>NC_062982.1:20486694-21086694 GCF_023078275.1 Leguminivora glycinivorella
TCGTGCCCTTGGTTAACTGGAACAAAGCTGATGTATTCTCTTCTCTAGTAAGAAGATTGAAGAAGGTGGGGGAAGATTGAAGGGTTATTATTGAGGGGTAAGATGAAATATATTCCGTGTAACGAAGCACTATTTGCGGCTAAGCGGCTTTCCATCTTATCCCGCAAGAAAAACCCCTGCAATCTTTACCCACCCCATCTAACCCCTCCCTATGTCTCGATAAATGTAGGTACTTCTAATTTGTCTATTCAGATCTTAAGCAGAATAACCGAACAAAATGGGCGTTGTACCTGGCCATCTTTAGAGAATTTTTTCCCCGGTCATGACTAGCATGGCCACTTATCTTACATTTTACGGAATGGAGGCAATATCCATTACTTCAGCCAAATTAAGCCTTATTCTGCGTGACACCGTTTGCCTCTCTTGTTTAAGAATTAAGTAGAATGCCCGCCATAATTACTTGCCTTGGCAAATTGCATATTCCTCCTCCGGTTCCAAATAAAGGTGACATTTCTTTTTTTTGTTTTTTTTTTCATAATTAAATGGCTGGCTGTACATTTGTCAGTTGTCTTAATATTAACACTTTCGAAACCGGGCTCTACGCGGCGCTACGACATTTTCGCTACATACGGGGAAACCCGTGTAATCGGCTACGCTTCTACGAGCGGTGTGCCCGACAGTCGGGTTCTTGGTAGCGAAAGTGTTAAAAGTAAAATAATGTCCTTTGTTATTAAGAGAAATACAGGGCCTGGAGTAAATGCGACGAAATTATGTAGGTATGTTATAAACTTCAGAAAATATAGTCGGACCCAAGGCCCAACCATCAGTGTCTACAACATTTGCTTTTATAAAAAAAATATGCTTTTAAAATTCCGTTTTTAAGACATTCTTATTTAATTACTTATTTTCATTCATTCGGGAAAACTGGTGTTGTATTTATGATACAGATTTAAAAAAGTATAAGGTTAAATGAAACCGTATGGATTCAAAAAGAAAACTGGGCATCAAAGGCAATTTATTTATTAGGCAAAACCTTAATTAGAAGGTAAATTGACAGGTACGACTCTGCTTACCCACCAATATTAACATAAAAGTAATTTATAGATATAATCAGTCCCATACACATTATTACCTACTTACTGTATTACTTCCTCAAACGGAATACAGCTACCCGTGAAATTGTATCTACCCAACCCTTTAAATACTCTTCAGGCAGTTTTAAGGGTATTCACATAGTTACAAAGGACCGTAAAAGATTAAATGGGCAATTAAAAGTAATCCATAGCCAAAGCGGTACCCCATTGTTGTCAAAGAATTAATTTCGCCGTACCCTCCATATCATATGTAAATTAAATTCTACGCCGTTGAGAGCCTAAACTCCCTGCATTTGATTTTCTGCGGGGAAAAGTGGGTATTAATTTTAAGGTGCATGTCGTTAAAATTAAGTTTAGGAAACGGATTTAATTGGATTGGAAGAAGGGCTTAATCAAGTAAGTATGTAGAATTAACTTACCTTAATACGTAATTGTCAAAGCGGACCCCAGGCTCCGGTGAGCCGTGGCGAATGCCGGAATAATGCTAGGACGATGATGCCGTTTGAAATAGTTATTTAAACCTAAAACCACTCTACTAAACCTAAAAAAAGCCCAGCGAGCGGTGCTAAAAGTAGCTACTTCCCGACCTTTTTTATACCCTACAGAACTTCTTTATCAATCATGTGAAGTACTAACTGTTCGTCAATTGTTTATTTTAAGCGTAACATTAAAGCAGCATGGCCGAATATCCTTCAACACAGATTATAATAACAAAAGGCGGAAAGATATCGTTTGTATTCAAACCGTACATAGAAAATACGTTTTTTCATCTAGATTTTTCGTCTTTCTGGGGCCATTTCTATACAACAGGTTAAATGCAAAATTAGACTTATATCCACTTAGCTATGTTTGTTGTAAAAGTGCTCTACGACGAGCCCTGCAAAATATGACGTACGATGATACAGAAAAGTTACTTATGGTCGTAAAATAATTACCTATTGAATATTGATGATGTAGGTAATAGTTCGGAACCTACTAAAATAAGTCTTGTGTTTATTTACTTATAAGTTTTATTTAAGTGAATAATTAAAAATAAATCACCAATTTAGTCCTTCCTCTGCTTGAAACACAGGAACTATCCTAGCTCAGGCATTTGTATAAAACATCTCTTATATGTATAACAATTCTTAGCCTTTAATACGCATCACTGTACAATTATGTTTTTATCAATAAATTATTTGTATTTGTTTTACAAGGGGGCAAGGTTGTTACCACACGTCAGATTCCAGTATTGGACCGCGAGCGTAGCGAGTGGTTCAAAAAGTGGAATCTTGAGCGTTGCGAGGGTTTCAAGGCACGAATGTTAAACAAACTTTGTCACTGAGTGAAAAACAATTTTTTTCACCACACCAACACGAACAAAATACTGACTATAAAACATCAAACTAAATCAAATCCATCAATCTATTCAATATTTATGATCCAAAATCATCATTTATAGGTAAATTCTACCAGCCAGATTAATAAATACATCAAGTAAAAATTTGTATGAAATTACTTTGCACTCTTGTG
The DNA here is from genome assembly GCF_023078275.1 of Leguminivora glycinivorella. Lineage (NCBI taxonomy): Eukaryota > Metazoa > Arthropoda > Insecta > Lepidoptera > Tortricidae > Leguminivora > Leguminivora glycinivorella. The sequence continues at coordinate 20,489,301 of NC_062982.1, forward strand.
GATAAAATGCGATTTTGCTATCTGTTTTCGAATAGCAAAGTAAGCCTTTACCAGTTGGTGTGGTGAAAATACATTTTTTACGTTATGAAATTTAAGCTGTGGTAAATATTACCTTAAGACCTACTTATTTTAGGGGAACAGTTTTTTTTCGTACTTCGTAGTCCATCCAACCGACTGCGCCAGTGCCACGATTGGGAATGTTGAAATTCCTTTTGCATATTGGACCGCCTTGAGCACAGTATAATAAAGAGTACTATCGTACAGTATGGCCACTCCCGCTTCCCGCTGAAATCGCCGCCCACCCCCTCTCGGTTACCTCACAGTTACCGCAAGTCAAAAACGCGAACAGTCGACCTGTCATATGTCACTCATACAAGCATAGTACGCGTTCACCTACACGAGCTTAGACTGTGTGCTAGGAACGCGCCTCTTTCATATATTTGATCGCCAGTGTCCATGTCCGAGGTGTGCCTTGAGGCTGTTTCACACTTTAGCTGTTCTTGATTATTCATCGAACTCAATCAAGTACATATTGATACGCAATAATGTGTTATCCCACATGCATTTTGCAATAAGATGTCAACTCAAAAATTTGACGATTAAAGTTGACATTTTATTGCAAAACTCATGTGGAATAACACATTATTGCGTATCAGCATCCTTATTATGTGGTTAGGGTTATTTGGAAATACCTATACGTTTCTTAGGTTGTGAAATTTTATCTGTACTGGTACAAAGTAATTTGGGACATGTTTTAATAAAATCTTGAAAAACCCCGTTGGACCGATTTTCATGAAACATGGCTAAGAACCCTCCCGACTAACTCAGCTTTCAAACAAAAAAAACTAAATGTTAATCGGTTCATCCGTTCGGGAGCTACGATGCCACATACAGACACACACACAGACAGACAGACAGACAGACCGACAGACAGACACGTCAAACTTATAACACCACGTCGTCTTTGCGTCGGGGGTCAAAAATAGGGTTATTCCTCTTTATCTACGCCACGCTTCATGTATGGTGGCGGATTCCTAGGATATTGGAGGTATAAATTGGGTCAACTTCACTTTTGTCACAGTCAATGCGACCATCACAGCGAATATTCTGTCTACGGACGGTTTCTGCAAAAAACGTACCTACTCAATTTGAGTGACATTATTTACATTTCAATATTTTTTCGTACACATTTGCATATTAAAGAACATAATATTATCTTAAAATAAAACTAAACTATTAAATCTAAAATTATTCTAAAATTAAACTTATTTTCATATATCGTTATCGCGGGAGCAAATACGATTTGACATTACTGAAAGATTATAAAAAACAGTCAAAAACAGAAATGACATTCGTATAGAGAAACGTTTATACCTACGGCCTTAATATGTATAATTGCTTTATTGAATATCAATGCTATCTTACCTCCGTACTTGACTTGATTAGTACTTAAAAAGATTATCTATTAGGTACGCAACCTCATCAGTCACTTTAGACATTTGTCATTCTTGATTGATCTGTATTTGTAAGTAAGTAAACACTTTATTGTACAGTATTATTGTATTTGTAACAACATAATTTAAAAAATTAAAATATAAGTTGCTCTTTAAAATGCCTCGAAGGAAAATAACATGTGATGAATTTGTGGGGTTGTTTATACAGGATTATTCCGAGTTAGAGGCTCGCGATACAAAACTATTTTGCTCGAAGTGTAATTTTAGATTTTGTAAAACAAAATCTTCTGTGAAACGTCATTTTAACTCTGAAAGACACACTTCTCTCAAAAAGGATTTTAGGTTGAAACTGACAAAATTTATAGTAAGCTGTAACATACCATGGTCTTAGATAGAGAATCCTGTATTTAATTTTTTTATTGAAGATTGCGTATTGAAGTTGTATTAAATTAAAACATGGATATTTATTTAAGTTGATATGTCGATTCCAGGTTATTATTCACTAACAGAGTGTAAAGAAAGATTAATTAACCTTATACAGCAAAAACTTCGTGCTAGTTATGATGAACTTCTTGGAGGCTTATAATGTGTAGGCAGAAAAGTCTGTTTTTACTAAATAGACAGTCTGTTTTACTACTTCTTTAACAAATTTATATTTGCTCCCGCGATAACGATATATGCTTATTTTTCAGTACAAATGGTGCTTTTTTTACGTACTAATACGAGCATGTCAGGTCGAAACTTCGGAGGGTCATCTGTACTGAAAAACGTCGTACAATACACGTGCGAAAAGGAAATTCGTAACTCGTGTCGATTTAAAACACTCGCTTTGGTCGCGTTTTAATTTATCACCACTCATTTAGGACTTCCTTTTGATTTCATCGACAATTCAGGGTCGTTTTTAATTTCGCCAGTCCGAAGCAGTCATTATTCTTACGGTTGAAAATACGAATAATAAAAGTAATACGCTTGTGAAAGGAGTAGTCACTATGATGGAAGAGGCCATATTGACATTGTGAATCCAAATATTCTATATTTGATTTTCACAGTTTCACGGTTAATAATGATCTTCAATCAGGATATATCTTGTTAGTACCAAATATACGTATGCGGAGTAACTAAGTTAGATATAAACTAAGTCGTATCTATCACAAGTTCTATTATTGTTAGGTAGTTATCGCGAACTTCACGTAAACATGGGCACAAATTATTGGCATAAGCTTAATCGTATTCACGGTAAATAGTTTGATGCGAACTTTAATATACGTTTTAATTAGCTCTAAATACGATTTGTATCGGATATATCAGTGCCAAAAGTGACGTGTTGTTAAACAAAATCATAACTTTAGACATGGACTGAAATAAATGTGTGTATGTATGTACAAAGAAAAAGTGACCAAGGCCTCCAAGTGTTCAAAGCTGGATTCGAACCAGCGTCCTCTATTATCGATTTCAGTTTATAGTTAAAATAGTTGTGTGTCTACTAAAAATACAATAGTTATTTGTTTTACAAGGGGTATTGTTGTTTAAGCGCACGTGCCAAAATTGAAACCCGAGCTAGCAAAAGATTCCAAAAAGTGGAATCTTGAGCGTTGTGAGGGTTTCAAGGCACGAAGGTTAAACAAACTTTGCCCCCTTGTAAAACAAATTACTATTGTATTTTTTAAACACAAAATTTTTCACCACACCACGAACAAAATACAGACTATGAAACATCAAACTAAAACAAATCAATCGATTTATTCAATATTTATGATTTAAAAACATCATGTACAGGTAATTTTTACCAGCCAGCTCAAGATATCAAGTTAAAATTTGTAGAAATTACTTTCCACTCTTGTGGATAAAATTCAATTTTGTTATCTGTTTTCGAATAGCAAAGTAGGACTTTACCGGTTGGTGTGGTGAAAATTACATTTTTTTCTATGAGAATAAATTAATTTGTTCTAAGATTTAGACATGGATCCGATCTACATCGTATTTAAAGCTAACTTTTGATGTAATTTGAAGTTCGAATCTGGCCGTTAATGCGGATCTAACCACGTAATTATTAGTTCGTGTGCTATGTTATGTACCCCTATTTGAGACGACATTGGATCGTTTATTCATGTATATTGGAGGTATCGTAAGGCATTTTTTTTTATGAAATCGAAAATAATGTGATGTAAAATAACAAAATTATGGTACTACTTTCCGTGCTTAAGTCACATGTTTAAAAAAAGGCCACACATGTCGATTTGAAACACTCTGTCCTGTTTTAATTTCTCGCCTTCCGGTGCTAATTTCCCAACTTTTCACTATAACAAATAACTATTTCTATTTGGTACTAATACCACACCTCGGACACTGGCCATCAAATATATGAAAGAGGTGCGTTCCTAGCACACAGTCTAAGCTCGTGTAGGTGAACGCGTACTAAGCTTGTATGAGTGAAATATGACAGGTCGATTGTTCGCATTTTTGACAGGCGGTAACTGTGAGGTAACCGAGAGGGGGTGGGCGGCACTTTCAGCGGGGAGCGGGAGTGGCCATACTGTAGGATAGTACTCTTTATTATACTGTGCTAATATAATGCATAAGCAAACATCATACATTTGTTTCTCAGGAAGGCCTATTGTGTTCGCTTAATATATGTGAGTGTGCAAGGGAAAACGTCCCACTTTGTCGATTGCTATAAAGCCGCTTGGTCAGTTTATTCATATAAGGATACAAGTAAATCTCACCTTAATGGTAACCGACAAAGTGGGACGTTTTACTAAACACACTCACATATTAACTTAGTGTTTCATATTCCATCCAACCGACTGCGCCACTCCGTTGGGAATGTTGAAATGCCCGTTGCACATTGGGCCGCTTCAGGCTATTTCACAAATTTAGGATAAATTTGATATAACAAATATACGGCGTGTTCCTATATGTATTGTTTTAGTTTGTTGATTATTGACCGATTGGGTTTTACAAGTTTTTAGAACGCTAGAAACATTCGATATTATTAATTTCATCGGAAATTGAATACTTGAAGAACGGTCAAGAATATTTGAGTTCGAACATCATGTTTACTCATATACTTCATTTGTTTGCTAATCTAAACTTACCCATGATTCGTCAGGGAACATTTTAAAAGTTATAAAATGTAGAAACTGAGACCTTTTAAAACTTTTAAGAATAACATTTAAATAAACGTTCTATAGGGTATCTACATAGCGTAAAATGAAATAACCATCGTTATGGTCTCACATAATTTATTTGTTCATATACATATGTATAATTTGCGAATCCACTGTGCCCCGAGACGCAGCGCGGGAATTTTTACAAAATAAACATCGCCTACAAACTTACTGCTACATTTACATTAGCCGCCATTTGCAATAACACGGACGCCATTTGCAATATTGCGGGCGCCATTTTAATTGCACTAAAAAGTATTTTTTTAAAGCAAAGGCTATAGACATTGTGCCTTTTCAAAGCACGAAAAGTAGCATGCGATGCGTTCAATTTTATACGGAATGAGTATAGAAAAAGTCTACAGATAGATCTATAGATATTCACAGTGGAACTTTCATAAACAAATGCAAGTTTGTACAAATTATACTAGGAATTTAAGCAACCTTGGGCATTATACACAAATGTTAAATCTAAAATTACAATTGATACGGAAATAAAACATACACAAACAATTTCTAATAAGAACACATCGAAAATATATCAGTCTTTTACGTTATACACAAACTAAATGAATGGAAATACAAAATGAAGTTATTAGTTTATGAATTGGATGATCTATACAAAACAAATCCAGCACCGTATTGGTTTGAAACAACAATCACGTTAGGCTAAGAAAATTATTAACAATATTTGGTTACCTAAGCTTACGGACATTATACAAGAGATCGTTAATGTGCGTTAGAAACCTTCCAGTAATCTGTTATTATGGCAAGGAGTAAAGTAAAAGCTGCCTTATTTTCGAATAGCTATTATCTATTTCGCCGTTCATCCGAAAAAGACGGAGAAGCGGAAGTATGAAACACTCGTTTCGGCCGAATGTAATAACTGCCTCTTCGGACGGACTGCAAGATGGATCGTGGAGGGCTACAGTAATTAAAACACGGAATGGACGCCATAAAATAAATGCTACCTAAATACTTCTAATAAACGTAAAAGATTATGTAAAATAAAAACTGAACAAAACATTATATCAAATTAGAATGGGCGACAATACATTTTCACTTTATATGCCATTTCATTCAATGTATTTATAGTAAAATCAAATTAAAAATTGGAATGGCCGTGAAATACTTCGCCAATAATATGATAAAACGCAAAATGAAATTAAAGCCTCCTCATTCAGGTGGCATTATCGAATTTGTAAAGCAATGCCTCGGTCCTCAATTCATTAACGAGTATTAAAATTTCGCTATAACCTCAATTTAACAATTATCTCATTAAATCTACGTACGTTTCGTATTTCATTGGTTGTTTAATAGCTAAGACAAACGATTGGCAGTTACATGAACGACCGCCTTTCTACCAAGGTAACTAAACAACTGAAAATGCAGTTCGTCGGAGACAGCGCAACAGCTCGCAAGTATCTACAACAAATAAATAAGGTTTCAATTTCAAACATAGTCTATAGAATTGGCACCTTATCTACATAATGTTACTAATAGATGTAATGTAAAATGTTCTTTCTTCTCATTTTCACGGAAACTTACGAACGTGTCATGCTATTTCAGTCAGTCTCAGTAGAAGTACTAACGTTAACTGAACTAGCACGATAAATACGAACGTTTCCGAGAATATAGAAAACAATTAGACACGACATCTGTACGTGGTATTACACTATCCCCGAAGATTTGTGATACTACAGAAGCATTTAAGCAGTTGTCTAGTAGACTTGAGTAGTTTCAACGGCTGATATATACGGAAATCACTGGAATTCGCTTCTCTATCGAGTTCGATTCTCATACGCGCCGTATTCACTAAGTTAGAAGCTCAACTTTAACACTAACTTATACGTACATCGATAGGTATAAGTAGGTATATTGTATAAAATTAGTGAAAAACCTAAAAATCTTACACGATACTAGGCAAGGGATTACTGTAAAAGATTAAACAACGTACTACACTTAGAGATAGCTTAAAGTAGGGTTATAGAGGCATTGGAACCTTCAGTTAAGTCCTTAGTCACTGAAAAGTTCATTCAGTATTATTTTAAAAGTAATTACTTAAACAAAGAAAATATTCATAAATTCACCTCGAGTTTGATTAAACCGAGTCACACGTTCATTATTTTTATCTTATTTTATTTTCAATATTTCATCCGCACTGTAGTTTCGCATCACGCCCAAAATTATGCAAATAAATTTTAAACTACCCTCATATTCACATAAAAACATTACCACACCGACAAAACATTTTTTCTACCTAAATATAGATATGTCATCGAATCACGTTCATCTAGAAGCAAGCAGTGATAAAAACTACATAAGTATAAGTATTAAAAGAAATATCTACGTCTGAAAAATCAAGTGTAAAGTCTGAGCTAAAGAAAAAAAAACATAACTACCATAGTTACTTAGCTTGCGTTACAATTAAGGGGTCACAATGGGTAACTTTCATTGCTATATTTTAATAATTATTTTCAAACTCTTCCAATAATAAGTACACTAAATCCTACTTTAACTCATATACATTTACGTCCAAACTCCCATTTCAATATTAAATTGACACATCCAAGTTTACCTATTGCGGACCCTTAATTAAATTAAAATACGAATATTACTGGCTGTCATAAAATTGGGTGTACAAAAAAATAACAAAATGACATCACATACAACTATGTACACAAAATAATGTCTACACACGGGACCGACACAAAGTTCATTTCACACGACACAGCCGATTCGTCTAAAGATTAACGTGTATTGCAATAATGAAACGTGTTACCGTCTTTACACTACTTAACATATTTAACACACGATATGAAAAATAAACTTCTAAATTACAGCTGCAATAACTATTTATACATTTTACAATATTATGTAGTATATGTGACGACCAGAGATTATTATTATGTCGCGTAAAGTCATCTAGCTCTCTGTTGCGAGGACGCTCAGTACGATGAAAAGAATTAAAATGGCGTCGGACGTCTAATTTTCATTAAGTCCCCATTTAATCCAAGGCTTCTTTAAAAAGTGTAAAAAAGCGTCCCGGCAAAGATCGCAGTCTCTAAGCGCACTGTTTTCATTTACTAATTACTTTATTAGCAAATTATACTTTTGGCATAATGTTACACTGACTTTTAAATACCGTCCTTTGATCTGTAATATTTTAAATGCATCTATACTTCAACCGTTTTATATGGAATTTAACATTAACTGTTCCTATTCAAAGACAAAAATAGCATGAACAGCATCGTATAATATCATAAGGAGATACGGGATAAGTATTAATAGTTATTACCCTTCCGACTCACAATCATGTTTATAGTGGTCACATTCGTTATATAATACGTCATAAGTAGCGTTCCTAGGCACTCATACATGTTAACCTCTCATAATGGTTTGCTACAACATTGAATTAACAATATTATGGTAGGTCGAACATCACTACGTCATAGTTGACAGGGCGCGCGAGTCAGAACTAACTTTTGCGAACATGTTACTCAACTTTGACAATACATGTCAATAAAAGTTACCGAAAGTGTAATAATAAATTCACGTTCGGAAAGTTAATTCTGGTGGATCGCGGATGATTTGGAAACTTGAACGACGTCTATAAGTGACCAAGGAGGCATCGAAAATAAATGTACAATTTCGGGGCAAAGTTACTGTCAAATCAACCTATGGAATTATAAATGGACTTTTTTATTGTCTACTAAAACTGTCAGTTAACAAAGTGGCTGGCCGCATTAAAAGTTCCGACTCGCTCGCCTGTCCAACCAGTATTTTGAGAGTAAATGCGTTATTTTAAGTACATTCGTAGTGCTAAGCGTGCGTTCGACTAGACGAGTACGTTGGGCGACCGTCAGTTGGCGTAGTGGTCGAATGACCCGAGGTATTCGAGCGCGGCGCGGTAGCAGAACTCGTACTGGTCCTGGAAATAAAATTTGGTTGTAACTTATTTTATTGGGAAACCGGATTTTCACAAACCGGTTACGAACATGGAAGAAAAACATATGAGCTTATTTTATATTTCGTGGGAACTGATAAATATTTTCATATTTGGACACAGTTGGTAGACTTGGTAGGTTTGCAGAGCGCAATACAACATAATCATGTCACATAATTACATGTTCTACTAGGTTTGCAGAGCGCAACACAACATAATCATGTCACATAATTACATGTTCTACATAATTATGTGATCCCAATTTTTCCTAGTAAAATTTACGAAAATTTCCACGAACATACAATATTCTTATGAAAATTTATGTTGAGCACGCATGAACACGCTGGTGCGTCCGACACCCGAACTGTAATCGTCAAGATTCAGTCTAATGTGAAGAACTTACCGGTACTGTTGATACTTGCGATACAATGGTCAAGTTTTGGTCCTTACCTCAGTCTGCACCATGGCAGGGCGCTGAGTGCGCAGCGTACGAACGGTCTGGAACACGTCAACCACACCCTCGTACTGCATACGCTCCAGCACCGTCGACAGGGTGATGAATACGCCAGTGCGGCCGACGCCCGCGCTGTACAAAAACAAATAGTAAGAACCCTGCCGCATTAGATGCCTATGTACAATAATTTTTAAGAAAAAAAAACCGCCGCCTTTGGAGTTCTGGTGAAAGCTACTTGCGAATGTTGGATTATGTAGAAATTTGTAGGTTTTTTTTAAACTGCTTTTAATGCTTTAATTATTTGATGGCAACAAAAATCAATATACGTATACCGTTAAGGTTTGAGGAGTTTCCTCAATTCCTCATGAATCCGATTATAAGAAATCGAAGCTTGACAATATGCTTGACAAATATAACTAAATAAATGTTACTGTTCTGAACTTAAATGCATGCTGTTCTTATAAAAATACCAAAGTCACTATAAGCGAGCCGTTCAGATTTGAGGAGTTCCGTTTTGATCATCATCAGGAGTTCCACTGCACCAAATGTCACTATTCTGAACGTAAGTGCATGCTGTTCTTATAAAAATACCAAAGTCACTATAAGCGTGCCGTTCAGATTTGAGGAGTTCCGTTCTGACCATCATCAGCAGTTCCACTGCACCAAATGTCACTGTTCCGGACGTAAATGCATGCTGTTCCTTTAAAAACACAAAAATCGCCATATGTATGCCTTTCAGATTTGAGGAGTTCCCTCGATTTCTCCAGGATCCCATCATCAGAACTGAGTTCTGAGAAAAATGGAACCAATCTGTATGCATATACATTCAATCAAAAAAAAATTTTTTTTAATCGGTCCAGTAACGACGGAGATATCGAGGAACAAACATAAAAAAAAAATACAGACGAATAGAGAACCACCTTCTTTTGAGAGATTTGAGGCGGCGGTTAAAAATGCATCGAAAACCACACGGATGTAACCCATCTAATCCATCCACTAACTGATAACTCTATTGGACCTGGCCCCGTAGCCGAATGGCATTTCTCCGACGCCAAACGAAAGCGATACGCCGCTGGCTCTGTCGCGGCAATATGCAAGCGCGATAGAGATAGATATCTACTAGCGCTTCGTTTCGTGAGCGTTTCGTGAGCGATTGTGCCATTCGGCTAGCCACCCTGTAGTCTCATGGATGACGTCCCATCGAAAGTGTGAGATAGAATTAAAAAGACAAAGAACATTCAACAATATAGATTTAAACAAAATAAGACATTGATAAACCAGTCCAGACTAATGCAAGGTAACATTAAAGACATAAATATTCCCGTTAAATCTTTAAACGTACCTGCAATGTACTGTGATAGGTCCATCCTGTCCAAACTGCTCCTTGGTCTTGTGCACTTGTCCCAGGAAGTCAATGAAGCCTTCTCCGCTCTTCGGGACTCCTTGCTCAGGCCAGTCGGTGAACTGGAACTGACGGACCGTTCTGGACGCTCCATCACGGGCATCCGTTACCTAATGAGGTATTCAGAGGTTAAATAGAGGTCAGAGTTTACCACATGCGAATATTGGCCAGAACTAATTTTTGAGCCACGACTGAATCTTCTATTTGGCTCTGTCAAAGTCTTTTCGAGTTCCAATTAAGGACTAAAGACATGTTTCGCAGGCCTTAGTTTGTAAACTAGTCATATAGAATGAATGTGTGCATTTATGTTCACAAAACAACATAAGTATTTGGATCAAATCCGGGAAAGTAAGTTTACATACGTACAATTAAGAGTTTTACCTTGAATTCCCTCAAGATATACTGAGGCATATTATATTCAGCAATAGGATCCACTACGAAGCATTGATAGCGCACAGAGCGGTCCGATGGCCAGTACTGATGGCATTTTTCCTGTAATAAATTATCAGTATTAGTAAAGAATACAGAAATACAAAGGACAATCATAAATGTACTCTTAGTTAATGCAAACTCACCCTGCCCATTTCCTTGAGTTTCGTTAACATCACGACTATGGTAGAGTTGTGTTCCCAAAGCATACGCCAGAAATCGTCAGTGGTATCAGGCAGAGGACCCTGCGTGGCGATATAAGCCGCTCTGTACCGATACCCATCGACGAATGAAGCGTTGATATAATCAGATCCATCCCTTGGCGTCAGGCAGACCCGAGTAGACTCAAATGGCAAGATATGAACCAGTCTGTTTTTGTGCTTATTACAAGGCAAGCTGGCAGAGACGAAGCGAGTAGAGTCCGCTTTCATGTTGGCGAGCTTCTTAAATTCCAATTCCATTCCCGTGATATTCTCAATAGTGTCAATACGCATAAGTTTCTGGATATGCCCGTGTAAATTGCGAGCCGGCACTTCGGTGTCACCACAGACGACAGCCTCGACTAAAGCGTCGTGGATGAAGATGTACTGGTCTTCGGTTTGGACCATGTAGTTACGCTGAGCTCGCAAGCAAGTGACGTGACCGTAGATGTCTACAGTGCGCTCGTGCCGTGCTCTCTCTAGCATGGAGTCAATGACGATGAAGCAGCCAGTTCTGCCGACACCAGCGGAACAATGAACAACTAACGGGCCGGCATCGGGCAAATTCAGAGCTCGCACACGTCGCAAAAACTGTAGGAAGGGAGCCGGATGATCTGGCACACCGTGGTCAGGCCAAGCTGTGAACTGCAACTGTTTGATCTCCCTCCGCTCAGCACCTCCGTTCCTGGTTACTTGGAAAGTTCGAATGCAGTAAGTGGCGAGTTCCTGAACTTCCGCGATGGTTACGGTCATCATGCCATACGTTTCGCTGCCGCGGCTCGGCCAGTACTGATCGCATTTGATCCTCGTGCGCTCCTCAAGTTTGGTCATCATAACTATCGTGGACGTTCGCAGTTCCCAACACATGCGCCAGAAATCTGCAAATGTTTCTTGCAGAGGTCCTTGAGTAGCAACGTAGGCATTATGCTTGCGGTAGCCATCGCAGTAGTTAGCATTGATATAGTCGCTTCCAAGTATTCCGTCTATTGGCTGTAGGATGACGCGGCTGTGGTCGTACGCGATCACATTTGCATATCGATTCTTAGGTTTGTTTACATCCATGTTGGAATGGTCCCATGTGAACTGTTGACCAGGTTCGATACTTTCATATTCTTGCGAGAATTTGAGATTATCATTAGATTTGAGTCTATCGATATGTTCAGCCAGTTCTGAGATGGGTATAGGTGGATGAGAAATCATAGCAGGGGTTTGGAAGTTAAGTCTTCGCATTTCGACGGGATCGGACGGTGCTCCGAAGCCAACATCTGCAGCCATAAGAGGCCGCGTGACCGCAGCCTGATCTGGCGTTTTGCATGGTTGTCGTCGCTTCTTCACAAAAAATAACATTACTAAGCAGAGAGACAGACTCAATGCTGCAATGATAGGACCGATTATCCAAAACATGCCCGCTTCTTTTCTGTTCTCCTCAATTCTTATTTCTGGATCTCCATTAATATCTTTGTCAGGGCCCGGCCTGCTTGGCTCTTCACCGGGTGGAGCTTCACGCATGTCGAGAGATAAGTATTCTGAGAACGGACTCGAAGTGTACAAGTGTTTCTGAGGCGTGTCAACAACAGCCCTCACGAAAACGCGATATTTCTTAGTTGGATTTAATTTTCTGTTCAAGAAACCTTCATAATTTTCATCATTTCCCAGGTGGAAAGTGTATAAAATATTTCTTTGTAAGAATTTGGCAGCTATATAAGGAGCATTTTCGTCGTCGGTACGAGCGTTATTTTTTATTAACTCGTCCGTTAGGAACTGATCTGGATTCTTATGATTATGGGCCTTATCATCGGGCACTACAACTAGATAATAATGCGAAATAGGGCCGTACTCTTCGGAAGCTTGAGGTAGAATAACTAGCACTTCATTTTCAACAACGCCGTAAAAATCAGGTTTCACCATAGGCTTCGGTGCTGCCATTTGGGTAGTGACAGTAATTTTTGTAGGAGGCCTATAGGAGTCGTCGTTGGGTATGGCACTAACATTAACACTATATGTTGTGAAGGGTGACAAATCGTTAATGGAATATGATGTTCTATCGTGTTTGACGATGATATCTCTTCGAGGTATTTCTTGCGTTTGAGTCATCCCTAATGAGTCAACGAATTCTTTGATCGCGTTGTATGAAATCTTATAGTTAACAGGATTTAAGCGTAACGGTGGAGCCCAGGATAGCGTCATTGAATGCGTGGACACGTCTTGGGCTCTCAAGTATAAAGGCACTTCTTCCGGTTTCACTTTAACTGTAACCTTTTCCGATAACCTTCCTAGACCGTCCGCTGTTTTCGCAGCTACAGCGATAGCGTATTCTGCGAATTTTTCCAAATTTTCCAAATCAGCGGAATGCGTCACATGAACTGTCTTTTGCTGCCACTCGTCCAAGTCGTCGACTGGCGTCATAGTGTAGAATATAACGTATCCTAATATCTTTCTTCTCGAAGGCACGGGTTCCCACCACACCTCCACGTCTGACTCAGATGTGGCGACAGCTTTGACCGACATTGGTGCTCTGCCGATGTCCCGTTCAGTATGCGCCGTGATCTCCTTGCTGTATGGTCCTGGTCCTTGATCTGTATAAGCGCGAACCTTGAACGTGTAATGAGCATCTTCTTCTAATCCGGTAAATACAGTCTTATTCGCTGTCGTAGTCCTTTCTATAAGAGACGACTGATCACCTTTCTTCAAGAACTCAACGTCATACTTCTTTATCTGACCGCTTCGATCGGCACGAGTGGGTGGGTCCCAAGTGACACAGATGACATCTGGTGTTTGGAAATGATATGTAACGTTTGCCGGAGGGCCCTTAGGCACACCTTCAGGCGTGAGCCAATACTTAATAGTTTCCTGTCCTATACCGATATGGTTGCGTCCAGCTATCCTAAATTCATATTGGACGCCTCTTTCTAAGTCTGTAATTTTATGAGAAGTAACTTTGGTGGCAAAATTCTCTTCTTCCAAATTTTGATCCTTTATGCCGTATCTCAGTCGATAACCTAGTAAGTCTCCATAGGTGTGCGTTGGTTTAGTCCACTCCAGTTCAATCGATACGATTGGTTCTCGTTCCAAGACCCTGAAACAGAGAGGGCAAATTAGTTAAAAAATAGATTCAGGGTTGGCAAAAGTCCTGAGGCTGTTGTGTCGTCACTTACTTGAGGTTGACCTGTGGTCTGTTCGGCACCCCGCCGGGCGTCTTCACCGATACAGGGGCACTCCTGTCTCCATCCCCCTTGCGGGTGAGCGCGGCAACTTGCACGTTGTACCGGGAGTCGGGCTGCAGCCCTGATATGTTCAGTTCTAGTGTCGTGTCGTCCATTACGTTGAAACGCATAGGGTCGTTGAGGAGGCCCTTGCCCTGTGGGGGAAATTGTTGGTTAGATTGTGTTCGTTCATTATTCTAAGACGAGATTTAACGTATGAACATCTTAAAATCTTCAGATGTTACGTGTTTCAAAATTTAACCACCAAAGAATGAATGGTACATGTCACTATTTATCAACATAAATAGTTGATCTTTTTGAAAAGTAGCTAAAAATATTTTAACCTCTTCTCGAACTTCTTGCACATGCACATGGTAGCCCCTTATGATGCCGTTCTTCTCCTTCTCAGTGGGCGGCTTCCAGGTGACGTGCAGCGACGTGGAGTTGATGGCCGTCACCTTCACGTCCTGAGGCTCCCCCGGCACTGTGACCACACAACAGAATGTCTCATAACCGTCCCAGCACTCCTCTAATACGGACCTAATGCCCTATCAGCATCTACGGGAGCGTGCTAGATAACTACCTAAAGCTTCAACTCTTAAGGGCCTAAATTGGATCAAGCAACGACTGCATCGGAAATTAACGCAGTGAGTGCGGTCGGTAGTCGCCGTCGCAATGCTGATAGAGTACTTCGGCCCAGGCAAGTGTCTACACGAGCCTTTCAGCATCTCGATCGGGCATTTGAATACCAACACACACTTATATATCATTTACGCCCTTTTACATCACCATAACCAATTAAAAACCATTACCTTCCAATCCACATCGTTAAGAACAACTAAAATTGTCAAGCAGTTCACAAAGAGTAAACATTTAGTAAGTTTTCATCTATAGTTTTTCCAAAAGCAGCATTTGTTTTTCAAAATTCACACACTGCAAGGGATACATGCTTGGGGGCGTCAGACTTGGGGGCATCGGTTGCAAGTTACAAGGGGACACGCCAAGTCTTCAAACCCACATAGTCAAGACATGCGTCTCTCAAACGTTACCACTTGCAGTCTGCGTAGAAGAGTCGGTTAGGTTACACGCTAGGAAGATCGATCTACATAAAGCTTAGGCACAAGCACAAACGCACAGCTAAACAAGCACTATAGTAAAGTGTACTCACTCCTTACGGCTGTACGGGTTACCAGCGGCCCATACAAAGTCAGTGACGAGAGAAAAAAGAGAAAAACGCATTCAAATACATTTAAGACAAATTGTGCGAACATTGCAGGGCGAACGGAACTACTAAGTGAGAGATTACGAGTAGAACGCTTGTCGGCGAAATAGGGGGCGCTCTTATTTCCTTGTGTATTTTGAGCTCTTTAGGAGGCGCATTCGGGTTAAGCCGCTTGGGACACCGGCGTCAGTCTAGTTCGCGTGCATTGCCTTTTTCTGTTCACTGCTACGTCGAACAAATGCGAGAGGGAATTCATTTCTCGCGTGGAGCAAAAATGTCTTTGGAAATACGCGAAACATTTTCTTGTCGCTATGAATATTCTTTGTGTGTGTAAGTGAATTATGCGGGTAAGTATTTTCATTTTTTCACACGATTGTACGGCTCCGTCCTCCCGGGGGAGTTGTTCGAATAGAAAAAGGCTCTGCAGTTGAATTTAATTTAGTCCCTCGGCGCTGAGAAGTCACTCACACGCACATGTATTGATTAACGCGACGGCGGCGGTGGTCGTGTGTGGTGGCGGTGCGCGCCATCTCTCTGTGTGTGGTGCCTCGTCCTTGTGTTGGTCTTCTGTGATGTTTGTGGCAGTGTCAGAGTGTCATGTCTCGGCGTGCTCCTCACAATGTTCAGTAAAGGGTCAGAGGCTGGAGCGATCGTCGCCGAAATGTCTCGCAGCGTTCTTTGGACCGGCTCGTAGTAACGGCGATAGCGTACTTTAGGCATAGTATTGTATGTCACAATATCTAGTGTGCATGCACGACAGAAAGTCTGATAGATAATACAGAAGAAGGAAGGAAGAGACAGAAATCGCTACTTGCAAGAAGTCGTAGCCTGAGAGCGAGTTAGATAGATAGAGACAGAGAAAGACAAGAAAGTGTGCGAAGTCTAGTAACTGAGCTGAGCAGTCGAGTACAGGCGAAGAGCGCGGCTCGGATCTATCCTTCGGATACCGCTAGTGCAGCCAATGGGAAATATAAAGTGAAATTTAGTTCGGATCCTCGGGACGGGAGTCGCTTCGGCCGTTCCGCTAATAGTAGATAGTATAGAGTAGAGTGAGTAGAGAAGTTGTGAGTTGAACATGCGCGCGTGTGGTGTGGGACGGTATTGGTATTCAAATGCGGCGCTCGGGCCGGTGCGTGTGCGTATGGGCGCGCGGCGGCGCGCACGCGGCGCGGGGGCTGCGCCTGCGCTGCACCGCCGCGCCGGGCGCGCCGCCGCTCGCGCGCCCAATGCGCTCTTGTGTGTCACGCACTCGTTCTCTCACCTTGTGTCGTCGCTAAGTGCTGAGTGCTTCCTAAAAGTGCAGTCTGTACCCCACGCAATCATAAATAAAACAATAGATTGCGCGCGGCAAGACGTACCTATCTGGTGCCCAGTGAAATAAACTGAACGAAAACGGTGCTGTGTGGGTAAATAAAGCATGCAAAATTGTGTCCATCGCTAAATACTCAACAATAAGTGTGCGCCAAAATCAATAGTATAATAGTGCCGTCGAATATACCAGGTGCTGTATAAACTTTGCATTTCAGTGAGTGCCATCTTATGCATCGAGAATCAACGCGGCAAAAGAAATCATTACATGTGACAGTGAGTGGAAATATCGACTCTACGCCGCTAGTTACAGCGGCTAGAATGCAGTGAAATAACATGGTCGTCTGTGACATGATAAATATACATGGATTTATCGGCAAGCATAGTAAAACGTTGTTACGAGAATAAACCTCCTTGTTTAGATTCCTGCTATGTGCTCTCAAAAAAGGAACAAAAGAAAAAATGACATTAGTAATTTTGATAGTATTAGCGCTTAGGAATTTGAAGTGATAATGAAATTGTTCTGAACAGAATTGTTAATGAATTTTCATTCAAGTTGCCCACCACCAATGTTAGTCAATATGTAAACATTTTCATAAACCAATAAACAGCTTAAATGGAATCTATACACGTTAATTATTTAAATGGAATCTGTATT
This sequence comes from Leguminivora glycinivorella, assembly GCF_023078275.1. Classification (NCBI taxonomy): domain Eukaryota; kingdom Metazoa; phylum Arthropoda; class Insecta; order Lepidoptera; family Tortricidae; genus Leguminivora; species Leguminivora glycinivorella. The sequence goes on from NC_062982.1 coordinate 20,506,741, forward strand.
ATTATTAGTGAAGCCACTTTGTGAAGTGTCGTATTTATTGATTCCATTCAATCTGTTACATTCAAACAAGTCAAAACCAAAACCATTCATAAGATCCGTGAATTGGTTAATTATAGGCATTTAATCTAATAATAACTTATGAATGGTTTGTTCAAGTCGACCCACATACCAAATCTCCCAATTTAGAACCAGAAAATGCCAATGTTAATTACTCTGATATTATTCATTAGATGATTATAGTTAAACTTTTGAGCTTAGTTAAAATTAATAGAAAAAATATGCAATACCAGGAAAAGCGGTATAAAAACCTACATAAATGTAAAAAAATATTTCAATGAAAAAGAAATTGTAAATAATTCCAAATTGTTGCATTCCTGATACAGCATAACCAAATGCGAATAACTGTCAAGTAAAATTATTATCATATTCGCCTTTGGGTACTAGAGGATCTTTCAATTCAACGAATTTTTCTTGTGTGGACGTTTAAAAACATGTGTGGTAACAATAGAAAATATTATTTTACATTTATCTTAATAATTATAACTATCTCTCCCATTAAAAACCTTCACTGATAATGTCTCGATTTTTTCAAATATTTTACTTCAAAGCCTGGCTTTAGAATATCGTCAAGTGCTCATTAAATTGAGTGATCCTTTCAACCGGCGGAGATAAACTTCCAGCTTCTGAAATTTGCTACCGTTCCCTTTCATAAAACGTGTAATGAACTAGATATGTTACTCAAAATGTAGATGCTTGAGTCTGTGAGACTATTTAAAGTCATTTTTATCAAATATGATACAATGATTACAAGCAATAGAATATTCTTGCCTTAATTTGAGAGGCTTAGTAATTACAATGTACCTACTTAATGCTCTTACTTTAGATTTGTAATTTGGAGAATTTCAAAACGGAAGTTTATTTCAGCCGTACGTTAACCAAAAATAAAATAGAGATCCATAAAATGCAGACACGTACCGTCTTCATGCGTGCGCACAGTGACGGGGTAGGAGGCGGGCCCGTCGCCGACGCTGGTACCGGCCAGCACCCAGATCCGGTACTCGGTCCAGCGGCGGAGCTCATCTAGCTCGAACGACGTCTGGTTAAGCTTCACGACGGTCGCCTCCGAATCCCCCCGACCGCTCTCCACGCACAGCAGCTTGTAATAAGCGATCCGACCGTTCGCTCGCTCCGCCGGCGGCGGCTGCCACGACACCCGAATCGCGGTCGGCGACACCGCCACCGCAGTCACATTCATTGGCGGCGCTCCGGGAACTAAAATGTCGCTCAACAATAAAACAACCTGCAACTCAAACGGGCCCGGCCCGGTTAACCGCCCTAACCGATGCAATCACTGAATGCGATTGAAACAAAACGGTGCCCAAAAAAATGAAAGACGACGGTAAGTCGTTAAAATAAATCGAGCATGCACATTTTTTGTTAGTGTGGTGTGTGTGATCCGCTCGCCCATACATCTCTATGTGACATCCGTCATACTTTCTCCTGTTGGAAGAAAATTGTGCTTATTATGTTGTGGCTTACGACACGAAAACATGAGTTCCCATGATGTTTCCATGTTAGTGATGTTTTCCCGTCTTTGGCACACCCATAGTTAATGATGGTTCTTGCGGCATGTCGTTCGTGTCGTCGGCAGTGGGATTTAAATAAAAAAATAATGTAAAAATAACTTGAGGTGTACACCCCTGTATAAACTCGGACCTACTAACGACATTAAGCTACTACTAGGGTAAGGTGAGCGCACACTTTTGTAACTCGCGTCTCATTAAACTGTTCGTCGCGAAGAATTGAGGTTCCATACTTTTAACGAAAAGATGCTCAATTGTTTCAAACAAAAGACTATTTAATCGCCAATAGTACGAAGTGTCACTTATTTGACTGGTTGCTGGCTGTTGAATATGTGCGGCCACATTACCGTTTCGACAGATTTACAATTACAAAACACATATTGTGATAAAACTTGGTGCTTGTGCTGTAATACTGGCGGCGTGCCGGGCAGGTGCGTTATGTGAAATTACATTACGATTTACCTGTAAAATTTAGCTTCGTAACAGACAGAAAACATAACGGAAGAGTAACGAGAACAGTTAATTCTACTAGAAACTGAATCCTTTGCCATCGTGTTTTCCGGGAAACTTTCCTATTTGTCATATCACGTCGGCCACTACTTCTATTTGTAGTGACTGACTGAAATAACATAACCCATTGGAGCGTTTCAGTGAAAATACTTTGGTAAAGTAATATAAAATAATTCTGTAGTCAGTGCAATCAAAAATATTCCTTGAATCTGTCTCATTACTCTTGAAACGGTTTCTCTCTGCTACCCCACACTCTCACACTGTCAAAGCAAGGGAACAGTCGAGACCTCACATACGAATTAAAATCTCCAAATGCAATATCGCGGGAGCGTTTTTCCCATTTCCCTATTCGAGTTTTTTTCACCGAGTTAATCAGGTCCTTTGCCGGTTGTAATTTTGTTTCCGCACTTAGCGAGTTGAAAAGAAAACAATTGGTAGACGGCTTTGTTCGCGTGGAACATGCATACGTCCAAAAAGAAAATTCCTACGTCAGTTGCAAATTTAAAAAGAAAATTTCAGCAACTGTTAGGAGTTTAGTATCCAATAGTCATATCTTGGAAGCGATCGGAGTGGAATTGAATTTTTATCGTAAAAGCAAACAGAATTTGAATTATTCCGAAGCCGTTCGGTGGAACTTTAAAGTCTCCATCGCTTGATAGACTCATAGTGCACATTTATTATTCTTATCTGTTGGTTGATTGCTATAGAAATTCATATTTTTCATTGAAATTTCTGATAAAAAGCTTATAAATGCTTTTTACTTACTTTGTAGTGTTTTTGTTACTTATTAAGCTTCCGCGCAGCATTATCCTGTGCATGTTTCAAAAGAATCTTAAGGGTACTTGTAGGTAGGTACTACTTGTGGTGCGACTGTCACTTGTTTCTTTTAACGCGATATTTTGATAAGGACCACTACAGGAACTAAAATCCATACTCTATACTTATATTATAAATGGAAAAGTGTGTGTCTGTTTCTTTGTCCGTCTTTCACGGCAAAGCGGAGCGACGAATTGACGTGATTTTCTAAGTGGAGATAGTTGAAGGGATGGAGAGTGACATATGTTACTTTTTTGTTTCTTTCTAACACCCCACTTCCGCAAAATAGGGGGTGGAAATTTGTATGGATCATTCCGCAAGTTTAGAACTTAAATCCTAGTAGATTATATTTATTTTGAAAAACGCTCCCACACCAGATCGCACAACCAAAGTGAGGTCCCGACCGCCCCGACAGTCACGCCAGGCGCGTCCACACCGGGCATACCATATTGTTTCGTCCGGACGGCTATGGGCGGCGTGGTGGCGCCCTCTCCGCGCTGCGAGCGAGCCGCTAACCAGATGTAGTACAGTGTGTTCGGGTACAGCCCGTTTAGGGTGTAGGTCTCCGTGATCGGGATGCGTCTAGGGGAAAACAGGAGGATTAGTCTTTTAAGTAGAATTCTGCTTGATGTTTAAGGGCAAAATTAACTCGCTGTCAGTTTTGTGACGACAGTTACCTAAGCATAAAATCTGTCTAAAAATTTACTTTTTTCACATTCTGATTGTGATAATCTATCGCTTAAAGTTTATGTTATTAACACAAAAACAATATTTTTATAGACATTTTATCGCACGAAACTGACAGTGAGTTAATTTTTCTTAACAACTGTCGCTAATTGGGGGTCCCAAATTCTGAAAATGCCCTTAACCTACCATGGAATGATGTTATATGAAACCTTGGAATATCCTGATAAAAAAGTCCGGAAATCATTTTTAAATTCCTAACATTTCTTGGTCTATTGCCATGGATGAGTAGCCTTGAATGGGGAATTTCCTGGCGAAAGTCCAGTGAAATAAAGTCTCAAATTTGGTAATTACTTGGTCCATAGAAAACTCAAACCATTTTAGTTCTCTTCTAGCTTCTAACGGTTAGCTAAGAACCAGAGATTTATTAAAAAAAAAACTCTTGACATTTGGCCATGACCCATGACTAACTGTACTGTAATCCTGACCAAACCCTTTAGCACAACATCTCTTGTCGCGCGCGAGTCCATATATCAAGCGCGACTTCAAGTATAGACTCACGCGCGACAAGACAAGTTGTGCTAGTTGGGCAAGATACATAATATCCTGTCATATCACAGCAAACTCTGACATAAAGACAACCTACCTTTGAGGCTTAATTCATACTATAAATGGGAAAGTGTGTGTATCTGTTTGTTTGTCCGTCTTTCACGGCAAAACGGAGCGACGAATAAACGTGATTTTTTAAGTGGAGATAGTTGAAGGGATGGAGTGACATAGGCTACTTTTTGTCTCTTTCTAACGCGAGCGAAACCGCGGGCAAAAGCTAGTATTTTATATTGTTATTTTAAAGACAATGAGAAATAATAGATCAGTATTTGATATACCCAAAATCAGATGACAGTCATTTACAGTAAAAATATGCCTAATCGGCGAAAGAACGAATATTTGACGTAAGTATATCATAATTTAAAGTTTAAATCTTGTCGTATACAATTCCGACTTTCTTGTAGCCCTTACTAATCCAAAAGCTAAAAAAAAAACCGTCCCATAAACAAATTGCGTCGCTTAAAAACATTCCGTCGTCCCCGCCACGGAGCTCAAGTCGCTTCAACTCATCAAATTTAAAAACCGCCATCAGAGTAGTCATTAACTTAAGGGCGCTTTTAGTACGAAGGGCCTGTTAATTTTAATGCACATCGCATAGTTTCATAGCTCTGGTTGATAGCGACATTAATCCAGACGGTCCATTTGGTTGAGTAAAATTTTAGCGATGTGACTGCTTTTTGGTCGTCTCTGTAAAGCTATTACATTTTTGTGTTTGTAAAGCTTGAAGCCATTTTGAATGACGAGCTGTGAATAGAAAGCTGTGCAGACGCGGTCAAATATGGTTTGGTACATATTTATTGTGATGAACCGAGTCAGTCATGCCTTAAGTACTTTCTTTAAACGTTCGTTTTAACGTTCTCGTTTACAAAAGTGTATCTATAACTGCGTGACATTTACGCTACGGCGTATCATATCATCATCGTCCTTGCTTGAGCCTGGGGTCCGTTGTGACAACTAATCAAGAATTGGCGTAGGCACTATTAGTTTTACGGAAGCGACTGCCATCGGACCTTCCAACCCAAAAGCGTATACAATTGGTATTTTGGGTAGGCCCTCACACGATCCATAGCTCATGTTGAACAGTTTAAAAACGCTATTGACTCCTCTACCGCTTGCATATTTGAGAGATAGAGAGGCTAAAGTTGTTAAAAAGAAAGTAAACCAGAAAGAAACATAAGAGGTAATCATTTCCTAAGATGCTGCTTAGCGTAAGTAGCCTTTACCCGAAAGGGGTCCAAATCAAATTATTTTTTTTAAAAGTATTTTTGATTTATTTTTTATATTTTTAAGGTCTTTGGTTTCGGAATAAACAGGCTTTTAATTTTATTATCGTTCAACTAGATTATTATCTATGGACTAATACCGGGAGTACCTTTTTGATTTTTGTCGAGCTCCCGATATTTCGACGCAGTTACATGCATCATGATCACGGAAAACATCCACAAACATCAAAACGGTGACAAAAATCAAAAACGTAATCACGGTCTATATCCCGGTCAATATGTATAAGTTTAACGAAAATAACCCAGTATAACACAGTAGTTACTTACTTCCTATGATGCTGCTTGGCGTAAGTATCGTTCCAGTATAACTCGTACGATACGATATTGTCGCCGGCGTGCGCCGGACGGCGCCAGGATAGCGTAACGGACGTCTCGCCTGCTTCTACTGCCACTAGGTTCGATGGTTGCGATGGTACTCCTAAAACAAATGATGAAGGGTTAATTTGTGGATTACGCGTACTATTTTACGCAAGTTCTATACCCATTACTAAGGCCTGGAAGTAGATAAGATAGTGAGTGCACGATCATATTCGGCGTACACCGTACAGCGGGGCAGGGCGTACGGTGTGCATGTCAAACAATAGGCTAGTTTCCTATACTTAAAATAAAATATTTTATGCAGTGCACGAGATAAAGCACCAGTAGTTATGTTTAAACGTGATTTCTATTTAATAAGTCAAAGAGAAAAATATAAATTATATGAATTGAACGTGACGTCACTCCTCAGTATTTCATAGTAATTCCATATTAGCAAATCGTTAAGACAGTTCTTAAAAAGCAGCTGATTTGACTAGTAGGAAACTAGTTTATTGAACCTCATAATAGGTACAAGTGTCCTGAGTCGACGCTGTATAGGATTCACGCGGGCAAGCCCGCGACGCTGCGCGCCCCGGCGAATACTCCGCTTCAAGCGTTCACTCAGGCCTTCCACTCTAGAGTATAGTCAACCACCCTAGAATCCTGTCGTATTGACACCGTGCTTTATTTGCTATAGAAGTCAGTTTGACCTTTACTGTGAAAGGGTTCCACAGTGGCCTGGGATTCAGATTGGTTGACTGTACCTATTCCTAATTTTACGATTTTCAGAAGTAGTGTTTTACATACTGAGACTGAGTGTCCCGTTGTTTACCTCGACAGCACACAGATAGGTCCCCCAACCAACCATAAATTTCGGTGGCCTATGGATATAGATTTTTACTTTTATATGACGTAACAGTGTCTGAAAATGCAATAGACATAGGAGGCTAACTATCAAACATATCGCTCCGACACCAGTAGATACACTTATCCAGGGATAGGGCAGGCCCTAGCCCCAAATGGAGGGACGTTACTGTTGGTCACGATCCTCAACCATGAAGGAGCGACTAAGAAGAGAAGAGACCTAGAATTACCTTGCTGCGTTTTGACCTGGACAGGCGGGGATATAGGCCCTGGGCCGACTGAAGTGTACGCTTGCACTCTGATGGTGTATACTGTGTGAGGGGTCAGCTCGCTTATCGTCGTCAGGTGGCTGTTGTCCATCTAAACAGAAAGCAGATAAGATTAGATTTGTTACAATACAATTTTTAAAGCAGTCGTTTTTAAGTAACATGACAAAGAGAATTAAACGTGATTTCAGATCGGGAGGCGATCAAATGCGAAAGGATCGCTAAATGGGTCATCAATGAACTCATCATTCTTCCCTTCATTTAAAAATCAGCCCAGTATATATAATACTATCAGCTGCAAAAGTGCAAGGAGAAATTATGAATGAATTTGAATTATGAATCATTGATAAATTCGCCACACATTTTTGCAGCTGACAGTACAATCTTCAATGTTCCTAACACATTTAAAAACGTTTTTTTTTGTGAATTGGGATATAAATTTATCAGTAGTACGATGCTTATGCGTGACAGTTTCTAACCATAGTGTACGTCAAAATATTTACTTGAGACACTGACATATCCGGTCCTTGTCTCATACAAATCGAAATCATATCCTACAATTTAAATTAAAAAACGCATGGAACTCATTAAATATTCGGGTCAATTCGTTTTCTGTATCGTAGTACATATAGCGAGTATCTTACAGATCGGTATTTCCACGGTATTTCTTATTAATCCCAAGACCCGAGATCGCAAGCGACTAGTGGTTGAACTGCAATAAAGGAATTAAACGACTTGAACTAGTTTCTTTGACCGATTGAGTTCGATCGGAAACTTTAAAGACGGGAACCGATATATGTAAGCACTGTTTATGAGTCTATCTATCGAATACTGTACACATGTACCAATATATTTTCTAAACAGCAAGCTGAAATCTTTTAGGTTTTTATTTTAAATTATAAATGGGCTTACTCTTGGCCAGAGACTAGCCAAAGGCCAAGACGTGGCCTACGATGGAGTGAGCTCGCCCAGAAGATGCCGGTTCACTCTTGATTTGAAGGTTGCCGGGTTATATGAGCTCGGAAATATAGCCGCCGGCAAGGAATTCCTTTCCTTGGCAGTTCGCATAAGAAAAGAAGAAGCAAAGCGCTTCGTGCGAATTCGCGGAATATCTAAAAAGTAAGGATGGAAACCGGCCGTGCGTCTGACTCCAATGGCAGAATGGGGACGATGGAATAAGATCGTGTAGCTCTTGAGCACACTCCCCGAAGTGCAACGTATACTCATGTATGCCCCTTCAAGAGGACACATGACAATTTTATTAGTCACGTAAGTACATTACGTATAAGTTTAATTGAAACAAAAACTTACCATTTGCGAATGCCATGATTGTAGGGTCTGCGAAGGGTCTGTAGTATAGTAGATTTTGTAGCCCTGGGATTAAAAAATACATTAACTTAGTAATCAGTCATCATGTACTGCTTTCATGGGTACATAAGCAGGTACCTACATGTCAGTATAGCACAGCTATGAACCCACTGAACTCAATTGTGCTTCTGAAACTGTTCCTAATGATGCAGAAGGTTGACTGAGACTGGACTAGTACTCTGATAATATCGTGGGTGCATAAAAATAGACCCTATTGTGTTCTTGCCGTTGAGAAATGGTGCTGCCACACTGGCTGTTGACAGGGACAGCGCAATGGCGCCATCGCGTCTAAGGAGGGCGTAACATTTTCCACCGATTAAGTATCACACAAAAAGAAAGCTTTGTCATGATCCGGGACTGCCAGGTGTATTATTTCGACCAGTACAAATGTATTACAAATCTTTACTCACAGTGACTTGTCCATTCGGCGTCTCTGGCTCGTCCCACTGAATGACCATGGTGCTTGAACTCAGCGGCCGAACTTGCACATTCCTCGGCGCTGAACCCGGTTCTAAAAACAAACGTACATTCTATTATCTCCATATTTACTTACCTTTAACCCCCCTTGATGTATTTACCAACATCATAAGGCAAGATATGACTAGTTTAAATTTCAGTTTATGTTTGAAAGAAGTAACCAGGAAAGGGACATACCCTATCGGCATGATAGAAGTATGTTAGAAGTAAAAACTGACAGCGCGGATTAACTGAATGACTGTGGCCTATTTCACCGACATTGACACTTGACACTGATAATTCTGTGCCTATTTCTGGACTGGTAAGTAACATTATTACTCAGCGTCAATATTTCTTTGTTAAACGGCGAACCGCGAAGTGACACTGGCGGGCGACAATTGTCATTGTGGTGAAACAGGCCACAGGTCGTTACCGTCTTTACAGTATAAAATAGTTACAAGATTATTTACTTATTACTCCTTAGAAAATAGAATAAAATGCAAAGCAACTTGGGTATATCTTGTCTTAAGTAGATACCAGCTAGGCAACAAACCATTATCGAAATTGTTGAGAGCATTCACTCATTCATTTTGATGAATTAACTGTATGATAGATATGAATGAATGTCTCACAATAGATATAGTTTGTAGCTCACAAAGTAAAATAATATAAAAATTAAACCCGTAAGCAAAAATGAGGAACACAACACGCCTGGTTCAAAATACGTCAACTACGACAAAACAAACAAAAAAAAAGCTGGGTCTTACTCTACAAATATTTAAAATACAAAAAATTGCACCCAGTAGGTATCTATTATCTAATGTTAAGGAATAAATTTGTTTCTTTGACGACCGGTCCGGCTCAGTCGGCAGTGACCCTGCCTGCTAAACCGCGGTCCTGGGTTCGAATCCCGGTAAGGGCATTTATTTGTGTGATGAGCACAGATATTTGTGCCTGAGTCATATATGTTTTCTATGTATATATAAGTATGTATTGTATTTATCTATTTAAGTATGTATAATGTATATCGTCGCTTAGCACCCATAGTACAAGCTTTGCTTAGTTTGGGGCTAAGTTGATCTGTGTAAGGTGTCCCCAATACTTATTTATTTATTTATGTAGTAAAACAGACACGTAACAGATGCTAAATATATTCGAGGCCGGAATCGAACTGGGGTCTTCAGCATTCGCCGTTAACGTCATTGTCATTATCAAAGGCAAGGTGGCACTTGTTCTTGGTATAAAATAACATTAATAAAAAATACTTTTTACATTTAGTTGCAAAATAAATTGATAAAATGCCGATTTCCAAAACTAAAATTTTATATTTCACGGTAAAACAAAAGGTAGGTACACGACCAATTTTAATATTGTCAATTTACTGAAGTGTGTTATAAAAATATTAAAAATAACTTGAAATTGAACTGTTACATGCTGAAAAGCAATTAATTTAGTTTCCATTTAGGAATTAAAATGTTTCGGAATATGTTACACTCATGTTGATTTGATATAAGCGTTGTAGTAATACGTATTTATTTAAAAAACTGAATTTAATCTGGGTCCTTGAATTTATTTTAATCGGATAAAGATAAAAAGATTAATAAATGTTATATTATATAATTGTGAGCAAATTATCCAATAAATCCAATTATTTGGGATAATCCTATTAATCCCAATCATATTACGGTATTAGCATGAAACGATGGCAGTTTTAAAATTATTGGTAATATAATTTTTAATTATACCTTCGTTTGTTATGAACGCTATATGAATAATAATAATATCAAGGGTCAGATGCAGAAGGCGGTGATCTTGGACACGGCGCGGATAGTCCGGCGGTTCCTCTCTCTGCAGCCCTAACCACCGGCAGCCTTCGGCCTTGGGCCCTACCCCGCTGCTGGCGGCACCCTAGGTTAGGTTTTTTATAATGTGTCTATATATTTTTGTATTGCTTTGTAAGTGATTTTATATACATATTGTAAAAGCCTTATCTAAGATTAAAGATAATATAAAAACAACAAAACATGTGTATACCCAATGTTACCCAAATGACCTTACACTTCATGTAGTAGTTATTTCATAAAATAAAACTTTATGATTAATACTCATGAATTATCGCGTCTGTTAATCTTCAGTGCAATATAGCTTTACAATTTTACTAATAAACCCTTACATTAGCCTTTATTAATTTCTAACCCTAGTCTTAAGTACTTAAAGATGTAGTGCGAAAAGGGTTACCTTCGTATATTCCCGGAAATTCTTTGTATTTTTTCGTAATAGGCTATTACTGAACCAGTGAGCTACAACCTCGGCCTTGTCGTCACTTTCCATCAGGTGCGACTAAGGTCAATCACTGGCCAGTTTATAATTTAAATAAAGAAAAAAAATGTGTCTGCGGAGTGACGTCGCTGGTTACATGTGAGACTAGCTCGTCGTGCCAGCAGCGGGCACGCACCGGCGCGCGGTGACAGCGTAAGCTGTTCAGCCAAGTGGATAGGCTACAACCAGTGAGCTACAACCTCGGCCTTGTCGTCACTTTCCATCAGGTGCAACTAAGGTCAATCACTGGCCAGTTTAGAATAAAAAAAAATCCGTTCGTATTTGGCAGTTCAGTCAATGTCAGTACATCTTGTACTGAGACTGACTGAAATAGCATGACACTTTCGTACGTTTCCGTAACAATACAAAGGAAAATCTTTTTTTTACACTACATCTGTACTTATATATTTTGAATTATGTAGAGCTCAGCTAAGGTAACACTACACCGTGTATGATAGCACAGAGTATGCAAATCTGATCTTAAACATAATAATAATTTTCCACAAGTTTGACGTTTATGATAACACTCCCACACCTTATCAAACACGGTGCAGACTTAGCTAAGCTTGACTCTATGCATTTTGTAGAGTCTCAAACTTTGCCCAAAGCACAATAAATATTCGATTTAATTCACAGACCTACTAGTTCCGGCGTATTTCTCTCTCCATAATGATTATTACAAAAGTTACGCGGCTAAGAACTTGGACCGTTTTAAGGTATCTTCCAAATCAACTCGCTAAATAATTTCGGCAGCGGCATTAATATGACAAAGTCCCTCGCAAGTCTTCCCTACAGGGCCCTAATAATTAAAAGACCATTGTCGTAAAAGTAATAATACGCAAACAACGCAATATCAAATTAAGAAGAGACAGGGATGCTGTCAATTATGAACAAAATTGAAATAAAAACACGGCAATAAGCGACACAATGCCGCGGCGTCGCGCCCAGGAAAAGGGGCGTCACTTAATGAAAAATCTCTTTCTGCTTGTAATACTCGGAAAGGACGAGACAATAAAAGTTTTTCGACCGCAGTGTAATATTAAAACGACATAATCTTGTACCCGATGTCCGTAAACTTTCCCTTTATTACAAACGTAAAACAAACGACTACAATTTTCGTATGGCAACGTTTTTATTAGCATCTCATCAGAGTTCCATTATTGTTTTGCTCCGGCAATCGAGACAACTCGAGTGGGAAAAAAAAAAACTCAAATTTAATATTTAAGGACGATAAATTTGATATGATAGCTGCTTGACAGCGAGCGAGAAAATGTTCCATTATTTCTTTGTATCAAATGTTGTTTCCTAAAAAGAGGGAAGAATTTTATTACGAGATTATTTGAAAGCCATCCGACAATGAGGTCTTGTATTAAAAATAAAGGATACAACAGAATAGATGTTACAAGTAAAGAAGAATTAATCAAATATTATAGAGAACCTTGTTAGAATAATTAATACCTTTGAAATCAACTAAATAAAATTACACCCTCATGCAAATTTATAGACCCTACGATAACGAAACATGCTATTAGATACCCTTTTTACAATCATGTACTTAATAATAATCCGAGATTCTCATATACTTACTGGTACCTCCATACAAGGAATCCACTGCAAGGATGCACGAAAAAATATAGCATTAGTTCATAGAATATATAGTACTTATCAAACATCACACAAACGGTGCAAAAACAGGGAGGGTGTATATTTGTATAAAGACCCTAAATCGATAATAAAACTGTAATGGTGCATGAATAAATAACTGAAATAGATCACGCACTAACTCTACTGTCTACTTTAAATAAAAATAAAAGTGCAAATGAAATAAATAAAAGTATTGTAAGGAAACCACTCGAAACCGAACTTACATGAAGCGGCGGCGATAGTCGTACGTCGCGTTATTGAGGGCATGAAATACGATAAAAAAAATACCTTAAACTCAGCGCAAGAAAAAAAATGTACATTCTACATATTTACTCAATTCCAATGCAAATAAATACGGAACCGAAAGCGATACTGTCGAAATGATATGAAACAAGCTAATGGATGATTGGGTACAAATCCATACGTTCGAAAATAAAAATGTTGCTTTGATATCGGTAATGATATGTCAATTCGTGAATATATTAGGAACTGCCCATACTTTGATTTGGGTAAATAATACCGCATCAGTTAACTCAATTTCCTGGAATGAAACACGAGCAATGCTGGATAAAAATGTTTTGACGTTGCAAATTGCGGTACTCTGTACATTCGGAGAGTAAATAACAAGCAGTTTATTTATCATGAATTTTGTACATGTTTTGTAGTAACATTTTTAGTATTTCGTTTGCAATATTTGTGAAATACTAAATATGTATATTCCTGAGGCATCGTTGATGATCTTGTTTTCTGTTGATGATATATTTTCTCCATGTTAACTTAATAGAGGAAGCAATGGCGCATGTTTATAATAATTTGGATTTGCATTTGGAAATTGCATTTTTTTTTCATTAAGTAAATAATTAATTTATAAATAAGTGGGCATTAACCAGAAGCCAAATTTTTCTTCTCCTTGATTACAAGGGCCCCATACGTACATTTACTGCTTTTTTGTTGTTTCATTGTAGCCTAATAGCAATTCTGCTTCCACATGTTTCTTCTGTGTAGTCCAACTTCAAACAAAAAATTGCGACGTTCTCGGTTGAAAACAAGTGAATCGTCGAGATTTTGCATTACGAACGAGTATTATAAAATGTTCAAAATTGAAAAATGTTCAATTTGTAGTGCTACAGTTTTGGCGCCCAACGTGAGGCGTTGGTGTGGCCGAATGGCATATATCCTGCGTCCTATGACAAAAGTTTTTGTAAGACTACGTAACTAGATGGTTATAAAATATCTACATACCGGTTTCCCCAGTAGTGATAGTCGCGGGCGCCGACGGCGGCCCTCGGCCGATGTTGTTGACAGCGATCACGAACATCTCATACTCGGTGTATGGAGACAGGTTGGTCACGGAGTAGTACTGCGTTATCACGCCGGAGATCTCGCTGAATGCCTGTCGGTAGGGATAGAGGTGAGGAATATGGTAGAAAAGGTGAAGTAGACGTCTTATACGAAAGAGTAAGTGACTAAGACCTTAAGTGCTGTAATCGAAGAGTTCTCTGCATTCACAGAAGGCGGTCTAGCTAGAACAATTTGTTCTCGCGGGCAACCATAAATCTAGAGTGACTTCAAGCATTCGCTCGAAAACGCAAGTTATACTCTGTTACCCAGGTCAGAGCGGCATGGGTCTTTTGGATGAATTTTCCTATGTGAATATATGCGATCAGTTCATTGACACGAGAAAAAAAAAAAGAATAGTTCAGAAAAATAAATGGACGCAAGTATTTTAATAGAGGACCCAGTCGGTCCGTCACTGTCATATTATCTTTGCTGACTTGTTTGACGGCGTAGACTTTTATGATTGGAGTTTTTCTTTTTTTGTAGGTCAAATACTACTAACCTGGTTGGCATATTTAGGTTTGTACTGTATGACGTAGTACTGTGGTTCCTCGGGCCCGCTGTAGGACCAGGCCAGACGCACGTTGGTGGCAGTGATCTCCGACGCACGCACATCAGTCGGAGGGCCCGGCAGCGCTGTGGGACAAAACAAATTCTTAATCCACATTTAGGAAAAAAATACACATTTTAGTTTGATCAATGGATACGTCCAGCGCAGATCGTATGATCTACCACATCTTGGAATTACCAGGCATATTGTTACACCTAAAATGATTGTCCCGTTCCATGAGTCTCCGAATCCTCGCTAGGCGGGGCATCTTTTTCTGGCAGTTCTGGAAGTCATCCTTTGGGCGTCTGAATCTATTCTACTTATATTTTGGCTTATTATGACTACCGTCAATTTATGTAATATCCATTTTAACTATATTTATTAATTAACAGGTTATTTCCGATGGGGCAAATACACCACCAGTCACCGACGGATACAAAATTTTTCAATGAGAATACCAGAAAATTACTCTAAAAAAGAACTTCAACCATTTAAACATAAATGGGACTGTCTTATAAATTACTTTCAGCCGACGAACTCTTTGAAAGAAACTTCCCCTGAACTCTTTTAAGCCAATTTAGGGAAATTGTTTTATTTCGCCGCTTCGTAAACATAAGTCTTTTATCTCAGTTTCAAAGGACCGTCCGTAACTATTGAAGTGTATCGGTGACAAAGGTTTTTGCTACAATTCTTTATGACCATTGTGACTATATTTTATTAGGTACTACATTAAGTACCTAATACAAACGAACTGTGAACCATTTGGTTAAAAGCCTAAGATATGATTAAACAAAAGCATCTAAAAACCCAAAAGGCAGGACCTAATCAGCAGTTTTACCTGTTAGTAATCAAATTGCTTCCCCGATTTTATTGTTATAGGCTTTTTAAATTTTACAATTTATGATAAAAGTCATAGAATTTTTTTTATAACTTTTGCAATATCTATACTCTGTAGTTCTAGGTATTTATGTAAAAGAATAAACAAATAATTTGTAAATTTTCGGGTAGTTACATTTGTCGGTTAACCAACTAAATACAAAAACCCTGTGGATTTATCACTGAGCAAACTTTATTTTGAAAGAGATTTATGAAGACATTTGTATGGGCCATAGCATTATATGCAAGCGAGAAATGGACGCTAAAAAAGAGAGATGAAGAATACCTGCAAGCCATTGAGATGTGGTGTTGGCGAAGGATGAAAGGGGTCAAATGTACAGAAAGAGTAGCCAATGAAGCAGTCCTAAATAAAGGAAAAGAGGACCTTATTGAATGTTATTAAAAACAGGAGAGGAAAGATGATAGGCCACCTGTTACGACACGACCATTTCACGAGAAACATAATAGAAGGGAAATTAAATGGAAGGAGAGGAAGGGGAAGGCCAAGAAAGAGTTATATGAGCCAAGTAAAGTAACATGTAAGGGCCGTACCAGGACACTAAAAGGCTGGCTTCGGATCGACCAAAGTGGAGACAACTTCATCAAGCTGCACCGACAAGAGCCCCGCTCTTAAATTGAATTGAATTGAATCTTTCTTAGGTGGTCGTGTAATGTTTTAATTTACCCTCAACTTAAGGCTTAAGGAACCTTTTTTGTTAACACTTTTTTACATGCCTAAAGATACATACTATAAAGAACGGACGCTGGCTATCCTAAGCGTGCTCATCCCGTCAGCCCACCAGTGCAGTGTGATTGGGGCCTTGGGGCCACACACTTTACAATTCACTTCCTCGAAAGTTCCATTACCTACTACAGAGCCATAAAGACAAGCACGTCCCAATCTTAGGTACAT
The DNA here is from genome assembly GCF_023078275.1 of Leguminivora glycinivorella. NCBI lineage: Eukaryota > Metazoa > Arthropoda > Insecta > Lepidoptera > Tortricidae > Leguminivora > Leguminivora glycinivorella. The sequence goes on from NC_062982.1 coordinate 20,523,117, forward strand.
TAGACCGTGAACAATATTTACCAAGCGCCCACAATCCGCAACGTATTTACTCTCTCTGAAATCCATTACAAAAGGGTATTTCTAAGACCAACTCAATCAAATTACATTCATAATTTCTTTGAGTAACTGTTGCAAATTTATGGTAATAACTTCTCTGAGGTACAAAGAGGGATTTAAGGGAATCAAATTGATAAATTGCGCGAAGTCGTCGACATTGATTATGAATTAGTGTTATAATTCATTAATGGAAAGGGTTGCGAGTGTCAGACTGATTAATGATTAATTATTGTTCGGCGAGAATTAATTTAATTCGGATTTCATGGTTAGTTGACTGCTGGCTTCGGTATTTGTTTACAATTTGTTTGATTAGACGCGAGCGCTGCGGGCTATGATTGTGTAATGGTTCGCCTGTTTGCAAACCATTTCCAGCTAAATTCTGGTGCTACTAATGCTCTTTGGAGCAAAATATTGGTGATTTGCTTTACGTCACGCTGATCTGGGTCGGCACTTAGATACATTGGTGTTTTGCTGCAATGATGCAGCTCTCCTAGTTGCTGATGAGCATACGGGAAGAAGGGGGGGGGGGGATTCTTCACCCATCACCACACGAGGTAAAAACTGATGCTAAAAATAGTCTTTGTTATATTTTCTTTCTTCTCTTCTTTACAACAACAAAGTATATTGTCTCGAGCCGTTTTGAACACGATCAAAAAGCCCATCCATCCATCCTCCTTGCGATATCCCGGCATTTGCCACGGCTCATGGGAGCCTGGGGTCCGCTTTGACAACTAATCCCAAGATTTGGCGTAGGCACTAGTTTTTACGAAAGCGACTGCCATCTGACCTTCCAACCCGACGGGTAACTAGGCCTTATTGGAATTAGTCCGGTTTCCTCACGATGTTTTCCTTCACCGAAAAGCGACTGGCAAATATCAAATGACATTTCGCACATAAGTTTCGAAAAACTCATTGGTACGAGCCGGGGTTCGAACCCGCGACCTCCGGATCGTAAGTCGCACGCAATTACCGCTAGGCCACCAGCGCTTATGATCAAAAAGCCCAACAGGTTAAAAACTAAACGAGTAATTATTTTTACAGTTTAATGTTAATATCATTGATCACACATTGTTTGGTTGAAATTCTATTATCATTATTTATTACTCTACCAGATGAAAATCTCACAATACATATTGTACAAAACACAATACAGTGTTAAATTAGATTGCCTAAGTTTGACGTCGCTCCACATTCACAGACTACCTGCTAACTAGACGACGATTTTCAAATATACTGGAAAGAAAAATAAAATACTTACATTAAAACTATTTTTTTAATGAAGAAAATGTTTGAGGGTTTCTTCACAACAGAGGCAAGGCTGAACGACACCTTTTCAGCTTTTTTTTATGAGATAAGGAGACCAACGAGCAGATACATCACCTGATGACGGTAAGCTATCACCACCGTCAATGGACACCCAAAACTCCAGAAGGTACTTTTAGTGCGCGGACTAAAGCTTTTCAAATACATAGCTATTGCTGATTCTTTATCGGATAGTCATTTATAATGGCGTTCACTGTCCTATTTCTCGAAGACTTTTCAAAAACCTCCTTATTGTGGAGAACTAATTATTTTCGAGCAATGCCACATATGTTAAGGTGGACAAAGTTGGAGCACTTGACGGTACCAAGAAACCAATGTTACTGGTTATGACTTACGTAGCTCAGCTCTGTTGTAAATATGTTTTTTGACTTCGGAGTCTGCGTTTCTATGTCTAGATTCCACTTCATATATATCCTATTGTAAGTGTTGTCTCTGGTTTGTCGCTATACAATGTTTTCCTTTAATTAACTACAATGCAATATTAACGGGACAGTTCACGTATATTTGGAATCGTCTTAAGTTAAATACGAAAAGTTTCAAAGCAGACAGGCAAGCATGGTCGCGTGATAAACGATATACTTAATGTCAGGCCGTCCTTTTCGCACTATTTGTAAGTGCGGTAGGGACGCACCGATGCGATAAAGTTTATCGAACTAGTGTGCTACGCCCGCAGTTTTACGGTTAAATAATGAAATCCAGACCAAAATTCGTTTTTGACATTATACGTCATGAAAAATATCATTAATTGTATGAAGAAAGTAAACAGCGCCATCAAACTGTTACTTACTTGAGCCAAAAACCGTCAAAAATGTATGCCAGAGGCTCTGGAACACATAGCCAAATGCACAAACGCTGACGATAATATCGTTATCGAATTTAGCTGTCTCTATCGCTGTTCCGTATTTGCGCGACAGAGCCAGAATTCAATTGTTATTTCGGCTAGGCCAGCAGAACTCATTAGGTAATTAAATCCCAGGAATCAGTATACGGATTAATATGGAATTAGTCTGCCTTTTGGGGCCTAAAAATGAGGCTCATAGAAAAAACATTTTTTTGTCTAAGGCAACTTCCATTTAAAACTGTAGACCAGTACAAAAATAAATTTAAGTAATAGACGTTAATCGAAACCACTAATCAGCAAAGAGCAATTTAAAGAAAAACACAAACTCGATGTAAATTAAGAAATAGAAGGCACTTTTCAACTAATTTAAATATATTTTGATGTTAAACCTAAGTTTTTAATTAGGGTCTGTGAAGCGTACATTTCTATGCGAAATAAAGAACATAGTTAGGTACCTACTAATTACATTTTTCTGAATTTATAACTAAGCCGCGTAAAAGCTAATCTTAATTACATTTTAAACTTTTGAACTTTATCATATCAAAAATGTAAGTAAATATGTAATTAAAAGAGATTTTGGTGAAAAGGTTGGAATTTTTGTGTTTGGAGTTCAAAAGAACAATAAATATAAAGTTTCGCGTGCAGTGTAAAGGTTAAAAAAGGTCAATGTCAAAAGACAGTACTGGTGAGATTCGCTTTTGTATTGTAAAGATTTAAAAGGAACGCATATCCAAGACACAGTATAAGGACGACTCAGTAGTTACTCTCCGACAGCGGCGACACAACAGAATCACTATGTGACAGTGACAGATTATCTTAGAACCTGGGGCCACTTTCATAAGCATGATTACTACCACCTAAACTAGAAGGCCGTTGACTTCAGCAGTCTTTTCGATGACTCCAAGCACGCTGGCGTCCTCGCTCGTATAGTTGGCCGACACCCTGATGTTTTCGAGCTTGGGATTGTTGTAGCCGCGTGGCAGCTTATGTTAGAACCTGGGGCCACTTTCATAAGCATGGTTACTACCAACTAAGCTGGAAGGCCGTTCGACTTACATTGCACTTTGACTTCAGCAGTTTTCTCGATGACTCCAAGCACGCTTGCGGCCTCGCACGTATAGTTGGCCGACTCCCTGATGTTTTCTAACTTGAGGTTGTTGAGGCCGAGTGGCGGGTTGTCTTCGGGTGTCAGCCATTTCGTTAGACCTGTGAAATGTGAAATTATTATTAATTTCTACTACGTTTTTTCTTTATAACTAGGTACTTACTTAACATATATTGCGAGAGACGTTAGTATTGTAATGAATGTATATGAACAGAGATGTAGTCAAGAGATTGCAGTTCTCATCTCCGCTCCGCTCTTCCCCCCCCCCCCCCATATTTCATTTTATCTCATTTTCTTCCCCTCGCTACTCCTGCTATATTTTTTGTCTCGTTTTAATAATAAAAATGTATTTTTCTATTGACTTTTTGTTATGGTTTTAGTGTGAATTGTATCTCTAAATGTTATCTTACTGTACTGTACCCTCACTTATTGTGTTACTCTATCGACCGACCCTGGGCCCCACGGAAGACCAGCGCTGTGGCACCATCTGTGCCTGAGCATATGCTGAGTGGTGTCCTTTTGCGACCACTATATCAAACATTATGTATTTACATGTTGTGTTTATGTACTCTAGTATATAAGTAACCTTCTGGTCGTAATAAACGTATTTTCTTTCTTCTTTCTAAACGTATTTTCTTCATTCTCTTAGCATATTTCTTACCCTTCCTCCATTGGATGGAAAAGTCCAAGGCCACGCGCATTTGAGAATATTGGCGCTAATCTTTTCATTGTAGACGCGTGAGAGCGCTAATACTATACAGAGTCTGATATACAATTCACTATGTTTTCCATTTTTCTTACTTTTCCTCCATTTAACGGTAGGCATGAGAGATCCGAAGGCCACACACTTAAGCGTGACGTTGCCTCCAAGCATAACTTCGGTGCGCGGCGGCGGCAGTATCCAGAATTATGGCGCTAGTATTCTCACAGCAGACGCGCGAGAACGCTACGCCTACTAATAGATCTGATATGCAGAGTTCACTTTTTTTTATTTGTCTTACCTTTCCTCCATTTGACGGTAGGCATGGGAGATCCGAAGGCCACACACTTGAGCGTGACGTTGCCTCCAAGCATAACTTCGGTGCGTGGCGGCGGCGGGATCGAGAACTGAGGCGCTACTCTTCTCACTGTTGGCAAAACAATATATTACATATGAGTTTTTGTCAAGAATAAGAGTTTTGAATGATTCACGGTTATTTTCATTAGACTTATATTGACCGGGATATAGACCGTGATTACCTTTTTGATTTTTGTCGAGCTCCCGATATTTTGACGCAGTTTCATGCATCACGATCACGGATCTTCGTCAGTTTTCCGTGATCGTCATGCATGCAACTGCGTCGAAATATCGGGAGCTCGACAAAAATCAAAAAGGTAATCACGGTCTATATCCCGGTCAATATAAGTTTTGTCAAGAATGTCAATACATTTAATTTTACACAAAATATTCTTCTCTTATCCTTCCGAACGTGTTGTTGGCGGTAAAAATAGTGAATTCAAATGTCCGTCTTGCAAAATACTAATATTCGAACAGGATTAATTGTGATCGTACACAATGAGGTTAAATATGAAAATAACGAGCAATTTCGCTGTTCATTAGCAATTCACAATTTCTTATAATTTCACTTTCAGTCTTCATTATCAGACTATCTTGCTGCTAGCATGAGAATCATAGTACATATGACCGAGGTACCTAACCTGTTATACAAAATATTATTTCAATCAAAATTGAGACCTGGAAGTAAACTTACAAACATTTTATTTAATACCCGAAGCCGGATAGATAGGCTTGCAGTATGTTGTAAACGAATTATCATCAATGGCGCCACCAAAAAAATTATTTTGGATGCAAAATCAGCCGTTATTTTTACTTATACATGAGAAAATGTTTTCACGATACGGTGATTATATACTCATTGTATGGCAAAGGAAAATATTATTTAAGTTGTTTGATCCCTTCTTACGGGACACAAGACAACATATTAAAGGAAGGGACTGATCCCTTTCAAAAAATGAAACCAAGAATCTGAAATACATTTTTACCAACGGCTAATAATCTACACGGGTCTCTTTGTACCCAAGACTTATACAGCCTGATTCGAACATGAATATTCGGCAGGAATCAGTTTCAAATCCGATATGTATTGGATTCGCTACTTTTGTCAGTAACAAAAGTAACGTTTCTGTTAGATTAGAATAAACATCAACATATCCGATCCGATTGACATATCGTATTTAGAGTTACTTTTCGACGTAGGTATTTTTCGAATCGGGACAAAAGCTCTCACACAGAATGATACAGATGGACAGATATTTCTACCTCTAGATAAAATTACGGTGGTGTTGAATGTTCTTAAAAGAATTTAATTAAAAAACTATAAATGTACTTAAAAATAACATGTTTTACTATATTTTTATTACTTAAACGTGACCTCTCCACATAGAAGTGATATATCATACGAAAAATTATTCAAGAAACAATTATTAATCCTATGGGCAGTACCTACTTCATAATTAAGGGAACATTTCTATCAGAGTCGAGATGCGCTACGTGGATGTGTCTGATATCCACAATCAGCTTAGTCGAACCCGTTCCCACTAGCGCTATTCTTTGTGGAACAATGAACATGATTGGTGAATATCATTCAAACACATCCACGTAGCGCATCTCTAGTGGAAATGCCCTAACAGCCTGCAATATTTTTCCCGAAACTCCACAAATCTCATTATGTAAAACACATTGTTAATGAGATGGGCGGCGAGTGGCCATTTTGTAACCGTCAAAGTAGCGGAAAGACAAAGGTGGAGAAACATTTACTCGACTTCCCATTATGTTAATTAAGTAGGTAGCCGGCTCTTAGTTATGGCTAGAGATGGGCCGAGTATAAAGTTTGCCAAACACGAACTTACTGAACCGAATTCTGTCGATTTTTTTGGCTCGTCTGTATTGTTCTAAGAGACTATTTGAAAACGCTTCAAATAGAATTTAAAAAATGATCTTCCCAGGTAAATGTTGAAAAAGATAAGCAAGGAAGTCTCAAATAAATTCCTACTTAAGTATAAATTAAAATGGACCCAACATTTGGTCTTATGTTTTTAATTACTACGTGAAAACATAAACTTAAGAGCCAATTTTACCGATTTCTGAAGGAGCTTTTTCAGTGCTGCAAAAAGATTAACATAAAAAAAATATATTTGTAATAAGCCGTGTACTTAATAATTACTTGAACAATGTCTAACCGAAATTCGGTTACCGAATAAACTTTTTTTCATTAGAGAAAAGCCCATCTCTAGCTATGGCGCTGTTGCTAGTCCGAAGAGTACTCGTTCGTATTCGTAGAGGTCACGCTTATAACGTTTTTCGGGAAAGCGGTCTTGTCCGCAGGCCATGCCATTAACTCAAGACACAGATCCGTCTCACTTAGATGGAGATTGTATGTTTACATGAGGGTTTTGGGATCTATATAAACGAAAGCTGGTCCAAATCGTGTTAGCTGGACTTCAATCATTGTACTCATGGTATTAAATTTGATTCAAGAGATTATTTTTCCCATTACAGATATTTGAATATAAATGAACTTAAAACCTTGACGACCGGTCTGGCGCAGTCGGTAGTGACCCTGCCTGCTACGCCGCGGTCCCGGGTTCGAATCCCGGTAAGGGCATTTATTTGTGTGATGAGCACAGATATTTGTTCCTGAGTCATGGATGTTTTCTATGTATATAAGTATTTATATATTATATATATCGTTGTCTGAGTACCCACTACACAAGCCTTCTTGAGCTTACCGTGGGCCTCAGTCAATCTGTGTAAGAATGTCCTATAATATTTATTTTATTTATTTATTTAAATACTTGCACCGTAGTTGGTTTATTTTACGAAAAAGGTTGTGTTTCTAATATATTATGGCTGATTTCATGTTGATATTTTCTATCCTCAATTCCTCATGCCGCCCAATGTAATTCAGATGTACATGTTGTTTCAATGCAATTTTGATTTTCATGTTAACAAATAAAGTATCATTTTTTTTGTTTCTAAATTTTTTCGAACAAATGATATTCGACTTAAATTAAAATACAACTAAAATAAAAAATCAATCAATCTCTAGCAACATTTTTGTATAGGAGAGTAAATTTTTTGGCTCATAGAAAAAATTCTCAGTATGACCTAAAGTAGGTACATAAAGTACGTACTATCAGCTGCAAAAGTGCAAGGAGAAATTATGAATGAATTCATTGATAAATTCGCCATACACCTTTGCATCTGATAGTACATCGTAAAATGTAGCATGACTAAAAAACCATCCTGTATGCGATGCTTAGAGCGAAGTCTATTTAACGTCGTCAACGCCTCAAGTTACAGTATGAGTCTTGTTTAGCTGCCGGAAGTTGGAAGTTACATTGGCGATAGTGCTATAAATTAGGGCTCAAATATACGTGCAAATTTTACTAAGGTGTAGGGACAGAGCTATTTGATAGAATGAGATAACAGTATATTTATCGCTCAGTCTGTAAAATTTTTTGAGGCTTCAGTGTAAGGCCTGAGTGCACGCTCATATTGGGCGTGCAGCGGATCGGGGCGTGCGGCGTGCATATGAAATAATTGAAGCTCATACAAGTGTCCTGAGTCGACGCTGCATAGCGTAGACGCACGCTCGCCCGCCCCGCCGAACGCTCCGCTTCGAGCGTCCACTCAGACCTTACGGCCCAGCCACGACATTGGTCTAAGCGCGACAGCGGTGAGCGGCAGCCATACGTGCGAATGAAAAGTACCATCGCTGTGTCTCACTCCAATGTATGGCCGCCGCTCACCGCTGTCGCGCTTAGACCAATGTCGTGGCTGAGCCGTTACACTTATCTACGCGCGTTTGTTTGTTTGTGAAGTTACAATAGAAACGGCACAGCTTTTTGTTTAAGCGTATTGTGGTTAATTTAACTATGCGGTTTTCGGTGCTGCGGCAATTGTGGGTCTCGTGGCGTTTTGACTGACGATATGGATTATATATACGAGTAATAATTAAGCCACGGTTTGGTAAATTTGGCAGTTTACTCAACGTTAAATGTCAAATCTAGCATGGCTTATAATAGGTAAATAATAGGAAAAATTAAATAGTCTTAATACTTTGGACACGTGGCCAGATGGGAGCCGGAAAAATTGTTGGCATGGTGGATGGAGGAGGGGGGAGGGGCCATCCACCAACCTGCTGGGTGGACAGCGTCAAGAAGGCCTGCCAGGGATTAACACAGGTGCCTATTATTAGGACTGCAGAAGACCGTGCTGAATCAGCTTTGGTGCGCAAAACAGCGACCTCATGTGGTCGCGCCCCTCAGCCATGAGGAACCGAGGAAAAAGCTGTACAAACAAGGTTTCACTTTTGATATTGACAGATCTGATCCATATCATACCGAAATCTAAATTTTCAAGTATATTAAAATTTGGATTTGTCCGCTAAGAAAATCAGAGAGAAATTCTAAGACAGATACAAAATTTGACAGAGATCTGTTAGTATTATGCACAGATCAAAAGTCAAAATCTTTCATATTTTTAGAATAGAACATAGTTTCATAAGATGCACGTTGAAATTTCTAAAAAATGTAACCTAGATTGCAAGATTTTTTATTAGCTTTTTAGCTTATACTTAAAGTAATTTACATCAGTGGGTGACATTGTGCGCAACATAAGACGGATTTCGGACAAAGTAATTGGTCCCCAGATCAAAATAGCTAAAGCGAAAGAATTTCCAATTTAAGACAAAAGATAAGGGTTTTTGTGAAGTTTGGAAAATTTGTATCATCGCATTCCTAACTATGATCTTTTAATTTATGCGCGTTTCATATTTTTAATCTCTTTAATTTTTTTACATTTTACATGTTTTAACTAAGCTCGATTTACAACAAGTAGATACCTTTTAGTTTTAAGACACGCGCATATGAAAGTTTGATTTATGTCTTTCATATGCGATATCCTCATTTCCGATAGTAATCTATCGGAAATGAAGATAGCAAAGAACTTACTATAGATCTTACTAAAGATCATACTAATATTATAAATGGGAAAGTGTGTGTGTCTGTTTATTTCTCCGTCTTTCACGGCAAAATGGAGCGTTGACCGGACGTGATTTTTTTAAGTGCAGTGATTTTGAAGGGATGGAGAGTGACATAGGCTACTTTTTGTCTCTCTCTAACACCCCTCTTTCCTAAAATGGGGGAGTGGAAATTTGTATGTAGCATTCCGAAATTATCGAATTTAACGCGAGCAAAGCCGCGGGCAAAAATAAACCAATATGACAATAAATAAATTCAAAAAGTGTTCAAGGAGTTAACCTTAAGCAAACAAATTAAAACGAATATCTTAGTTTACACCAAAGTGTCTACCATATAAAACATACAAATACCGAATAGCTCGAAAATTCTTTTTTCGTATCCTACCAAATTTAGAGTCAACCTTTATCCCGTCAATCCGCCCCGTTAAAAAAAGAAGTACCTACGTACATTCCGAACACTTTATACTTTGGCCCTAAAGCACGCTACAGGGTCATTGGGGAGTTTTTTAAACCGTTATTGGTGTGTACCGTTGTCACTGTCAGAGAGACAGTTGTGTTCCCGACTTTCCCTTGCCTAAATCTAACCAGTATATCAAAACCTGGAGCTCCGTATACACCGTGTTTGTTTTTATTTCCGTTAAATTCGACACGCAGTTAGGTTCATCATCAGGAACCAACCTGTATACCGTTTTTTGTTAAATTCAATTTTTTTTGTCTCCATACATAATAAATGGATTAATTAGTGTGAGGGGACCTTAATCATAACATTAAAGTCATTGTCAAGTGTTCGACGGCACATGTCAAAACAAATAACATTAGGAAGTGGTAAGGCATGCCACACACGTGTTCAGTAATTAAATATTTTTTTTAATAATTCGATAACCGTAAGGCCGTTTTCACAATATCCGATCCGATATCGGATGTCGGAAGGATTTCAATACAAAAATTCCAAGATGGCGCCTGTATTCTATGGGATATCGGTCCGTCATCCGATATCGGATCGGATAATGTGAAAACGCACTAAGAGTTAAGGGGCTAGTTTCTTAAAGAAATTTATTGTAATTGAACCAAAAAACGGAAAGTTAACGGAACTCAATAAAAACAGGGTGTATAAGAGGAAGAAACGCGGGTCAAATTATGCTGGTTGTTGTCAGGTGATCGGAATGGGTGTCTTTTTCACGTACACTCGTTTTTACGGACACATGATGCCGCAAAAGAACATGTACTACAGCGGGCAGTCCTTGGGGAATTTGGTTGGTAATTCTTCTGATCTAAATGTCGCAATGTATGGAAATGTTTAGATAATGTCCATTAAGTTTAGTTTATATCATAAGCTGAAATAGATACACTAAAGAAAAAGCGATCAGATCAAGCCCACTGGTGGCTAAGTCGGGAATCCGACCCGGGTCTCCAGGCTTTCGCGGCTGACGTGCTAAACCGCTATACCACGTCGAAATTTCTCTAGTGCATGTTATCTCTCAAGGCTAGGCGCCTTTGACCAACTCTAAGGGCGAGCAATGTGTGCTTGCACCTCCTATATGAATCCTTCTGCAGGATTACGATATAGCGAGAGAGATGGTGCTGCCATCTATTTAGTTGACATCTGTGATTTAGTTTATATAATTCTAGCAATTATTTAGATGTGTTTTTATACGTTTTATCATCAAAAATAAATAATCGAACCGTGTCTTCCCGCTGGTTGTTTTTATTAAGTTGGACTTGTAATGTGATAAATGGCTCAATCGAACATTACGATATGTCATGTCAAACATAATTTCAAACTAAGATATCAGTGTCAAAATTGACGTTTTTGTTTGAAATGATATTTTTAACAATTACATATTCGATCTATATCGTATCAAGAGCTAACATTAAATGTATTTTAAAGTTCGAATAGAGATGTTTTTTTATACTACGTCGGTGGCAAACAAGCATACGGTCCGCCTGATGGAAAGCGGTCACCGTCACCTATAGACTGCAACTCAAGGAGTGTCACGTGCGCGTTGCCAACCCATTAGAAACTTGTACACTCCTTTTTGCTGTGTTAAGTAGACAGCAAAAAAGAGGGTTTGGGTTGCCGACGACTCACAGGACAATAGACGGAACAAACGGACGGTTTTTTATTTCTATCTATCATCAAATCGCGCCTACTGTTCCTATTCTTTTATGCGTTTTTATTCCCATTCCGCTGCTAACTGGACTTTTGCCAATTGTGACAGTTATCGTTCCCGGTATGACGCCATTTGCTTTGATCTACCCTTTCTGTCCAATCCAAATGTGCACTGATATTAGAATGAGATTTTGAGACCTTCAAATCAAGAGTGAACAGGCATCTTCTGGGCGAGCTCACTCCATCGTAGGCCACGTCTTTGCCTTTGGCTCGTCTGTGGCTAAGAGTAAGCCCATTTATATAATAATAAAAAAAAATTGAACCGTGATATTTAGTTATTTTATTTATTTTCTTAAACATTATTGCACAAATCACAAAAAAATTTACAACTGACGGACTTAATGCCCAATGAACCTACCAGTCAACCATCGAGTCAAACAGAGAACTGAATAAAAATTATTAAATAATGAAAGAAAAAAAAAATTGAATAATAGGTATCGTTAGCCCGTGACAATAAGTGGACGGATAAGAACAAAATACGCGTTAATAGAATGAAATCATATATAAATATTACAGGACATTCTTACACAGATTAACTGAGTCCCACGGTAAGCTTAAGAAGGCTTGTGTTGCATGTACCCAGACAACGATATATATAATATACAAATACTTATATACATAGAAAATATCCATGACTCATGAACAATAGTTATTTGTTATACAAGGGGGCAAAGTTGTATTTTAACGCCGAGTGTGGAATTGAAAAACGAGCAAGTGAAAGGATTCTATAGTTGAACCACGAGCGAAGCGAGTGGTTTGAGAATAGAATCCTGAACTTGCGAGTTTTTTAACACACGAGAAGTAAAATACATTTGCACCCGAGTGTAACACAAAACTTTTCCCCTCACTATAGCGAGGAAACTACAACGCAAAAAATGCGTTTATCACTGATTCCAGTAGTTCCACAGGTGGTAAATCATCTTTATTACTAGATTCACCTACTTTTATCAATTTAAAAGCAGTTAATTTGACTTTATTCAAGGTCAAATTACTTTACCCACTAGTGGATAAAATGCGTTTTTACCCGCTGGTATTAAAGGACAAAACACGTGTTTTCGAGCTAGTGAGGGGAAAATATCTATTCTGTGCTCATCCCACAAATAAATGCCCGGGATTCGAACCGCGGCGTAGCACTTGCGCCAACGAAAATGAAGGGTTAACCCACCATTTTACATGGAATTTGACAGATGACAGCCCACTAACCCTGAGTTAAGTGGTTGGTGCAAGCGGGCCTAACTAATTTAAAAAATCTGCTAAATCCATTCTTCCAATTTGTTAAAAGTAGAATTCAATTTTATTTTAATTTATTTTCATCACGTTTCTTTTCTTTTGTTTCCCGATGGGAACTCGTAATCAATCAATCTATGTAGTAATTTGAAGACAATTAGAAATGGAATTACTTCCAGTCGTAGCGTCCTACGGGTTGCTACGGCGCGTAGCTACTGCTACGACGTAGCCAGAGATTACAATCGGCAGACACACGGCCGTATTTGAAAATATCACTGCGGCACATCTCGGACACTGGCGATCAAATATATGAAAGAGGCGCGTTCCTAGCACACATTCTAAGGTCGTGTAGGTATTCACCTACCGCATTCGCGTATCATGCGTGTATGTGGGAAATATGACAGGTCGACTGTTCGCGTTTTTGACAGGCGGTAACTGTAAGGTAACCGAGAGGGGAACTTTCAGCGGGGAGCGGGAGTGGCCATACTGTACGATAGTACTCTTAATTATACTGTGACTGCGGTCACAGTATAAGGACGACTCAGTAATAATTCTTCTAACAGATTTTGCGCCGCGCGGGTTGTCCCTCAGTAGCGCTCGCACGCAGCGAGGTGCAGAGAGTACATGCGGAACCGGATGATGCCGGTCGCGTCAGTACGCGCCGCGATGCGTGGCGCTGCCAAGGTCTCGCGCGGCGCGTGCGAGAGAACCAAATACCGATAGCGGGAGATTAACTAATGAGTCGTCCTTATACTGTACTGCGGTGCAGTAACAACGACAACTGATCTGTCCTAGTCGGTAGTCACCTATGCCTGCGAAGCCGCGATCCTGGGTTCGAATCTCGGCACGATTTATGTGTGTGATAAGCAGACATTTGTTCTTGAGTCGGGTGATTTCTATGTAAGTATATAAATATGTGTATATTAAAGTAAAAATAGATAGCAAAATGAAAAGTTAACAAAAATGTCCGCTGAAACCGTTTGAAGAGACATAATCGTACTTCCAAGTCGACAACTAATTCAATAAGACTTGGCAAGTTTCCTAATTTCGTTACTCGCTTTAAATGTAGGACGTAAAATGTATAAAATGTAGGTTATTTACAGAAAATGTTTTGGCGTAATACAGCCAACTTGCTGGAACCCTAGGCCACTCTACAACCATGTCAAAATGACAAGCGGTAAGAGATTTCTTACAATCTGATTTATAACGTCACTATGACATAGTTCTACAGTGGCCTAGGGTTCCAATTGGTCGACTGTACATGTAGCTAGTATACAAATTAAGAGTAATCTTCTAAAGTGTTACAGTCGCCATCAAAAGTCACGTAATTATTATATTTTCATGACGCTCGCTGACGACGTTCATGTACTATCAGCTGCAAAAGTGCACGGCGAATTTATCAATGAATTCATTCATAATTTCTCCATACAATTCTGCAGCTCACTGTACAGTCAGCCAAAAAAGTGGTTTATCAGTGGTGTTTGAAATGGAGTCGAAAAGTGGTAAACCACTTTCTTGGCTGACTGTACATGACTCTTGGTTGTATTTATCCAACTATATAAATACTATTATTGTAGAGCGATTACCAAGAGTCATGTAAAGTCAGCCACGAAAGTGGTATACCACTATCTAGCACATTCTACAAAAAATATTACATTTTATCCAATTCCCTTATGATGTCTGCCAGTTAATGAAAAATGATAATGAAAATGAAAATGAAAAAAAAAAAAAGAAAAAAGTATTTATTAACTCCACCACAAAGTATACATGTACAATAATTTTCTTATAATTAATGGATGGTTACAATAATTGCAAAACTTGTGCGGTGGAGACTGGTGCCCAAACTAGGTTGAACCTGTGTGTCAGGTCACCAGGTCTCCAATCCTCAGATGTGTATAGCAACGCAGATTACAGTCACTTTTGTTATACATATTTTATTGATATGGAGTTTAAAATAGGTAAATAAATAACATAAAGTAGGTAAGTAAAACTATATAACTTAACTATTTTTTTAATCTAATGCCAGTATAAGTGTGTGCGTATGTGTGTTTGTGTGTGTGTGTATGTGTGTGTGTGTGTGTGTGTGTGTTTCTATTTCACCTTACAGGTCTCATAATGTTTTCAGTGCCAGCATAGTCTAAGGTAAGAAGCCAGTTTGTGATACACCTTTTACAGGATGTTTTTGTGAGGGAATAAATAGACAGCTTATAATGCTTTTGATGAATCGGTTTAATTTATATCGGATTTTGTACAGAATAATCTACCTACTAAAAGACTAGCTGACCCTTTATAGGGCACTGGACTCAAAAAAGACCATCCGTTTTGTATTTTTTTCCCCTCACTAGCTCGGAAACACGTGTTTTGTCCTTTAATACCAGCGGGTAAAAACGCATTTTATCCACTAGTGGGTAAAGTAATTTGACCTTGAATAAAGTCAAATTAACTGCTTTAAAATTGATAAAAGTAGGTGAATCTAGTAATAAAGATGATTTACCGCCTGTGGAACTACTGGAAGCACTGATAAACGCATTTTTTGCGTTGTAGTTTCCTCTCTATAGTGAGGGGAAAAGTTTTGTGTTACACTCGGGTGCAAATGCATTTTACTTCTCGTGTGTTAAAAAACTCGCAAGTTCAGGATTCTATTCTCGAACCACTCGCTTCGCTCGTGGTTCAACTATAGATTCCTTTCACTTGCTCGTTTTTCAATTCCACACTCGGTGTTAAAATACAACTTTGCCCCCTTGTATAACAAATAACTATTTCCTGTACAGAATTTTAAGGATTACAGGCCCCGTAGCCGAATGGCATTTCTCCAACGCCAAACGAAAACGAAACGTAGTCCGGCTCTGTCGCGCCAATACGCAAGAGCGATAGGGATAGATATCTACTAGCGTTTCGTTTCGTGAGCGTTTGTGCCATTCGGCTACGCACCCAGGCCCCGTAGCCGAATGGCATTTCTCCGACGCCAAACGAAAGCGATACGCCGCTGGCTCTGTCGCGCCAATACGCAAGCGCGATAGAGATAGATATCTACTAGCGCTTCGTTTCGTGAGCGTTTCGTGAGCGATTGTGCCATTCGGCTAGCCACCCAGGACGGCAATGAGGTTTGAATTCGCGATTTTTTTGAGTCTCGACCGTTAAATGGTTTAAGTTATAATGTGCTTAATTTTTGATGTCATGATCTTGTAATATTGGTGAGCAATAAAGAATATTTATATTGTATTTTATTGAATTGCAAGAGTACTACGTAATAAATAAATAAATAATAAATAAGTAAATATTATAAGACATTCTTACACAGATTGACTCAGCCCCACGGTAAGCTCAAGATGACTTGTGTTGCAGGTACTCAGACAACGATATACATAATATACAAATACTTATATACATAGAAAACATCCATGACTCAGGAACAAATATCTGTGCTCATCACACAAATAAATGCCCTTACCTGGATTCGAACCTGGGACCGCGGCGTAGCAGGCAGGGTCACTAAGCGCTAGGCCAGACCGGTCGTCAAACTACGTAAGTGTGTACTGTGTGTATTCCAACTTCACGTAACTGCACTTCTAAGTCGGAACTAATTGTAAGTATTCAGTCACGCGGTATCTAAATGTGGCGGCAGACGCGAAGCACTTTAGTGCGCGACGTTATCAGTAATGTCAGGAAATAGTTGAGGGGCAAATAATATACTGCACTGCTAATGAAAAACTACTTTTGTGTTGAAGTGTACTTATTTTTTTATTAACTATTTAGGAACTTTTTATGACTTTGATGATTATTCTTTCGCGATAGGAGGCAAACGAGCAGACAGGTTGCCTGACGGTAAGCGATCACTGCCGCCCACGGACAACAGAAACATCAGAAGTATTGATGGTGCGTTGCCGGCCTTTAAGATGGGTGTACGCTTTTTTTCTTGATGATACGTCAAATATTAGTTCGAGATACGATACCTATTGATACGGATATGTAGTGTCAAAAATAATGATTTTTTTCAAACAAAAACGTCTCACGTACTTATTTAAAAAAAAGAGCTAAACGAGCCGTTTACCAATGTTTCTAGTTAGAAACATATTTTCAAGCAAATAAATTAAAAAAAACCCGGCCAAGTGCGAGTCGGACTCGCCCACCGAGGGTCCCGTACAAACTTTTTTTTTTTTTATTTATTGAAAACAAAGATTACAGTTATACAGTTTCTAGTTTTTTCGCCAAACTTACGTTTAACGGCGAAATGAAGCACTCATTTTCAAAGTATTATAAAGTATAATTCTAGTGTTAATAGATAATAATATTTTATCAACTACTAATGGCGCTTTTCATTAACGCTCAAACTACCTACCTACCTTATTCAAACTACCTAGTTAAAATAATCTCATGTTTTCATATAGAAGACAAAATAAACTTTTTAACAAAAAATAAAACCGCCTTCAAAAATAAGCGCGTTACAAAACACGGAGAAACTAAAAAGCAAAAAATAATAAACCTTTGAATTCAGATTTCTTATCGTATTGCAATAATCTAAACATCCAAATTATAAACAAATCAATTATTTTTGCAGTCGGTACCAGACCTGTCCGTCGCCTTGCTATTGCCTGTTTGCCCCACCCAACCATACGCAGGCTGGCACCGACTCCAAAAATAATTGATTTGTTTATAATTTGGATGTTTAGATTATTGCAATACGATAAGAAATCTGAATTCAAAGGTTTATTATTTTTTGCTTTTTAGTTTCTCCGTGTTTTGTAACGCGCTTATTTTTGAAGGCGGTTTTATTTTTTGTTAAAAAGTTTATATATTTGTTGATTTTTAGTGGTTCCTATTGATATTATACGTATCAGTCCGAATACATGTACACTAGTGAAAGAATTATCCTTTAACTCCTAACCATTGAGGAGTTGACCTTCCATCATCAGCTCAGCCACATAAAATTATTACCATCAGGCGTAAATATTGGTTTACCTTTGAAAAATACACTAAAAACATTACATGTGCCTATAACATTTGAAGAGGTCCCTCGATTTCTCCAGGATCCCATCATCAGACCTTGACTTGGTGCCAATGGGACCATCTCGGGGTTATACCCGTTCAATCAAAAAAAAAATTTTGAAAATCGGTCCACAATTCTCGGAGATATCGAGGAACATACATACAAAAAAAAAAAAAACATTCAGTCGAATTGAGAACCTCCTCCTTTTTTGAAGTCGGTTAAAAAGTATACCTGCACGGGTAGCATGGTCGCGCGATAGACAATAAAATATCAGGCCGTCCCTATCGCACTATTAGTAAGTGCGATAGGGACGGCCAGATGTTTTATCATTTATCGCGCGACCATAATTGCCTGCCTGTACTAATGAGCATTATTGTGTATAGCGCCATCTCTCGGTGAATTCGCTAACTAATTTGCGCGACCTGTATACTATGTTGGTTTTTCAGGGATAATTCTTTATAATGTTAACCGATTTAAACAGTTTTTACTTTATTGGAAAGAAGACGGTTTACGTAACATCTCGTATTTGAAGTACGATATACATTCGCAAGGGTGGGTAAATTGAAAGTAAAAATATGAAAGTTTTTTGTGAATTAAAAAAAAAAGTTTCCAAGATACAAACACGATTATATTTTTCCTGTAATATTTAGCATAAAACCAATGTTTTTTAAAATTTTCATAATTTTTAGTTGGTAAACTTCGGAGATAAGGGGGGAGGGAACGGTATTTTTTTTTACATTTTCCTACAAAATTATTTTTTTTTCCACAACAAAAAAATTATAAAAAATAGTTTATTTACGTTCAATTTGCGCTCTTTCTAACGATATCCCACTTGACCTAGTAACTTGAAATTTACAGTTTGCCCCCCATTCATTTTGGCCATTTTCTACAATTAAAATTCATAAATTAAAAAAAATATACTTTCTATTTGTAGAGGTTTATAATGTTCACAACTATTCCAAATTTCAAGTTGATAGCATTAGTAGTTCTCGAGATATTTAGGAATGTGACAGACGGACAGACAGACGGACAGAGTCGCACCATAAGGGTTCCTGTTTGTACCTTTTTGGTACGGAACCCTAAAAAGGTTGGACACACAGATAATTCTAAACACAGTAGCTACATAATGCTACTTTTATTTTTCATTTCCGCGTACCGGAATTCAGCAAAATTTGGGGATAAAGTTGAACAAAAAAAAACTCACCTTTGACGTATAGCGAAGTGGGTTTCGAAAATTCAGTGCCGATGGAATTTTCCGCGACGCACTCGAACTTGCCCTGATCTTCTTCCTCGCTCTTCACAATTTGCAGGGTCCCTGGAAAGAAAGAGAGAGAAAATGTAAAGCCAGTGTGCCGGTACGCATTCAGTTGTACGAGTACGTTCCAAAAAGAGTAAAATGAAAAAGTAAAGAGGGATGATAGATTCTTCATACAAACGAAGTCCAGATATAATTCCTGGATATGGAAAATGATTTTACACAGATACATTTTAATCATGTGCCCTGTATGTTTGATTCTTCTAAAATTTTGAGGCTTTTTAAAAAGATGCTTTTCATTCCTAATCTTTATTGATCAGCAGTTCTCGAAAAGTTTGTACAAAAATCAAGGAAAAAGTTAAATTTGTTTTTATTATTCCTATTTTGTTACCAAGATTTTTTTGATGAATTTAGATTTTAGTAAGTTTTATTTCGTCATTAAGGTTCTCTAGTATCTTCTTAATTATAGTAGTATTTTCTTAATTATAACAATTATCCTGTATATATCTCACGAAAGTCGACTTGTATTACTAATGTTGGTAAAAAAATAGGATCAATTAAAATTTGCTGACGTGGCTATGTACAAAGTTGTCGGGAACTGCTCTTATATGGTCTATGGCTGGAAATAATCAGAGATGATGTTTAAAATACATGAAATTGTGTACAAATATTCTGAATCGTATAATTTAACCTATGTATACAGGGACGAAAATGAAGGGACTATATTTGTCTGAAAGCATGCTGTCGGTCGTCTGCTTTCGCCTAATCGTTTGTCAATTCTCCATCAGAAATAACAAGGTCCGTTCCAAAACTGATGATTAAACAGTAAACTTAAGTAAAGACCGTGGTATAGGGAAGTTATTTGAGTTAGTTTCGTAGCATGCTCCATGTAAATAGATAAAGATTTATGAGTTAATAACACGGGGCCCGGGGGATCCATTAGGATGGCCACGGGCCATGCGTCACGGCGGGGTGTTTATGGACTTTATATAGCTTTCATACGGCTAAGGGGTTATTAAGCCAGTGATATGACTTTTGGAAGATTTAGGGAAGTTAGTATGTCTTGTCTAGGTGCTGTGATTATTAAAATCTTGGTTGTACAAAAAATTAGCCGCTATTATTAAGTTAAACCAGAAACGACTACTGATGAACGATTTAATATAATGCCCATTGTATTTTAATTCTATTGATATATATTAGGTTTGGAAAATGAAAAAAAAAAAAAAACTAGGCGGCATTGGGGTAATTTCGAATCACAGAAATGCTCGGGTAATTACGAAAGGGGAATCTTAATATGATGGAAATAATGGTGATTTTATATGACTTTCGAAATTAGACGATTATTACCCACCCCAAATATTACCAAAAAAAAATATTTAGGCAATATCGTTTTTTCGTAACTTCATGCAAATGGTTTATTGAATAGGTACTTGGTAATTTTAAAATAATATCTCACAAAAAGAAGACCGCAAAAATATCTGACAAAATGTCCTTTCTACTCGTATAGGACCATAAGAGGTTGTCAGATGGAGTGGTTATGCAGCCTTCTTTTATAACGATATTATTGCCGGTGGCTGTACAAAAAAGAAAAAAAAGGATAAACTGAAGTATACCCAATGGTTCTATTTGCAAACGGCAAAGCACTAAGACCAAGGAACTAATTACTTAAGACAATATTTCATAAAGCAAGACACAAGCCGTGGCCTCGCTTCTTCCCTATGTTCATATCTGTCTTGTTGCAATTTTGACCTTACATCAAAGTGCAGATGGTGGAAATTAATAACAGCATCCGGAGCTATTTATAGGGTTGAAAGGCTTGCAAACCGGATTCGGTTTTCAATCTGACCGGATCCGGCCTGACCTGATACGGTTTCTACTGGTTTATCAAATACAAATAATATAAATAGAAGAAGAGAGATTTTTATGATTTTTTGCATCATTTAAAATAATTATGAACTTTTCAACAATAAAATACAACTTACGCCGTGTCTTGCGTGGGCGCCGGTCGCGCGATCGTCGCGCGACCGTCGCCGTCGCGTCTCATACTTCCATATCGATAAGGTTTGATTTCGTATGCGTCGCATCGCCGTCGCGCGACCATCGCGCGACCGTCGCCCACGCAAACCACGGCGTTAGCAATAAGAAGTGTAACATTATAACGTCAACCTGACCGTCAACAAAATTAAGTAATTTGCTATATAAAATCGCAATGATGAATATCAGTTACGTACAACTTTTTCATTCATTCTTAGTTCTGTTTGACAACCCCGTAGTTTAACTCGTTCCTTCCAAACATCGTCCTTCTTTTATATTGTAGAAACAATAACCACATAACGTGATGTGTTTAGGTGTATTTTTTATTTTACCATACCTAGTGATATTTACCGAACCCAGTAGCTCTTAAAAATCCGGATCCGTCCAGATTACCGGATCCGCCGGCCCAGTTTGCTTCCCTACAGGGTTGGCAATCAGCTGGAAACAATTTGCGAGGTTCGATGGATACGTTGCTCGGTCAGAGAGTACATGCCAGGAGTTAAGGGCATTCTGTGGCAAATATTACCGAATAGAGGGCTTATTGCGAACATTGATGAATTAAATTTTGATATTTGGCTTTCCTGCTCTTGCACATTCGAGAAAGGTAGATAACGAATTTTGCTAAAATATCTTTATCAGGCAGGCAATTATGGTCTCGCGATAAATGATAAAACATCAGGCTGTCCCTATCGCACTATTTGTAAGTGCGATAGGGACAGCCCGATGTTTTATCATTTATCGCGAGACCATAATTCCCTGCAGGGTACTATCTCTATTTGCGCGACAGAGTCAAACTGCGTTTTTATCGGCGTCTAGCGTCAACGATTGTCATTTCATTTCATTGTACCGGACGGTCTTTTTTCGGGTTATCGAAAACTTCCGTAAGGCTGTTTTTTTATTCTTTAAAGTTTATCAATACACTAGCTAACTAAACTTTGGACCCCCATTTTACAACCTTAGGAGGTAAATTTTGAAAAATCCTTTCTTGGTGCTCTTTTACACCTTATAAGGATCCTACGTGCCAAATTTGAAATCTCTAGCGGTTTTGGCTGGGCGTTGATATGACAGTCAGTCAGTTTCTTCTTTTATATATTTAGATGTAGGTATGTGGTGTGCTAGCGGATTGTGTAATGATCTACTAAAATATCAAATAAAAACTGTTTTAATATTTGTCTCAACCAAAACACAACAGTACACAGTTAGTATCAACAGTTGTGATACTAATTTGAAACCGCTGCAAAGTTCAAAATGGAATGATTAAAAAATTTTACATTTTGATATAAATATGCGATAAGCGACATTTTGAAATTTGAAAAGATTTCACCTCGTATGAGAATCCAATGCAGCCCGCGCTACAAACACGGTAATAACGCACAGAATTGAAAAACAGTCGGATTTGCGCCAGTCTGAGCCCAGGTGAATCCTACAGGAAAAATATTCAGCGGCATCCGGAGGCAAACACAAAGAAAATGTAATTACTATGAAACATGGGAGAGTGGACAGACATAGTTTTAATAAAAACAAACAGCCGTCGGGACATCGCGGGGATATTATTCACTTTGCGCCGGCAAAATTAAAACTTGGCAAAGAGGTTTTGACTTTAAGAGAGTTTCGATTGGCCTATGGCGAGAAATTGAAGTAGTGTTGCCATGTTAATTCATTATGAAAATACTAAAGATAGAAACAGATTATTCGTAGTGTGCAAAATGGAAGTCATCGTAAATATAAGGACAATAGTTAGTGGCAGGAAAAAGTAATCACTATTGAGCTTCATATTTTTTTTTTTTGTAAGTCTTGTTTTGTATTTTTGTAGTTTCACAGTGCCTTGGTGTAAACTGTAATGCTGTGTTACTTTTTTGATTAAATAAATAAATAAATAAATAGCGCCCATTGACAACAGATTGATTCTACCAAAACTAAACCAAAGGTTAAATTACTAGAAAACACGGAAAGATGTATTCAAGAGACAGAGCCGGGTGGTAAATGGTAATGTCTTAAAATTAACTGTTATAAAAGCAAATAATTCAAGCAATCCGGAGATTAGTCACTCGTGATTATTTGACAGGTAAATCTTTGGAAAATCCTTAAGGTATTATCCTAATACTTCATATTGTTTATTGCTTTAGGTATTTTTTTTAATCTTTTCTATTTTAATCTTTGTTGAAGTTCTTCGTATTACGACCCAATGAGGGTAGGTACTTAGTGTACTAAATTTTATGGACGAATAGGCTACTTGCCTCCTAGTCAAATCAGCTTCTTTTTAAGAACTGTCAAAATGAATTTGAACGACTTGCTAATATTTAATTTATATGAAATCGAATTGAGTGACGTCACGGTCAACTCAGTTACTTTATATATTTCTACCTGACTTATTAAATAGAAATTGGATTTAAAAATAACTTCTGTCCATGTTTTTCTTATAATTATCTGATGCTTTATTTCGTGCATGGTATAAAATGTTTTATTTTAACTACAGTCAAGTTCCCTATTGGTGAGCGCTACTTAAAATATCCAGCATGTGTCACAATTATATTTATCCACAGCTAAAAGTACATTAAACATGGAATAAGTTATGGCTTCCCCGCCGGATATCGAATGTTCGCCATAAATCATGCAAACCAACGTCAATGGAAACAAGAAAAATAGATTGAAAATATTCCATATCTGATTTAAATCCAGCACATGGTATTATTTATTCGAGTGCCCATACAAACTGGAAATAACATAGTCTAGTAAAGTGCTTGATGTTCAATTTTCCAGTCCATTAATAGCTTACTAGCTTTTGCCCGCGGCTTCGCTCGCGTTAGAAAGTAGCCTATGTCACTCTCCATCCCTTCAACTATCTCCACCAAAAAAATCACATCAATTAGTCGATCCGTTTTGCCGTGAAAGACGGACAAACAAACAGACACACACACTTTCCCATTAATAATATTAGTATAGATAGTATAGAAGTATGGAAGTATGGACTAAAGTCATTTAAAAGCAGAGCATTGGGAAAGAACAATCAAATCAAGAGTGAACAGGCATCTTCTGGGCGAGCTCACCCCATCGTATTTTATTGAAATGTTTTCTATTTCTATTCGTTCTTGTGTTAATTTTAAAACTACCGGACTAATTCCAATAAAGCCGAGTTAGCATTAGGGTTGGAAGGTCAGATGGCAGTCGCTGTCGTAAAAACTGGTGTCTACGCCAAATCTTGGGATTAACTGTCAAAGCGGACCTCAGGCTCTTATGAGCCGTGGTGAATGCTGGGATAACGCAAAGAGGATGACGATGCCCTTTGAGTACAGTAGACACCAAAGTACAGTACAGATTCAATAAAGCATGCAAATTGGCATTGATGTTGTTTATACTAGTAAGAAAACACAAAATGTGGTGTAAAATCTTGTCAAATCATGGCGTTCTTTCCGTCTTCCCTTTTTTAGCGATTTCGGGACTGGTCGATGGTCATAGTGGAAATAAGTGTAAGTAAGTATGTATGAGACCGATGGACTTGCCTAATAACACCGTATGTGTAACAAGTACCATTGTCTAATAATTTATAGTTTTTAGGTAACTACAGTTTAAATCAATGTGGGTGAGCAAAATATACCCTCAAATTGTAATATATGGGTTAATTTAAACATACTTTATAATAAAATGTATAGCAGAATATATTTAGCATAAGATACAGGAATATAGAAAATCAACAACGATGTCAATCAAAATTGACATGTCATCTGTACTCGCTAGGCGGCCAGGATTACAATAAGAAAGTTTATACTATAGACATAAATTAAACCTCTAACAAATTGTCCTTAAGCCATTTGAAGTTATTTGAAAATAAAACATTAAACGACCAAATAACTCAAGAAGATTAAAAACAGGTCGCTCAGTGACAGATCCACTTGATTTTGTAGTTGTTTGGTTAGTCGACAAAATGTACAAATTATTTGTTTAAATTTTTTTAAAGTACCTAAAAGTATAAAGTATAGTCACTAGTATTTGGTATCCCAAGAGAAATAATTAAAAAGAAAATATCCACACGGCGTGGTTTTGTGCGTTTTTCTTCATAAAGGCACCATCGCCTGGCAAGTAGGAAATATGATAGCGCCGGGCCGGGTGCCGGGCGGGCAGTTACGGCTATCAATTTATACTACGATACGACAAATTGAAATTTAATGCGTGCAACGAATTGTGAACTTTATTAGATTTTGTTATAAATTGTTAACTATTTATTTAAATGTGACTATTCAATACATTTTGATATATTAAATGTTTCACTAATAATAAAGGCCAATTTACCAGTTTGCTGATATATTTTGATTTTTTTTTTAATTTATTTATTTACTGTAAGTTTTTTTCTTAAATTACGTTTACAAAAGTGCCACTATTGTAAACCTCTGGGGTTTATGTAATAGTTGGCGAGATCGCGCGGTCCGATCCGCGTTTGCTTAAAACTTAAAACTATTGTTAGGTAGGTATGTTATTTTCCTGTTGAAGCCGTAATTGTATTCTTCACTGTGATTAATTTATTTAAAAAACGATCTTAAGTGGTATGTATAAGGATCAATTTACAATGACAGCTCTTACATGTGCATGTTAAACTTATAATAATCTATACTAAACACATTTAAGAGTTTTGAATGATTCACGGTTATTTTCATTAGACATAAAGATCAAAAAGGTAATCACGGTCTGTATCCCGGTCAAAATAAGTCTAAACACACTTATTATACATGTATATATCTGTTTCTATAGGTATGTGCATTTATCTAGACTTAAATAGTATTTTTTTAGTGTAGGTATACATTTTTTTTTGTTTTCCGTAGTGTTGGTTAACTCATTTAGTATATTGCTAGGTAAGGTGTTTAATATAAATGGGAGCAGAAAGTCTGTTACTCTTTTACCGTATACATTGTTCCTTTTTGGAACAGGATATATGGGTAGGTAGTCTAGGGAACGTAGATTATTGGAACGAGTTTTTTTATCTAGCGAAGGTATGGTATCACAGGCTTCTGTAATTAAGGACAAACAAAAGCGGTTAAAAACGTTAATGACATTACAATGTTTGAATAAGCCCTGTCTATAATTTTTATACTTTCTTTTGATTTTATTCGGTACAATTGTTTTTAAGATTGTTGATTGTAGATTGTAGATTTGTTATTTTATGATAGGTAGATATACTGTGTCAATCATTGCTCGCAGAACTAAACCTAAAACGAAGGTTTCGTTATAAGAAACCTTTCTGTTAGTTGCAAACAATTTCATGTCACCAGTGTAAAAAGGAGACTGTAACGTTAACACTAGCTAGCATCTTGTGCCGTACTCTATTCGCCTTTTAAGACTTTACTCTCCCCTGGAGACACTTCAAGACATCTAACATTTTTATTTTCTTTGCAATTTCGCAACGGTATCAAAATTCAAAGTTATTACTTTTATTTCCAACCGTTTCACTGCATTCCCGGTTCAAGTTTCTTGTTCTATTTTCCCAGCAAACAAAGTTACGAGCGCAATCCCACTGCAGTAAAGTAATAAACCGGATTGTTGAAAGTAGTGATGACAGTTAAAATAAAAATGTGGATCATCGTCGCCAAAGCAAAGCCTACGTTGGGCGCCAGCGAAAACTGCAACATACTGCAATATTGTACACGAAATAAGTGGCAACCGCAGATATCGTAGACAAGTAACGATTATTCGTAGCATTATTTTAGGGAGATGAAGGATGATGTTGACAATTTATGCTCTTAAATATGTAATTCAACTTGATTCTTAAACGCAAGCAAAGGTTCATAAGGCTTTGGATAATTTTGAGGGCTTTCTTTTCAATATAAGAATTCTTCATAAGCAAATGAATTAAATTCTATCAATAACTAGACGTTTTCCAATTGAAAAACAGATGCTTGTATAAATACTATACAAAGTCGTATATCTTAACTATGAAACGAAACCGGGACTCTCTCATTAAGTCGCGAATGGTTATAATCGTCGCCAAAAATTAAGACCCACGTTGGGCGCCAAATATGATACAACGAGTTAAGCTGGTTGTTACATTGCCAACATGAAAAAACATCGCCGCTGCGCAAAAACTAAGCTTTTCTTCCGACGAAAAGAAAGAGACAAGATCTCGAATTCAAGTGAAGACAGATTCGGGCGCAAAATCGCGGTGGTCCCAGCGGTCCGCGAGTAATAAAATGAAACTACCGACCCCTACGTGGTCGGGGCCAGGGGACCCTGTGACAGCCCCGACGATAGGTTAGGGCGTTTCTGACGAAGGTTCCCGCTTTTTGAATTGAAGACAAAAGGCAACAGTTAAAGAGTTTTTGTAGGTGTGCAGCTGGGACGCTTAGCGCGCACATGTTAAGTTGTTGCGGTAAAAAATAAATGGTATGTGACAGTTGGATGTAGGAGACAAAAGCGGGAAAATTGCGAGCAGTTTAGATTGGTCATTGTTTTGAATAGCGATTCAGTCAAAAACAAAAACAGTTTTCCAATTCGATGAAACAAAGAGCAGCTTATGGATATGACAGTGGGTGGCGATAATAGATCACTTTTAATTCCAGCTTTTTATTTGACGAATAGCAATCATATACCACAAAATAAATATCGAAAAGTAAATACACAATTTTTTGAGTTTTGTTTTTCATGAAGTTGCTACGCCCTTTGGGCGGGTCAAATAAATATGTGTCATTCCACGAAAAAGGGTGCCTCATGACAGGACTTACGTCACATAGCAAGACATTAGTGTTGAAGCGTCACTCATGGTATCGTAAACGCCTATCGCCATAACGTAGTCATCTATGGGACGTCACACATTAGTTTCAGAACAAACTAAATTCTAAAACAAATCAAAAACAAATTCCAGATCCTTTGGAATACAGAATCAAAAGAGTTCTTAAAATAACCATAAAAATTAAAATTTTACAAAACCCCCGACATGGTGGACCGATTTTCATGAAACATGGCTAAGAACACTCCCGACATGGCTAAGAACACTCCCGACTAATTCAGCTTTCAAACAAAAAAACTAAATCAAAATCGGTTCATCCCTTCGGGAGCTACGATGCCACAGACAGACACACACAGACAGACACGTCAAACTTAGAACGCCCCGTCGTTTTTGTGTCGGGGGTTAAAAACAGCAATCAAACAAATGAATTCGCTGTTGTCCAAACACTCAAATTGTACACACGTCAAATATATTACTCCGTGCCGGTCACAAAGTTAATTAAAGCAGTGTCCTGTCCGCCATAGCCTTAATACTGCGAGATCCGGAGCGTCCCGTGTTGTGTATTATTAAGGCTCAGAGGTGTTACAAACGTCTTCTGCTTCCTGAAGTGATTTATCTAGCCAGACTAACTTGAGAGGTTTACCGCAATATAGGAGTGGAAATTTTAGTGGAATTAGTGCGTATAATATTTTAACGCTATAATAATTCTAAGGATAATGAAGAAAGAGGTCGTTTGTTTATGGATTTATTTGATTCTATTGAAAAGTAATATTGTTCATTACGATATCAGTAAAAGCAACTAGTTGCCCTTGTTTTTGTTGGTCAGAATCAGAAGTACCCGAACCGATTGGCCGTGTATGAGGACCATTGTGAAAGATGCAAATGGAAATCCGTGATCTCTGCCTACCCATCTGGAAAAACAGGCGTGAGAATATGTTTATGTATGTATGTATGTAACTAGTTGACGTAAGTGAAGAAACTCGTACAGCCTGTTTTGTAATAAAATCAAGGTTTTGCCAAATAAAGCACAAGAAGACGACAATGTATAATTATACACACCTACGTATATTTGGAACTACATCATGTATTCTATTATTTATTATATTATCAATGTATGTTATTAATTTATTCTTTGTGTATATTTTAGATATAGTTTTTTATTTATTTGTATTTTTTGCAATACCCTAACATGGTCTGTTAACATCATGTTGTGTTGTGCCTTGCTTTTTAAATCGGTCACCTGTATTAATCTTGTACCAACATTGAAGCAATACAGAAAGAATTGAATTGAATTGAATCATTTTTATATGGAAAATGAACGATATGTCGCGAATGAACAAAAACAGAAAACACAGAAGAAAACATATCGTTAACTCTTCGTAACCAAAGTAACACAAGGATCCACGATATTGTAACAAGATAGACATTCAATCTGAGGGTCGTTGAATCAAAGCGATCAAATAAAAAATATGGCGCTCCTGATCCCTAGGCTGCTCGATTTATATCTTGTGTCGGCGCAAGTGCACAAGATGAGGCGGGTTACGAGTTACGAGAAAGTTTTTTTTAATTATGAATGGGCTTACTCTTGACCACAGATTAGCCAAAGGCAAAAACGTGGCCTACGATGGATAAAGCTCGCCCAGAAGATGCCTGTTATTTGAAGGTTGCCGGGTCATATGAGCTCGGAAATATAGCCGCCGGCAAGGAATTCCACTCCTTGGCAGTGCGCATATGAAAAGAAGAAGCAAAGCGCTTCGTGCGAATTCGCGGAATATCACCAAGAAAGGATGGAAACCGGCCGTGCGTCTAAGAGTTCGATGGTAGAATGGGGACGGTGGAATAAGCTCGTGTAGCTCTTGAGCACACTCCCCGAAGTGCAACCTGTAAAACACCGACAAACTGGCGACTTTTTGATTTATTTATTAATTTTATTATGTTTTTCAATATTTTTTGCCTATCTTGCTTTGACTACGGTTTTAACAACATCATTCTTTGAGTTGATTGCGTCTAGTTGTTTAAACTGCATTACTGTTGCGTTGCCCACCGCTATATTTTCAATTACCTTAATTTAGGGTAGACATCTGGACTAGTGACTATATCGTCTTTCCATCGATCAATTTGTAAAAGATATTTGCAGGGGCCATCTCTCGTCTACGGCAGAAGCCACCTGAGCCTCTAATAGTAGATCAAAGTTCATTCCAAGACGTACTTTTCGAATGATTATTGAGGTAAGGCTTATCGGTGGGTTTAAATAAATAAATAAATATTATAGGACATTATTACACAGACTGACTGGGTTTACTTACGTTGCGTCAAATTTTCGAAAGACATTACCACTAGAGGTACTGGAAGACGCAGTGTGAGAAGACCCCCAAAAAGATGGGACTGATGACCTACCAGTTAGTTCGCTTTCATCCACTGGCTGCAAGATGCGCACGATTGACGTATTTTGGCTGATATGATGATGATATACTGAAAGCTGAACAGTTTTTTCATCGGCACTTGCGCCGCACCAGGTGTCGGCTCAATGCCCCTTGTTCCAACCCTTTGATATGTCAGCTTTGGACCGGATAGCTCAGACGTTTCGGTTTGAGTTAACTCTGGGGCTAGTTTTTTTGAAGAGGAAATTTCGCGTTGCTAAATGTGTATCCAATATCGGAAAATATTAATCTAAAGTTTCTGTACATTCATATAGCTTCTTTGGTACCTCCTAAATATAATTTTCATGACTTTCTGGATTTCTGAGTACTTATAAGGTAAAATAATATAAATATATCCCTTTTACATAGTTGTTGATTGAATTATTTCTAGAAATGTTACTTGTTTACGAGATGGCGTAAGGTTATTTAATTATTATGTATGTTATTATTGACTCTTGATATTGTAGATATAATAGGGTTCAGATACTGTTATAATAATTCGTTTAATGTACAGCGAGTTTACGTAGAAAATGTTTTGTAATAAAGACGACGCAATAATTCCAAATAGAGCCAAGGGTTTCCAATAGCCGCGAATACTTACTTTTATATAGACAAAATGCTAATGGAAGTGACATTTGAATGTGAATCCTGGTTTCAAGCTCCTCAAAACTGCCGCAATTCAAGGATAGTTTAACGACGCGCCCGCGTTATTAAATCCAGCCTTGGCCATAAACAAAAAGGTCCCAGAATATAAATTACACAACAACACGTGTGTTCATGCTTTATAACCTCAAAACAATGGGAGATTATGTCCTGAGCCTTCCAGTTATTAAGGTCTGTGTTCACCTCTCGCCCTAAGGGACGCAGATACACCGCCATGATTGCGCCCTACGCCAGATTAGGACTAATTTACATACAAATGCCGAATCCTGGGAACTTTGAATGGGCAACGGTTGGTTGTTGTTATAGCAAAAAGCCGGGTTTAATTCGAACAACAATAACAGTGGGGGGCGGGATTAGGGGCGGCCGTGTCACATCCAGCGGGGACTTTTTTGTATTTCTTTGGTATGCACTTTGGACAAAAGAGTCGCGTCAAAATGTAATTTAATGTAAGCCTGTGCCGTCGCTGGGGCCTAGTTGCTTGTCTGAAAATTAGTTATTTTCGACTTTCAAAAAGGAAAAAGTTAAACAATTGGGTACCTAGTATGAGTAAAGTTATTAACGTTGTTTTTTTTTTCAAGAATTCAGTTCAAAAATTCATTAATTATTCGATTAAATTGTCTTTTATGGAGTAAAGACTAGTCTAGCTGATTTTTATACAGCGCTTAAACCTAATAAGGGCGATAAATGAAACCAGGCATATAATTCAATATTGTTATCATTAATTAAGAGGTGTTTTTGAGTTACTTTTAATTTTCACCCCATAATGAATTTTTGAAAAATTTCCCAGCAGCAATGTACTGTAAACGTGGTTGCGATGACAATCAATGACAACTGTCAACGAGCGGTTAACGCGAGTGTGTTTGCATTACGTTGCGGGCCGAATTATTTTGTATGGATAAAAAAAATATTTCAATTTTAATTAAAAGTTATCTAATTCCATTTTTTATGTCCTATACTCACCACCGTTAAGAGGTTCGCCCGTATTAGGTTTACACCCTGTATAGCAACATCACAACATCAGTTAAAATATTCCAGTCCTGTACAATGCATTCATCTTAACATTCTTGACCAGAACGTTCGCTCCGCGTTCGTCAACGGACCTTATTTTTATAAATATTTCTCTTGGCTAAAACTCAACACAAATTCGACAAGTAAAGTTAGAAATTCGACTTGTAAAGAAACCGGACACTCAATAAACAACCAACACAGGTGCAACAGAAACAAACGCGGTGCAAGATGTGGGGAGTCAAGCGCCGTATTAAACACTTCGCGGTCGGTTACAAACATGATGTCATTGCTTGGCAGACATATGTAGAAATAGAGATCACATATTCTTTCGATAAACTCATGATGAAACTTATGCCGATCAATTTCGCATCATTGTAAAAGTCAAAAGTTATAAAACAATCACTGCTAACTGAGCATTTCTTTTTATTTTCCAATAAAAATTTTTTGATTGTTTTAGGGAATTTTAGGTCAATTGTACTCAGAATCACGAGTACTTTCAATCTCACTGGGAGACAAAAAGTGTCTCAGAATTTCCATACATTTTTGTTACTTTCCTCTTTTGTTACCTCATACAACATGTACGGAAAATGGTAACAAAATAAGAATAAATCGTATGGGGCAATTTTTTAACTACTAGGATTGAAAAAGCCAGTAATTCTGAGTAGACATTGCATATTTTTTTCTAAAATATCACACTTCATAAAAGTAGCAAAAAAAAGAAATGTTCAACTAAGGAAATGCCCGAAAATACACCAATAAATATCGACCATGTGCGACGATTTGCTTCCGCTTGTCGGATTTGACAATGGTTGCAGAGGCAGAACCATTATTCGGTGGTAAGTCTCAGCTTTAATATTTCAACTTTAAACAAAGTCTTCCTCTGAAAGTTGAACACTAGACAAAAAAAACACTGAGAATACGAATACTTTACACAGCCAACACAGGTGAATCAGGTGAAACGTGGTGCAAGATGTGGGGAGTCAAGCGCCGTAAACACTTCGCGGTCGGTTAGGACAAAGTGCGCCTATAAACACGGCGTCCGCCGCTCGACAGACATATGTAGAAATAGAGGTCGCTTTGTATGCATGTGCCACTTCGTACCATGTCACTAGTAACTATAACATGAAAGCCTTAAAACAGGATTATCCTTCCTTGAGCGCGTCTATTGTTTCAATAAATCAAATCTCTAGGTATCTATGAAAAATAAGTCGTCAATTTTATTAATCCGGTAAGTTAGAGATACAAGATGAAAAACCGATCTCATATCCATCGCTAAGGATAATTCTTAGGTCACATCTCATAATCATCATATGTCATAATTGCTAAACATAAAAAGAATATGACGAATCGTCTATGGATTAGACTAATATTATAAATGGGAAAGTGTGTGTGTCTGTTTGTTTGTCCGTCCTTCACGGCAAAACGTTAAAATATAAAAACCGTAAAATAACCTGCTGTGTCGTGTGTCGTGCATTATCTGAGCATTTCTTTTTTTTTTCGCCACTGTTATGAAATGTGATATTTTTGAAAAAAATGATGGTATTTCTACTCAGAATCACTAGCTTCTTCAATCCTAGTAGTTAAAAAAATTGTCCCATACGATTTTTTCTTATTTTGTTACCATTTTCCATACATGTTGTGTGGGGTAACAAAAGAGGAAAGTAACAAAAATGTATGGAAATTCTGGGACACTTTTTGTCTCCCAGTGAGATTGAAAGTACTCTTGATTCTGAGTACAGTTGATCTAAAATTCCCAAAAAAAAATCAAAATAAAAAAATGGCAAAAAAGAAAAGAAATGCTCATCTATATTCTGTACTTTTAGGTATTAAGTAAGCGTAAAATAAAACTTGTTTTTTTTTTTTTTTTATAGTTGAAATTCATTTATTTATAACACTTAAATAAAAATTTGGTACAATAAATATTATAAACTAGGCAATAAAAAAGAATAATAATAAAACTAAAAATCTAAGTCTAAAGAGGGCCCCTGAGGCATAGTGCCCAAACTTGTTTAGGTACATTTTAGGGTAATATTCTGGTTAACAAAATTAAAAACACAAAACCAAGTGGATCTATCACAGAGCGACCTGTCTTTAATCTTCCTGTTTTGTCTTTAATAAAGTGGCTTAAATATCGAAAGATACAGACCGTAAGTTACCATACAAAAATAAGCTGCTGTGTCGCGCGTTAGATATCTAACCGCGATCTATGAATAAATATATCTGCGATGTCGTGTCTCACAAGTTGCCAATGCATCGCGGAATAAACTTCCAACTCTCGTGCGGTTCAACTATTCTATACAATCTACATAAACATCTTATGTACGCTTGTAAGGTATCGGAATATTGAACGATCAGTTGTTTTCCTTGTATCCTTTTCCCATTTACATATGGTAATATTTTTATCAGACTGTCTATGTCTATGAAGTTAACACGTTAAATGCGGTATGACGTCAATTCTTACTTACAGACTTTACCACACTTATTATTGCAGTAATGCAGGGACATATTACTAGTATTACTACCATATATTTTTGCAGTCATGTGAAAACTCGAGCAACACTATTGGTTTTGACATTTGCGGCAGCAATGCACTTTAACTTGCTCTTAAAGCGAGCGTTGACAATTTTGAACCCTTCCTCTTTTCACCTAAACTGAAAAACAATAACTAATTGATGGGTGGTATCTTGCAAAAAAACTTATTTCGATGAAGGGAACAAATCAAATTATTATTATTTTTTTGTTTAAGTAGTAACATCACTATATATATATAGGAGGTGCAAGCACAAATTGCTCGCCCTTAGAGTTGGTGGAGGCGCCTAGCCTGCAGAGATTACATACACGAGAAAAATTTCGACGGGTACCTCGGCGGTCGAGGTGGTGTAACGGTTTAGCACGTCAGCCGCGTTAGCTGGAGACCCGGGTTCGATTCCCGGCTTCGCCACCAGTGAGCTTGATCGCTTTTTCTTTAGTGTATGGTATCTATTTCAGTTTAAAACTTATTTCTTTAGGAGGTCCATACAAAAAGCCTTTTTGAGAAGTTACTACTTACTACAGCAAACATTTACAAGTCACTAGAAACTCACTGACTACTCTCTTCACTCCCAGACGCAAAAACAACGAATTCATCCGGAGTGTACAAAATGCGTCAACAGTGGCGTAATTAAAAGAAAAATAAGCGTTATTCATAAGCTTTGTATACCGTCCAGCCTCCCTTCTTGCCTAGCCAACGTCACTATTTCTTACATTTCGTAAGCGACGTAGCTAGCTATCCCTATCGCTCCTCCGTAGTGGCGCGACAGAGCCAGACTGCGTTTAGATCGCCATCTAGCGTCAACGATCGTCAGTCACTAAGGCTACGCTTTACAAAAATAGCCGCTATCTACACTTGCTCACAGTTCATTTTAGATTGGTTCACAAAACTATCATGGCGGACATTTAATCTAGCTCTCACGGTGACAGGAAATGGTCGATTTACTTAACGCCCTCCGTGGTTGATTAAGTATGAGGTAATGTTATTTCCCGGACTTATGTGACGTGCAAAGCTGTCTTAATGAACGGGGCGTAAAGTATAATTTGTGGGTGTGTATTAGGTAAATAAATTGGTCAGTGCGAAGGTTGGAGGGCACAGAAAAACGGGTATTAAGAGGACCAAGAGATTAATGGAGGAAAAAGTGGCAAAAAAAGGATGTAAGACATGGTCTTAGTTATTATCTAATGCTTTCGAAAGATGAAACGCTCATAGCCTAGCAGCGGTAAGTACGTGCGACTTTCGTTCCCGAGGGCGCGGGTTCGAAACCCGGCTAGCAGCAATGAGTTTTTCGGAATTTATGTGCGAAACGTCATTTGATATTTGCCAGTCGCTTTTCGGTGAAGGAAAACATCGTGAGGAAACCGGTCTAATTCCGTAAGGTCTAGTTTACCCTTCGGGTTGGAAGGTCAGTTGGCAGTCGCTTTCGTAAAAACTAGTGCCTACGCCAAATCTTGGGATTAGTTGTCAAAGCGGACCCCAGGCTCCCATGAGCCGTGTCAAATGCCGGGATAACGCAAGGAGGATGATGATGCTTGCGAAAGATGAAATGATGCTTCGAGAATATTTATATCATTATTAAATTTTATGTTTTACGTACAGTTGAATTGATATTTATTTTTTACTTTTCGATTTCTATGAATAAAGAAGCAACTGATATGCACAAAAAATAAAATAAGAAGCCAAAACAGATACTTATCTTTCATTCTGTATTTTTGCTTACTCGAAGCACCCAATATATTAATCCCAACGAACATACCTATGTATATTCGTTTTGAAATTCCTAATGGTATAATCGTACTACTCTATTTTATATTGTAAACCATGCAACAAGAAAAAAACTCAAATTAAAAACACTCACGAGCTCAGGTAACACATTCACAGCTCCACACATTCCAAAACTTGGCCCATATTTCCCCTAACTTATTGGCCCGTATTTCGCCTTAACGGTAATATTATAAACAGCGAACTAGAATAATATTATAAAGTTTCAAGTCGGTACAAAGTTACTCCGGTTTAGAAAGTAAACGGTCAATATTAGCTTTGTAAAGAGAGGTTATATTCTTCTGGAAACGTTTTAAGTTATTAATGAAATTACCTAAAGCTATTTTAATAATTCTTGTGCCAAATGGTGCCTTGGCAATGTACTTGTGCTTGTCCGTGTATAATAAAGACTGCTCAGGCTATATTTTAGGTCCCTACGTAAGAAATGGGATGTCAATTATTTTGTCTACATATATTATGTGTGTGGTACTAAATCTGGTGGCGGACGCAACACCAGAAAGACATTATAGTAAGACGTATATTAACGTCTAACGACTGCGAACTTAATCGATAGATGCCAGCACCATCTCTCTCGCTATATCGTAATCCTGCAAAAGGATTCATATAGGAGGTGCAAGCACAAATTGCTCGCCCTTAGAGTTGGTCAAAGGCGCCTAGCCTTCAGAGATAACACACACTAGGCAAATTTCGACGGGTACCTCGGCGGTCGGGGTGGTGTAGCGGTCGAACACGTCAGCCGCGATAGCTGGAGACCCGGGTTCAATTCCCGGCTTCGCCACCAGTGGGCTTGATCGCTTTTTCTTTAGTTTATGGTATCTATTTCAGTTTATGAATGCGAACTTGTTAATTTATCCTTTACCCTGCCTGCTAAACTGCGGTCCTGGTTTCGAATACCGGTTTAAGGGCATACATTTGTGAATAATGGATGTTTTCAATGTATAGATAGTGTCCGTTTAAGAATGCCCTATAATACCTATTTATTAATTTTATTTGTTGTGGCGTTTCCGTGGCTGCATAAAACAATGTACGATTTATATATTTTTCAAAGATTTTTTCAGATTTTATAAGCGTAAAAAAATTATAAATTCGATGTAAACATATACATATATTATATTTAAATTGAGAAAGTCATGGTGAAAAAAGTGAGTCTTTAAAATCCCTTAAAAACTTGACATCTTCAAACTTAAAAGATTTAAAATTCACGCCAAGCTTTGCAAGACTTATGGCGCCCCACGAAAATGATCTATTTATTTAATTAACTCCTAAATTTTCATCGCTATCAAGGAATGTATTTATAATAAACGTAACCAAAAAGTTACGCAGCGGACCCGACCAAGGAGAAATAATCCAGGGAATAAATTAAAATTAATGAGATTTGGGGCCCAAGGCTTGTTTTAACTGAATTTAAAGTGGTTCGCACCTCGGCAAGTGCATAATGGCATTATTAGTGAAATTATTTGCATATCGGCCGGCGGCAGTCGGGCGGTTGGCGCGTCAGCTCGATTATTATTTGGTTAGACTGGGGTTTCCTGTTAAAACGTAAAGAAATAGCGAGCCGAACTCGCGAACGGACGACGGTGGTAATATGGTTTTCCAATGGTGTTATTGACCTCGAACGAGTTTTATTTCCATTTGGCATTATTAGGGAAATTATTTGCATATCGACCGGCGGCAGCCGGGCGGTTGGCGCGTCAGCTGGGTTTATTAGCTTTTTATTATTTCACTAGGCTGGGGTCTTCTGTTAAAAAGTAAAAAATAGCAAGTCCGCCGACTCGAGAACGGACGACAGTAGTAACATGTTATTGACGACGTAGTAATATACTTATATTAAACGGCCGGTTTTTATTTGCTATAGTGGTGGTTCAAATGTATAGGATTTTTCTGCATATCTGAAGGTATTTTGCAAAATAACATTACAGCAACAGCAATATAAATTCGTTGTTAACATATTTCTGGGCCAGAAAAAAAATGTTGACGCGTTTTAGTAGTTTAAAAATACGTCGAGATAATATTAAGTACTATTGTTTTTACCGAGAGCAATTATTAAATAAAATTGTCCCGAAATAATGGTAATAAATGTTTTTGATCAAAATAATATAGGTTTTGGTTATTAAAATTGAAATACAGTTAACCTTATCCAAACTTTTATGACCTATCCGGCCTTCGCAAAAATCAATTCCTGGCAGTCAAACCGCCGCGTTTCTGCCGCCCGTCCGCCGCCCCCCTAACCGGCTTATAATTAACATTTCGTCGTCTTCAGGAGCTTATCATATCGCGGGGCAAACAGAGCATGCGCCGAACTTTCATTAACTTCCCTTACTGCCGCATTCCAAATTCAAAAATATGATCTTCGCGAATAGCTTTTCCCAACTTACCCTCATTTTTAACCCCCGACGCAAAAACGACGGGGTGTTATAAGTTTGACGTGTCTGTCTGTGGCATCGTAGCTCCCGAACGGATGAACCGATTTGGATTTAGTTTTTTTTTGTCTGAAAGCTGAGTAAGTCGGGAGTGTTCTTAGCCATGTTTCATGAAAATCGGTCTACTATGTCGCGGTCGGGGTTTTTTTCAAAATTTTAATTTTGTGCTTAGGTTAGGTTATATTTCTTGATTTTTGACGTTATCTATATTTTTTTTTCAGTACAGCCTGCACTCTAGTGAGCAAAGTGGTTAATTTTTTGTCAGGTCGATACTTCAGAGGGCCATCTGTACTGAAAATGAAATGACATGAAATGAAATGAAATGAAATGAAATGATTTATTGTCGGTAAAAACGTCGTACTTTACACGTGCAAAAAGGGTATTCGTTACGTGTCGATTTTATCGCCACTCGTTTGAAAAAAAGATGGGGAGTACCTATTTCCCAACCTCTTACAAAATCATTGAGTCTTACAAAAAACGTAACTCTTATAATTTGATATCTGATAAACCATTTTGGAGAAGCAAAGAATCTTGTGGAATTTGGTAAGAGTTCAGCTTGAAATTTATTAACCTTGATTTAGCAAAAAAAAACTTGGTCGTCAGTTCAAGCCTCCTCGGCGCTCAATAGTTCGAATGACTGGTTCAAATAACCTATGGGGCGATTTTTGAATCTCGCATACGGGATTTTGTCACTAAAATACCGATTGAAAACTACGACAAATGACTTGCTTATTATTTTCAGTAAAAATTTTCTGAATTCGAACGCGTGAGACTCAAAAATCGGGGCCCTAGCTACAAAATTAAAATTTTGAAAAAACCTCCGGATCGGATCGGAGGTTTTTTTTAAAGCTTTCAAACAAAAAAAACTAAACCGAAATAGGTTCATCCGTTCGGGAGCTACGATGCCACATACACAGACAGACAGACACGTCAAACTAATACTTACACCCCGCCACACACACAGCCAGATTTCGTCCGGACATTGTCCAAATAAGGGAAGATCAATACGAATCAAGATCATATTTTCAAATTTAGAACGCGCCTCCTAATTGTATTCGCCGCGTGACCGTTTTTTAATCACCGCCGTCTTTAATAATTAAACTTGAACTTTGGACATTTTGGGATTTCTGTGATGACTTGAGTTTAATTACGCTGCGGCATCGAGATTTCGTTATTGTTTAGCCTCTGAGCTACTTTACCACTGAAGGAAAGTATTTTTGCTTCTTTGAGATTCCTAAAAGTGGCTTTAAGTGTTAGTTGCAGTTGTGTTACTGCGCTACCACAGTATAATAAATAGTACTATCGTACAGTATGGCCACTCCCACTCCTCACTGAAAGTGCCGCCCACCCCCTCTCGGTTACCTCACAGTTATCGCCTGTCAAAAACACGAACAGTCCACCTGTCGTATGTCGCTCATACAAGCATAGTACCTACGCGTTCACCTACACGTGCTTAGACTGTGTGCTAGGAACGCGCCTCTCATATATTTGATCGCCAGTGTCCGAGGTGTGGCGCCACAGAACAACAAAAAGTCTAAGATATAACAATCAAACTGGCAAACGAATCGCTTGCATGTACGCATTACCGTCGCCTATGAATACCTGCAACCCGCAACATCAGAGCGGTTGCAAAGGGCTCCTGGCTTTTCGTTTCGAAGTTTCTAGATCTCAGTTTAAACAAATCACAATACATGTCCTGAGCTAGCGAACTGTCTAAACATTAGCTCTATACCTTGATTCTTGTGAATTACTAACCAAATCGAATAAGTAATCGTTTAAATAGAACAACAATGAAACCATATTGTCAATAGGCTGAGAAGCTGCCCTATAAATCAAAGGGATCAGTGTCTAGCGAGGCCGCAGAGACCACATGTTTCATTCCAATCGGGTATACAGAGGCGATCACAAAGTTCAGAAAAATAACCACAATACCAAATTTAAATGTTGAAAAAACCCCCGACAGAGTGGACCAATTTCATAAATTTACATTTAATTAAAATATTACTTTGCTGTTATTGCATTATCGTAACTTAAAAATCATTTTGCACTACACTGAGAGAAATTTGCATTGTGAATTTAACAAGTTCGACTTGTTGCGGTTTATCCATTTGAATCAGCCAAACGTATGTTTAAAACAATATGTGTCAGGTTGTTTTTATAAAATCGACTTGTTGATTCAAATATATTGCCGATTCAAATGACAAGTAGCTTGTTGTTTGAACCAAAGAGCACGTAGGCGCTATTTTAACCAAAAAACTTGTTGAACGAACATGAAAACTGGTTGTATTTTCTCTCAGTGTAGCATGCATAACTCTTAACTTAATATACTAGTATGCCATTTGATTATCGCTCCTCAGCATATTATAGAGAACTTACGATATGGATCCAAGGACCATTATGCCTGGATCTCCATTTAACTCGACTATCGCAAACACAGCTAATCTCAGTAAAGTTTTGCCCTCGACATGCCAATTACTATTAATGTCAGCTGACCAACTAATTAGATGATGTAGCTTTCTTAGTACTCGTATGATGTAGCTTTCTTAGTAAATAATTCAGATAATCATTCAGAATTTCTTAAGTACCTAGTTAGTAATTCAGAGGTCTAGACTTTGCGATATAGCTTATTATTATTTCAGTGTAAGGTATAGCGGGGCAAATCTCGACTGGGGGGCATTGTAACTGATCCATTTTTCCATTATTACACTATGATGTTGAGTTCTACATGTATCCACTGAACACGCCTACCATATATAACCGGCGGACATTCTATTTAATAATGCAAACATAATAAAAAATGGACCAGTTACATTTGCCCCCCAGTCGAGATTTGTCCCGCTGTACCTTACCCACAATGATTATGAGTACCGTAAACAGTCGCATAACTTCTTTAATGCAATTTTTCACCCACAATACCCTTGGTACTACTCCATAAATGGAGCCACGGGACATAATAGGGAACTGTAGTTAAAATAAAATATTGTATACCATGCACGAAATAAAGCATCAGATAATTTGCGTTTGTCACCGAAGTAGTATAAAAAGCTCCTATAAGCTGAAACTCCGTTTTTTTCTAAAATGTTCTTGATAAGATCTTCAACTCTTTACACTCCTTAAAAAGCACGTTACTTAGTTTCCTGGTGTCAGTAATGGCCGTGATATGATTCGATGGCATTCACCTCTGATTGATGTAAGATCTCATTTTAGATTGCGCGCCGTTGCGGTCTTTTCAAGCTGTGTTTACCCGTTTGGAGTAAAACCTGGCGCGTAGCGAGACAATTTATGGAAAGTTCCAGAGAAACTTGGTCTGTAGTCTGTATATTAGGTATTTAAATAAATATAAACAAAATCTACCTTCAAATGGCTTCTTATGCCAATATATAGGGTAAATGAAAATTACAAGACTAAATAGGAAGGTAAGAGACAAGTCACTTAGAGTCACTTGCACCACCGAAAATGGAGAGTTAACCCGAGGCTAAACCACCATTTTATATTGAGTTAAGATCCACTAACCTTGAGTTAA
Organism: Leguminivora glycinivorella; assembly: GCF_023078275.1. Lineage (NCBI taxonomy): Eukaryota > Metazoa > Arthropoda > Insecta > Lepidoptera > Tortricidae > Leguminivora > Leguminivora glycinivorella. The sequence goes on from NC_062982.1 coordinate 20,565,218, forward strand.
GCGGGCGGTGCAAGTGGCCCTTAATGATAAATCCGCTTGGTTAACCAACAAATGGTGTAACTACCCAAACAATTTTATTTATCTGTTTACGTGCTTTAAAATTCTCACTGGGGCACCTTTTCTTCAAGTTTAGATAGCCTATATAAATGACAGCAACTACGCTGCTCAACTACTAAACTAGGGTATCGCAACGCCCTAAGACTGGGTTAAGCGCTTAAGTCCCTAAGCCGTACTCCCAACCTTTGACGGTGCTAACTCCTCGCTAATGTGATGACGTATTATGAGATTACACGTAATCTGCCTAGTTACAAGATAGGACTAGGATTGTGCCAGTACACCTTGAACGGGCAAGAAAGTTTTCAGTAAGAAAGCGTTTTATGAAACATATATGTATGAAATGTGATCGCAAAGATTCCATTTCTTGTATTGTGAAAGAGTTTGATCTATCAATACAGGGTTTTTTAGACTTTGTATCATAGCTAGGTAGAGCTTGTTCAATTCAATCAGTTACTAAAGTTCAATTGGATTTGACAGTCCACGTCTAAAACGAAACTGCTGGCTTGATCAAGGACACAAGAACTGCCATATTAGTATATCCCTTAAAGGGATAAGCTCGCCTTTGTACATAACCATTATAAACACAGGGTTTCCCTAGTTCGGGCAAATGTAAATCATCGATAATTTTAAGTATTTGTTGGATGTAACGTAATTATATGCAATACTTGTTTTCAATAAAAATTATGTTTATGTTTATTATAATTATTCACTAGTAATTTGTTCTGTGCAATAAAGTGTTTACTACTACTACTACTATTATTAGTGTAAGCAAGTGTACTCCCCAGACATTTTGTCAATAGAATGGCTTGTGTCGTATAAAAAAACTACCAAGCATTTTATCATTTGGCGCGTACCTCTGTAGTGTGAGTGCAACAAATCACTCACACTGTTTCACATTACCCTATATACATATCAAATGGCACCGATTTCCCCCTTTGGGTGTGCGTGCCAGTCGCTTGCCAGGGCAGAATGGCAGTGTGACCAACGTCGACCACCATTATGGAAGATGGAGGGGAAAAAGGGAAAATTATGGTGATGATGTAAAAACAAGGTAACCAAAGAGTGGGAGCCCCACGAGTCTAACCGGGGATCCGATAGACAGCGCCGGCCCGTGCACTCGATCAGGGTAGAGCGAGTTTGAGTTTCGGCGCCCTTGGGAAGAAGTTTCACTACGCAGGAAAATAAATCGCGAGTGCAGCGAGCGCGAAATTTTTTTATAGTAATGCCGTCATTTTAAGATGAACGCAATACAGAATTTATGGATTTCATCATACAGAGTACGAAAGGGACAAATGGTTGAACTTTCGTAGTCGCACCTTAGTATAGTTACGTGTGGCTGAACGTGGATATCAGCATATGTACATAAAATAACAAACAAAATGGAGCACTATAGTGGCCAAGTCAGGAAAGCAGATTCAGAATTTATCGTAACTAAAAGAGAAGATAGTTATAAATAGTTAGCGCGAGCGAAGCGAGCGCGATTTTTTTTCCTATTGACCCGATTTATTAAGACAACCCGCCAGCGGGGAATCCGCGAACTTTCAAGCTTTTATCGTCTGAAAAGCTGCGGTCTTTGACATATTTTGGGGTATTTTGACTTCACAGGGCGCCTATGTTCGGGAACATACTTTTAGGCCTTATATTTCGCCATCACTATTATTTTTATAATACTAAGTTAATTAAGAGATTAACTGCGGACTTGATCGTCACCGTCGGGATGCCCATTTCGGTATTTTGCCACTAAGTGATCTGAGTGCTTTGAAGTTCGCTCATCATCTGCTGTGACTCACAAAATTGCGCCTCTCTAAGACTTTTTGCGCCTTTGGCTTTATGAGGAACTCCGCTTTCAACTATCGGGTAGACTCATATTTTTGCATTTGGATAGCGACGTAACTTTGCCGTTGGCCGCACAACAATGTGGTTCGTCAAGGGCTAGAATCTTCCTTTTACGGCGCCCTAGCAACAGCGCCCTTTTGAATGGCAATGTGGTGTAACTTTCCACTTAATCTGAATTAGGTACAAATCTAGATTTTCAATAGGTGTATTCATTTCCGACTCCTCTCGCCATTTTGTGATATGTGCGCGCCCACGCAACGTATAATTTTTTGTACGGATCTTTCCACATTCTCGATTTTGGCGCCCGCCTAGAGCGGCCGCTCCACTCGCTCTACCCTTAATCCGGCCCTGCCGACAGACACCGTCGGCGGTGGCGGGATGACTTTGACTCCTTTTTGAAAGAATGGCCAGATATTGCTCTGAACAGGGATGAGAACAGCAGTTGTGCTCTAAATAATATGTGAAAAAGGAATAAACTTACCAAGCATCTTGTCATTCAGTATCGCGTATCTCGGATTGGCGCTGATGTCGAGCGGCAGCGAGTTCCACAGCCAGCGCACTTTGGGTGTGGGCGTGCCAGTCGCCTGGCAGGGCAGAGTGGCAGTGTGACCAACTTCCACCACCATTGTGGACGATGGTGGCGCGATGGAGGGGAAACCGGGGGGCACTTTGTCGGCTGAAACAAAGAGAGAAATGAGTTAAGCACATGTTTTAACTAAAGTAGCAACATTCGACCAAATCGAAGAAATATCGCAAAAAGGCCTGGGGGCGTAACCGAATCATATTTCTGCGACGCGAAACACCACCGAAATGCCATAGAAATATAGTCTAGCTCTGTCGCGCCAATACGCAAGAGCGATAGAGATAGATAGCTACGAAAGAGATATTATCGTGAGCGTTTGCGCATTCGGCTACGCACACAGGGTGGCTAGCCGAATGGCACAATCGCTCACGAAACGCTCACGAAACGAAGCGCTAGTAGATATCTATCTCTATCGCGCTTGCGTATTGGCGCGACAGAGCCAGCGGCGTATCGCTTTCGTTTGGCGTCGGAGAAATGCCATTCGGCTACGGGGCCAGGTCCGAATCAGAAGTACTCGAAACCGAAGAGCGTGTATGAGAAACGTTATGAAATTGTGTGAAGCGAAAGTGGTTTGTCAGGATCGTAGCAAATGGAAATCCGTGACCTGTACCTACCCCTCTGGGAAACAGGCGTGATTGTATGTATGTAGCAACATTCGAATTTTCATTATATGTGAATTTCATATATTATAGATATATTAATGAAAAAAAAAATGCGTCAGACCGGAAATGAGTTTCAAGCAAATGAAGGAATATTATGAATGATTTCTGAGGTTCTGGTAGGATTCCAAAGATCAATAGGTTAAGAGCAATTTGCGTGTTTAAGTTTTGTCCGAAACATATATTTTCTTTCATTCTCTTAAATATAAAAGTTGTAGTGTCGCTTGCAGACGTATCTGTACGAGTATCTTAAAAATTGGATACTTGAGTGCCATACCAATAATAGAATTTTACAATTTATCTTTCGTAGTTTGCGAGTGACGTGCTAAAATAACCATTTTCTACTCGTCGACTTTAATCTGTCAATTAGGACACCACAGACTAAACTATAAGTGCTGACTTTTCAGTGTTAGATAGTCTTTGACACTTAGTCAATTATAATATTTCATTACAGTTCACTTTTAGTTAACTGTAATAATTTCAAAAATAGAACTTCATACAAGTTCTTTACTAATTTGCGATACCTGGCAAATTTTTCTGCATCTGAAACACGTTTTTTTATCTATCGCGTTATCGACCAATCAGAGACGGTTATTACAAACAATTGGTGGCCAGGTAATTCGATGTTGATACAACGGTGAACGACGCTATTAACATTAATTTTGACTTGAATGGTGCTATTTTTCGTCCATTGATGATGAAGATGATGACTCATAGAAAAAGTATTGTATACAATAGTGATATAATTAAGCTCTTCACTCTCGTACCGTACTATTAGGCCACTCAGCAAGCTTCGTGGCCTAAACATGGTACTCGACTGAAATGCTTTGTATTATATCACGATTGTATGAAATACTATTTAAGTACATCATTGTGTTACTCGTATAAATAAATTCAAAATATCACTTACATCGACATTTTAAGGACCTGACCTTTTGATAAATATTTGATATAGGAAGACCCGCAATCCATTAACCATATATAGGATAAACCGACTCTTTGAAGGATTATCGAATTTATTCTACTTAATGCCGAAGGGACTGTTATTTGACGTTATTACGAGGAAAAACCAAGTGTACAGTAAGGTGCGGAGGAAAGTATACCTATATAAAATTTTTTATGCAAGGGGGGTATCCTTTTCTCTGCAGCTGACTGTACAGACTCTGACGACAAAAAGGTACGTGTATCATTAAAAAAAAAAATATTGGGGACATCTTACACATAATATCAACTTAGCCCCAAACTAAGCAAAGCCTGTACTATGGGTGCTAAGCGACGATATACATACTTAAATAGATAAATACATACTTATATACATAGAAAACATCCATGACTCAGGAACAAATATCTGTGTTCATCACACAAATAAATGCCATTGTATGTAGGAGGCAACAAAGATATAGGAAGGAAGGAGATCGCACATTTTTTTTATACTACGTCAGTGGCAAACAAGCATACCGTCCGCCTAATGGAAAGCGGTCACCGTAACCTATGTACACCTGCAACTCAAAGAGTGTCACATGCGCGTTGCCACCCCATTAGAAACTTGTACACTCCCTTTTGCTGTGTTAAGTAAGTACACAGCAAAAAGGAGTGTACAATGTACAAGTTCCAAGGAGGGTTCGGGTTGCCGACGACTCAAAGGACAATAGACAGAACAAATTAGTTCCGTAAGTCCTCCCGTCAGCACACCGCACCCTAGTTGAGCTCTGGCAGCCTTACTCGCCGGCAGGAACACAACATTATGAGTAGGGACATGCCGCACAATTTGTATTGAATACGCCTGTCGGTGCGACAGTGTCGTAAGAGTTCTTGAGCCCACACACACAGATGGACGCTCCTATTGGGCTATTTTTTTTTATTTTATAAAAGTACATCGACATGATTCGAGGGTAGCATCATTTCCATGTCTGTGTGCATGCGAACGACCTGTGAATCATGACGACCGGTCTGGCTCAGTCGGTAGTGACCCTGCCTGCTAAGCCGCGGTCCTGGGTTCGAATCCCGGTACGGGCATTTATTTGTGTGATGAGCACAGATATTTGTTCCTGAGTCATGGATGTGTTCTATGTACATAAGTATGTATATCGTCACTTAGCACCCATAGTACAAGCTTTGCTTAGTTTGGGGCTAAGTTGATCTGTGTAAGAAATCCCCAATATTTATTTATTTTATTTGTTTATTTCTCACGCACGCACACAACTACATACAACTCAATGAGGCAATAAATGCGAGACGTCCAGCGGCAGAGACGACGGAAAACTAGTACTTACCTTATAATTTTCAAATTTCCAGCCTGTCTTAATGATAATTTCAATCAACCCAAACATTTCACGTGGAACATTGTTTTTCTAAAAAACAATATTAGCCACTTAACCATTTCTTAACTTCTAATAGATACCGTAACAACAGTGTAAGCATTTCAAAGCAACTTTTAATGAAACACGGGGCAAAATGAAAGCAGAAAACTGTAGCAAAACCTATAACGAACGTACAATATATCACAATTTGCGGGCACTCTACAGGCTCCGTAATTAATATCAAGTTTGTGGCAAATTTATGAAGGCACGACGCCTATCCGTACAATTTACGACCCTATTTTTGCAAGGCTTGAGCCTCGTTTTATTTATCTGAGTTATCGCTTTTGTACAAGTTCAAAATTCAGAGGTGAGATGAATCCGGAACGTTACGCCGTTTTTATTTCGGTTCTGAAGGGCTCTCGTAAAAGTGACCGGAGATAACTTATCTTTTACTTAATTAGCTTTTAGATGGACTGTTTTAGTTGAATATTAATGATAACTTTTCAGTTGCACGAACTTGGGTTTAAGTTGATTATTTATAAGACGCACGTTTACGGACGTAGCTGCAACTGCCGCCGAACTTAAATGAGACTGCACGGGAAGCATGGTCGCGCGATAGACGATAAAATAGCAGGCCGTCCCTGTCGCACTATTTGTAAGTGCGATAGGGACGGCCTGATATTTTATCGTCTATCGCGCGACCATGCTTCCCGTGCTGGGCGGGACACGTCTGCCGGATGCCGGATGCCCTGTGGGCCAAGATAGCAACACGTTGGGTACCACAAATTGTAAGGCGTCGCGGTAGACCTCGCGAAGATGGCGTGACGAGCTTGACGCCTTTGTCGAGGACTGGTGGGAGACTTCAGGGGATAGATTAGGGCTTTGCCTTTGGGACAATTCTTTCTTGATTTTATTTATCCCTAATTAAATATAACTAACTTAATTGTCTGTATTTCAATTCGCCAACTCATTAATTAGAAAAGCTTTACCACGAGAGGGCTACACTTCTAATGACACTCGTTTTTACAGTTGTTGACAACAATAATTAGATCACCCTCCCAATTACCCCTGACCACTTTTAATGATATTTTATAACCAACAAATACAAATCAAAATTCACCCCGTCATACCCCACCGACCCGGATCCGCAACAATATAATGCAATTTACCCGAACCTCCCCAATTCCGAAGTACAACCAAAGAAACCCCTTAACGAAACTGTTCCAACTTCGCTGCCCGAAATAATGTCAGTCTTACGAACATAATCAAATTTCAACTCCTTTCGGGGATGAGATTTCATTTTGTAAATTAACATTTGTGGCTGATTCTGCTCCATATAATTTTAAAGATAAAGACAGAAGACATACTTATACTGGTAACAAATTATAACAAGAAAAAAATAATAGTGTTTTTAAGAACTAGTTTAATTCTATGAAGCCATGGTTTTTCACCATGTAAGGTTTAATCTAATTTCAATATAACCTTGACCACAAGCACCAAGCTATATGACTATACAACTATCAATCTATACTAACTACAGACGATTACTGAACCGGTACACGCGTTCAGTAGTTCTAACAAGGTGCAATTATTATGCGCTTTCAGAACTCTGAATCCCTCCCGCAAAAAAAAGGAGTTTCATTTGACCCGCCCCTGTGTACCTACTCAAATATGCAGAAGAAATTCCTAACTACTCATTTACTTATATTGGCAACGGTAATAAGGACATCCTTATGTGGGTACTCCTCCTTGAATGATAAACGCATGAGGCGTCACGAGCAGGCCTCTAACCCCCGCCCATCTAGGGGAACATACGAGTACACCTGCCGTGTGTGCAGACGAAGGATCCTCTCTCGAATTGGGCTATACAGCCACGAACGTAAGTGTCGCAAGGATGCTGCTTGAATCATCTGTTATAGATGCAAAGGCCTGTTATTATTATGTAGGGTACTGAGCACATACCTATATACATTAACATCGACCGTGTTTTTGTATTTTATTTCCAAATCAGAATCGTCAGCCCTATTGAGCACATTTTGCGAATTTAAAGTCGTATTGAAAACATTGATAACAATATAACTGCAAAATCAGAATCAGCTTGAAAAAAAGCTTATTTCCCAATATAAATTTTACGGACATTTTAAGATTTACGGACGGCATTTCCGTTTCAATTCAGGATTGAATTAGTCTTCAAAGGGATATTAACTCGCGGAACTTACCTGAGATTTTTGTCGAGGCTTTTGTTTTCAATTTGGGATTAGACGGTTCAAGTTGCGGCCTGAGATTCTTTTAAAGAAAGAGTTTTGAAATAAATCGGCGCCGAAGAATGTCTGTAATATTTATTCTCGGATAAAGAATGCAAGTTGAAGTAGGTTGAAGATTTTAATCAGAGATTTAAGGGTTTTCTTAAAGCTAATGATGAAATATTAATGAAATCTTAATATACAACAATGTATTTTCATCCACAATAGACACACGAAACAGAATTTACAAGTCAATCACATTTGACTTAACTGTAGTTTCTATCATTTTATAAAATATTTTTCAGACTATTCATTCATTAGTCAAGAACATAACAACATTGTCTTAAGAATGAAAGAATAAAAACACAAAAACATAAATATGATCACGAACATGTTTTGACTCAAAAGTTATCCCAAGAAATACTGCAAAAGACAACTTGACTTGCCGTTTTTGTGTTAATTTCGTTTTAAAACATTTTATATTAGAGTAAATTACTGTCCCAATTGTCCGTCTTTCACGGCAAAACGGAGCGACGAATTGACGTGGTTTTTTTTAGTGGAAATAGTCGAAGGGATGGAAAGTGATATAGGCTACTTTTTGTCTCTTTCTAACCGCTCGTTTCCCTAAAATGGGGGTGGAAGTTTGTATGGAGCATTCCACAATTTTCGAATTAATAATAAATCAAAAGCAACAAACCACAATAATCAAAACGGGGCTCATTCGCCAGCCCGTCACAGCCGCCCCCGAATGAAGTTATCCCGGTTCCTGTCCTTTGATACAGATGGCCGTTTGACTGAAATCGCATTTGGACTGTAACTTTTCTGGGTTGCCGACGTCGGGCAATCGAGTTTACTTGTGTACCGACTAGATATGATATCATTATGGACGATATCATTACTGATGGGTAGGTAAAGACAATACAATACAATACAAATATTCTTTATTGTTCACCAATATAACAAGATTACATCACATAACTTTAATTAACTATGGTAGACAACAGGCGGTCTTATCGCTAAAGAGCGATCTCTTCCAGACAACCTGAAAGACCGTTTTAAATTAACATTTTAAAAGTAGGTATCCAACAAAGGTAATGAAGGTAATGGGCATATACATTATGAACAAGCGCTTTAATAAAATCTTCATATCTCTCTACTACAAATCGTTATCAAAAGATTTTTCATTTATAACTTATCTTCATTTGAATGGCATAAAACTCAGAGCATATTTTGTTTGTTTCAGCAGCGTTCACAACTCCAAGACAATCACCAGATTCAGAAGAACACCAGCAGTTCTCAAAAACACCAGAATGTTTAAGAATCGGATGCGTGTATCAAAAGATCCACGCCATATAGTGATGCATTTTGTCGTTTCTCACTCGTTTCAATGCAACACACTGCACTGCCGCGCGACGTTATCAAATAGCATTAATACCTTCGCCATAACAATAGACCTCATCACGTTTTTTGAGATCCGATCTCAAAGTAGCATTAAGCAAGGAATATACACCGTGTTTTTTTTTGTTTTCGGTTAAATTCGACACGCAGTTAGGTTCCTTATCAGGAACCTTCGGGAAATTCGAAAACCATTTTTTTTTCGTTTCCATACATAATAAATGGACTAATTAATGTGAGAGGACCTTAATCATAACATTAAAGTAATTTTCAAGTGTTTGACGGCACATGTCAGAACAAATAACATTAGGAAATGGTAAAGGCTGTCATACACGTGTTCAGTAATTATTTTTATTTATTTAATAACTCGATAACCGTAAGAGTTAAGACGTTAGTTTGTTAGAGAAATTAATTATATTTGACCTAAAGAACTTTCCATTAAAGTTAACGGAATTCAATAAAAGCACGGTGTACTAAGCGCCAAAAGTCTCGTGATATGTGCCCACAACATAGCTAAGTCAAGCAAAATCGAGCGATTGTTGGTTAAGGTATTTTGTGAAATCACCCGACTAATGTCGGCGTTGTGACAAGGATGTCCGTCAATTTTAGCAATCTTCGCCTGACATACTGGGGACGTTTCACACTTAGAATACAAATTATCGTCTTAAAAAGAATCTACATATCGAATGAAGTATGAAAATGCCAAAGTTTGTGCGCCAAATCATTAAAACGTCTTTAGCGCTGTGTCGCGAAACATTTGTCCCCTAGTGTCTCCCCGGCTTTAATGCTAAGGAGTTCTGTCGCCGTGTCGGGTGTCCCGCCATCCGACGCCGCGCCGGCTGAAAAATGGCGTCGCTGATGACGTCACCCGATGCCAAGACACCCTATCGGCGTATCGGAAGGGGGTAGTAAACTTAGAATTTAGAAATTCCTTTACCATTTATTTTTAATATGAAATTTCTTTTGCCTATGAAGACTGCTGACCAAGCGGAAAGAGCGAAAGACTTTCAGTCCGGAAGTCGCGGGTTAAATACCGGTTTGTATGTATATTGTTTTACGAGGTAAGTGCATTGTAACTTTTCAAGTGGAGCTTCTAATGCGACTTCCAACTGACAGCGTTAAACGTTTAACGCTCACTGATAGCGTTAAATGTTTAACGCTCAGTGATGCCAACTCGAATTTTGAAATACCCTTTCCTATTTTCTTTTTCAAATTATTAAGTTTCAGTTCTTCCGCGCGAAGGGACTCCATGTACTATTTTTTTATACATTCCGGGATCGCATGCGTTGAACGCTGCGACTGTCATAAAACTCATAAATAACCTAACCACAAAATTAAAATTTTGAAAAAACCCCCGACCGCGACATAGTTGACCGATTTTCATGAAACATGGCTAAGAACACTCCCGACTAACTCAGCTTTCAGACAAAAAAAATCTAAATCGGTTCATCCTTTCGGGAGCTACGATGCCACAGACAGACACAGACACACATACACACACACACACACACACACACACAGACAGACAAACAGACAGGCAGACAGACAAGTCAAACTTATAACACCCCGTCGTTTATGCAACGCACATCACGTTTCATCGGAACGCGTAGCATTATTATTTTCTCCATTAATAGATACCTAAAAAAAACACTCACTTAATCAAAGCATTCAATAAACGTTAAATTGTTCGCGAAAATTCTGCAAATACACCGCAAAACCATTTACCAAACAATGAACTATACAATTTTTTCCATTTCGCTTAATTAACTTGCCATAATTGCACAGTATTCAACACAAATTAAGTATTAACAATAGTTACGGTCGAGTTCACAAACATCTTTACAAGCAAACGTGCCAAAAATATATATACACGTCTGTAAGGCGACGAAAATAAGGTCGTGTATACATATATTTGGAATGTTGGTTTGTAAAGATGTTTGTGAACTTCGCTTCGTGCGAGCCGAAAATTAGAACCTAAAAGTGCTTTGAAAATTTAATTAAAGATAGGCTGTGGCATGTAGGGCGTACAACGATTCTGGGTATTAAATTGCTAGTGTTGGTTAAGAGTCGAGTCTTTCGAGCTTGCTGGCTAGACTCGATTTAAGATTTTAAGACTCATCAAGTCATCATCATTGGCCTTCAAGTTTATAACAGACAGAGAACCTCCTATAGAGTGGCAGTCTTGTATATTTGGTTCGCGATACGAGTCACCAGTGTTTGGGGTGCGAGGAGCGGGCGGGGAATGTGTTAAGCGCGCTGTGATTGGCCGTTTCAAGGACGGCGGGCAGTCGCGCCAGATGAAAAGGGACAGAAGTATGACTGTCCCTCTACTGACGCGTAAGTGGCCAATGTAAGTTGACCTATGCCGGCTCTGAATAAATTATAAATATGACTTATTTGTGGAATGTAATGCCGTCTGTTTTTAAATTTGAGCTTCTTGTTACCTTTCCACACCATTTCACACTACAGGTGGACATCTTTAAGGCATCAAAATACCCTTTTCCAATTTTTTTGTGCGAAAAACACGCGCTGCTTTCGGGTCTGTTACTTGGTCGATACTGATCGGGCACGGCGATAGAGATGTGTCAACCCGGTTCAAACCGAGTTAGGCTCAACTCGGTCCGACTCGGTTTGACAGTTCACCAAACCGGTTCCAACGAGCAGACGGAACGCAGCCGAACGAACGTACCGAACGGTCCCACTCCCACATGACTCGACTCGAAAATGTTGATAACGAAACCGGCAATATCGGCATCGGAACTGCAAGCCAGCGAGTGCAAGCAGGATAGCTGTACTTTCGCGCGGAAGTGGCGCCACGGCCAGAATCTGAAACACGCTCGCGGTCCGCCCGGCCCGGCCGTGCCCGCTTTGGTTTGAAATCAATTATAAGATGGTGCTCTTTTTCCTAATAATAAATGGGAAAATATAACAGTTTACAACTGTAATTAAGTGCTCCCGCTATTCTGCCGTTGCCGCCCTTGCCGATATTCTGTGAATTCTGTCTCCATTACGAATATTTTGATGAAATGAAATATATTTATTTGCATTGATTTAGTTTTAGTTTAGCTTGTTCAAACACAACTTTAATTGTGACGCTTTTTAAGTCGATATATCGCGCGTCACGTTATATAATGTGTTTCGGGCATAACTTGACTCGACTCAACCCGACCGACTTGATTCGTGTTTAATTTTGACGAATCGCTTTACACGGGCTAAACCTAACCGCTACATTAATACGCTAAGGACCGTCGTAGCAACTCGGTTTGGTCAAACCGGGTTGAAATGAAACCGGTTTACGTAGAAAATCAAACCGTTCAGCCCGGTTTGCGATATTTTCGGTTTGGCACATCTCTACACGGCGAGCGCCCGCGCTTATATCAGTGCAAATACTAGGAAGGCTGGCGACCGCGAGTCGTCTTGTAATAGATGTCTATAGGGGTTGGTCTGTGATAACAGACTATAAGGCACTGGTCCCACCACTAGCTAGTAAAGCGATGAGCTATCGGCTATTTATGCGACAAAAGATAGTCGTTGCCGTGTAAACAAAAGAAAGAGATGTATTATAGCTGAGCGATGAACTACAAAATAGTCAATAGCTCAGCTATAATACATCTGTCACTTTTATTTACACGGGAGCGACTATCTTTTGTCGCACAAATAGCCGATAGCTCATAGTTTGCTAGCTCGTCGTGGGACCAGTGCCTAAAAGCTGTGTCATGTGGGATGGCAATGTTTTTCATTGATGTGTAAGCCAATACGGGAGCGACAAACACGACCACAACTCTGGCAGGTGTAGTCTGTGGCGGACAGGTAACACGCTGAATAGTAAGTCGAAACTCGAGTTTTCGACACGCGAGTTCTATAAGAGACAACATACTTTTCGGTAACAATCTTCATGGAAAATTAATGGCGGGACACAAATCATACAAGCACGTTAATACCTATATACAGTGGAAACTGTATAAGTGGAATCGCAAGGGACCGCCTGTTTAGTTCCGCTTATCCAGGTTTTCCATTTATCCAGTTTTCCACTTAAGTAGGTTCAAATAAAACGTTTTCTCACTTACAGAGGCTCTCGCTAATATTAGAGGTTGTCGATGCTACTAATTTCGCTTATAGAGGTCACGCATATGGTCAAATAATTATGTATCTTTTATTTAATATGCATGTAGATATAAATTAACAAAAAATAGGTATGTAATCCTGACTTCAAAACGCAATACTGTAAATAATCCACAATACTATTTTACAAAAACAATATCTTTCCTTTGTTATGAAGTAACTTATATTTAAACAAAATCACTCCTAATATTTATTTATGCAAAGGAAACCAGTATAGTTAAATTAATCAATATACCAAAAAAATCGATGTTTTTAAATTTATCCCGAAGACATAAATAAACACTTGATTGTATGCTTAGGCATTGCTTATCTAACAGCACGGCACCGCACCGCAGCTAAAACCAAACTGAACGATGTGTAATTTCATACAAAATATATAGTTAAAACAAAAACCATAATGTTAACGAAACAAACTACCCTCCTTGTGGTGGTTTATTAAAAATACAAATTTTACAACGCCAAGCTTTTCCACTCATAGAGGTTTCGGAGACGACTGCTTCCAGTTGCAGAGGTAAAAATAAGAAATTTGCGAAAAAATGGATTCCGCTTATAGAGGTCCCAAAATTCCACTTATAGAGGTAATTCGTTGCTAAGGGACTGGGACCGAGAACTTAGGTCCACTTAAAGAGGTTTTCCACTTACCCAGGTTCCACTTATCCAGTTTCCACTGTATAGTGTTGTGTAGTTAGATAAAACTCATAGCCTTTCATGGAATCTTTCTCATATTTGACTTGAAGGAAAAGTTTGAAGTATTTTTGAGTAATTAATCTCGAATAAAACCAGTATGTATATACTTTCAGGTAAATACTCAAAAACTCGAGTTCCTACCAACACTAATTATAAATTGCTGTATGCTGGTAGTTATTAGAAAATAATTACTCACATTTTCTTACTAAGTCTAAATGAGGTAAGTAGATTAATAATTGTAAACTGTTCAAGCAAAGAAAGGCATATTATTATGGCTGAGAAATTATTTTACATAGTATCTAATAAACATTTGTTAAAAGTTTTATGTCCAATAAGTACCATAAAGATACGCCATTATTTCACCACCCCCTTTCTTCCCGTGGGTGTCGTAGAAGGCGACTATGGGATACGGGTTAAATTGTGGCGTAGGCGAGAGGCTGGCAACCTGTCACTGCAATGTCTTCAACCCCTTATTTGCCAAGAGTGGCACAGAAGCGTTAGTATTTTCGTGTGTTCTGGCTATCCCTTTATGGGATACAGGCGTGATTGTATGTATGTACGAGTTTAAGCTGGTTTTCACTTAATTTAGCTTGTGCCAATCAGCTGTCGGGATTTTCAAGATTGTATATTTAATATGTGGCACTAATACGATTTTGTAAATTGGTGCGATAGAGCGTGAAAGATTGGATCTTGTCTACGCAACCAGTAGACTTAGCTAACTCAATTTTATTGAAATTAACTGAAATATTTATTTGTCAAAAAAATGGGTGTACATAAAAGATATTATTATTCTATAAAAATATCTCCACTTTCAGCCTATTATAGACATACAAATAAAATGACCTTACAACCATATTTACAGAACTTATAACTATATTCACCATAATACATTTTTTCAAGCACCACTTGTACAATTTTGATTTGAATTTCGGTAAATCTAGTTCCTTAAGATTATTAGGAAGGTGGTTATAAATTTTTACACACATCTACTAGTTCACCTACTAGTTAACTAGTCATATTATTTAATTATTCTTTTTTTAACTCCTAAACGTCTGCAATCGATGCCACTAGGCTTAGAATAAATTTAAAAGTGGAAAATGTCTGCCTTGGGTGAGACTCACGGCCACTGGATCGATACTCCAGCGCTCTGCCAACTGAGCCACCAAGACTTCAACCAAGTCAGCGAAATTTTCTACTACTAAGGTCGATGGGACCCGTTATTCTTTTTTTATTTAATATGACGTACAGATGTAGTGCGAAAAGGTTTTCCTTCGTGTTTTTCACGCTTGTTCAGGCAGTGTCAGTACCTACGTCTTGTACTGAGACTGACTGAAATAAGAAATAACATGTCATTTCGTACATTTCCGTCAAAATACGAAAGAAATTCTTTTTGCACTACATCTGTAAGCTAATCCATACTAATGGGAAAGTGTGTGTGTCTGTTTGTTTGTCCGCCTTTCACGGCAAAACGGAGCGACGAATTGTCGTGATTTTTTAAGTGGAGATAGTTGAAGGGATGGAGAGTGACATAGGCTACTTTTTTTCTCTTTCTAACGCGGGCGAAGTCGCGGGAAAAAGCTAGTTATTTATATCTTTCTAGGCAGTCAAAGCCATATTTATACCTAAGTACGTCGAAAAAATTATTTGACTTATAACCATAACTGCCAGTGGTTTTATGATTACATGTAGGTATTTAAGAAAAAAATCATATGTTTCGGAAGTTTATGGTGGAAGAATTTATGGCTTGTGTTTATAACATACATAATTTATTAGACATTTATATTAAACGGTAACAAAGCGTTTTTCATACGGTCATTCTTGGAGAGTGCGTTTTCATGTGTACTATGCCACAGACAGACACACACACACAAACAGACAGACACACAGACAGACAGATACGTCAAACTTATAACACCCCGTCGTTTTAACTTTGATGAGCAGCGTGAGATACGAGATTTTTAAAAGTAGTGACGATATGTATCAGTTGTGATAAACATATAGCTTACGCAATCGTGTAAACACGAGTGTGGATCGTAGCAAAATCATAATAACAAATTCGCGCTTTATTACAATTTACCAGAAATTCACTTAATATAATTTAATATAAATTGAATGTTGAATGTACAATCAACCGGACCAGCAAATAATGGGTTAATTTTGGACGCGGCCTATCTTTAATTTCGGTTCTGATTATACTTACAAATACAGACCTAAATATACAAAAGGTTATTTTGGCCAACTCGCTTCACAACAGTTAGAAACCTGGTTCAATTGTATTGTTAGAGTTAAATTGACCGGGATATAGACCGTAATTACCTGTTTCAAAAAGGTAGATCGCGCTGTCTACACAACTTTGACATCCACCCGCCATCTTCTGTTACCGTGATCATGTCATGATACATGTAACTGTGTCGAATTTTTTTTTTTTTATACTACGTCGGTGGCAAACAAGTATACGGTCCGCCTGATGTAAAGCGGTCACCGTAACCTATGGACGCCTGCAACTCAAACAGTGTCACATGCGCGTTGCCACCCCATTAGAAACTTGTACACTCCCTTTTGCTGTGTTAAGTACACAGCAAAAAGGAGTGTACAAGTTCCAAGGAGGGTTCGGGTTGCCGACGACTCAAAGGACAATAGACGGAACAAGTTAGTTCCGTAAGTCCTCCCGTCATCAGCACACCGCACCCTCGTTGAGCTCTGGCAGCCTTACTCACCGGCAGGAACACAACACTATGAGTAGGGTCTAGTGCTATTTGGCTGCGGTCTTCTGTAAGGCGGAGGTACTTCCCCAGTTGGGCTCTGCTCTAGATTCGAGCGAGACGATATCCGCTGTGCTGTGCCCTACCACACAAAGCGGAATATCATTCGCTATGCCCTACCTCCTACTAAAAATAACGGGAAATATCGGGAGCTTGACAAAAACCGGTTAAAAAGGTAATCACGGTCTGTATTCCGGTTACTATGTCTAATGAAACTAACTGTGAAACATTAAGTAACTCCTATTGGTTTAATTGTATTTAATATATTTTTATCCCATGCAACAAACCGAAGTTTAAACTGATTTTCCACCTCCTCCATTGGACCCGTATACACAGTATAAATAACCAGTAATAACTCTTCTAACAAACGTACTCCGCGCGGGGTGCACACAAGCGCGTCGTGTACGTACGCAACACATGCAAGCGGATTGGGATTTACGTGGATAAGAGTAATATGCATAATAATATTTTTTGTGTTTCCTGACTGATATGATGTGGTTTTATTATACTAAAACTTATAGTTAATAGTATTAAATAACAAAAACTTACTTTGGACGATGATGATGAAACGGGGCCTTCTCACACCCGGCTCGGGAAAACTGGTGGGAAAGCCTCGATCATCAAAATAATCTAAACTTAATAACCTTGCAGACTCATTCTGCCAAAAAAACTTAATAAAGAAACGAAACAAGGTGCTACTGGCTATTCTCCTCAAGGATTCAGTTCTAAATGGAAATGGAATAAAACGGTTAGTTTGTGACACACAATTTTATTTGATGAAAGGACACAATGCAAAGTACAGCTTGTAAATCAGCAATAAAAGCTTAAGCTTAGCACCTTAACTAAATGAACATTGCCAGACGATAGAGCTGGGCCGTGCAAATATGGTTCTGAGTGATTTACAAGCATTGCCTAAAACTGGTTAGTCCCTAAGTATCAGTGCCAACATACATGATAGAAACTAAAATTTACCTAAACTTAACATTTGCTTCCAGGTAAGAGAAATGCCACCAACCTTCAAGCCAAAAGTTACCGCTGCACATGCAAGCCATCCTTCAGTGAACCGAAGTGGTCGCCCCAGGCGCAGTCATTCAAAAGAGCACCACCGCAACCTAAGCTTCAGCCTACGGCAAGCATCCTTTTCACAGAAACCCCCTTCGGGTGAAACATTCAATTTGAAGAAACTAAATGAAGCTCAAATCTTGAGATCTTGGGAACAATTTTGAAGAGCTCGAAATTTAACCACAAATAAATTTAAAATTCAAAATCTAAAATGTAAAATAAATTAAATCTGATAAATCCCAGTCAGCTGAAATAGAAAAAAACCTTCATTAGACAATGGAAATGTGGCCTAACCTTATCATATGAATAATTAATATTCTGGATTGCTTACCAGCTGGAACTTGAGAAGCCTCATCATTCGCAGCTCTGACAAACCCTTCCCGCCACATAAACCATCAGGAGACTGGAAACAGAGACACATGGTCAAAACTTGACAAAGCCAAGATCACACAAAGAAGTTAACACAATATTATTCAACTGAACTCTACTCACAGTTCATGGTGAAAAATACAATTCTGAGGAGCCTTGAGGCCCTGCAGAAGAGGACTCCTGCTGCTCCATAATTTGGATTTCTGTTCCATATCAGAGATAATCCATGATACATTAAAAATAGCCACTGGAGGCCTACGACCTGTACCGGAGTCAGCTAGCAAGTGAGGAGGAAATGATCTCAAAATCCTAACGACCTTGGGAGGCTTGGGGATACCAAATAGAACGACAACCTCAGCAACAATTTGCTGTAATAAATTTCAAATGACTGAAATATCTAGTGTGTAAAATTACACCTGATCTTCTAACCATATTCTAGCAACTTCCTAATTTATAAATCAAATATTTATTTTAAATTCTAAAATAATTAACATCATGAAAATCATGGATACTGGCAACAACCCTTGTTTACAGATGATTCTGATTGGATTACAGAACTGTCATCCATATCGATTCAGTTGCTAGATCAATTAAAGTCCTTGCCATGCGCAAAAACTTATGTTTGAGACAAACCTAAAAACGTCGTTGTACTAAAAATGTGCAATGTCACAATGAGTAACATTTATAGTAATTTTGTTCAACCACGTGCTTTCGAACGCGGTAGGTACCTTTCGCGTCGCTACTGCCGGAGATTAACTACTGAGTCGTCCTTATACTGTGCCGTATACCACAGTTGACTTCTACATCACATACGGGAGGAAAGGAATTATATTGAATTGAAATTCCATTGTAAATTGTATATATCGTGAAATTCATTACATTTCCAAATTTAAATTTCCAAGTTTATTTTTGTTTTTTACTTTACCTTATCTTTACTACCTATCGTTATATTTGTGATACCTAGCATATGTATATAGCACCTATATGTATAGATAAGCACCATCAAAAATGTTGTAAACTTGTTTGTTTGTTTGTTTGGGACCGACACACATTTAAAGGCTCTGTCTGAAAACCAGCGCTGAGCTCTCTGCCCAGCACATGCTGAGACTGAGACCTTATTGCTTCACAATATTATAAGCTTATTATTAGTTAGTTCATAAGTTTAGTTAAGTACTTATATGTAGTAGTTTAGTAAGTTATTGTGGCAATAAAAAATTTTGAAGTTTGAAGTTTGAAGTTTAAATTTCGGGATAAACTTCATAAAGTAAATTGATATCTAAATGACTCCAACGTCAAATAAAATTCACGCAGCATATAATTCGAATATCACAATGTATGTTGAGATACACCTCCAAGTTTAACTACCTGCAAGGGAAGTGTAAAAATTGTAAATACTCGTTTAAAAGCCACAAGGAAACTGTATTATAAACCTAAGTGAATTACAAGTATTACACATCTACATATCTGGATTAACTTCACGAGGCTCACAGGAACAATAGCCGCTACTATAGAGTAAGGGCCCATTTAGACGGTACGAGAACTCGCATACGAGTTTTGTTACATTGCAGTATTTGATGGATGTGCAAAATTGTATGTAACCTCAACAGCGCGCAATGTACAGTCAAGTGCAAAAATATGTATCGAAAAATCGTCTCATAGATATGGTACTATGCTCTTATTACACCGGACTAAGATGCTATGGGACATATTTTTGAGTAAGATGTGTACACCCATATTCACCCTGACTGCAGCTAAAATCGCATGTGAGTTCACACGACGTCTAAATCAAACGCGCGTCATATAGAAAAAAAATCCTGTTCCGTACCACAAACTCATATTTACCTAACGTAAATGAGCGTGCGGTGACGGGTTAAGAATTTCACTACCCCCTTTCTTCCCGTGGGTGTCGTAGAAGTCGACTGTGGGATATGAGTTAAATTGTGACGTAGTATGCAAAAGGCAGGCAACCAGTCAGTCACTGCAATGTCACAATTCTTTCAAAAAATTATTTGCCAAGAATGGTACTGAAACTCGAGTAGTTAGCAGTGCTAATAACAACTAAAACTAACAATAAAACTATGTGTTTATGTTTAAATGTATTTAAGTTTTCCACGACGTACAGTCAATCTATTGGAACCCTAGGCCACTGTAGAACTATGTCATAGTGACGTTATAAATCAGATTGTAAGTAATCTCTTACTGCTTGTCATTTTGACATGGTTATAGAGTGGCCTAGGGTTCCAATTGGTTGACTGTACGAACATACCCTTTCGAGTACGTTCTTAAACATCAAAAAGTCATGGTAGGGGTTAATATCAAGAAGAACGGGCTGCGTTTATTACAGATATATAAAGTTATGCCCCGGAAGGCTTTTAAGCCTCCTAGTCCATAAATAGACATTAATATCTTGGAGGTTTTAAAATAAACCTTCTTGTTGGCTTAATGGCGGGAATCTGTGTGCACCGTGTAATCGTAGGGTTAGCAGTGTTTTTTTGGTGAGTAAATAAACATAACTAGGAAGTTTTTATGATGACTTAACAAAAAAAAATATTGTTTTCGGTTACCGCGGTAGTTACTCATGAAATAAAACTATTGGAAACGGATTAAATCGCGTATAATGAATTTACAATTCATCTCGTTTCGAACACTTTACAGCATTCGTGGTCAACGGGTGACTGAGGAAAAATAACCATGTGCAAAAGCTCATCATCATGTGCATTAGCTGTGTTATTATACGCGATTTAATCCGCTTCCACAGTGTTAACTAAAAAAAATATATGAAGATAACGTATTTATAACAATTTTGGTATAAAAATTATGTTTCAGTCGAAGGCTCAATTTCGGCCAAAAAACAGGTCGATACCTTGTCGAATCGTTGTTTTCTACCCAAGATACCAAATAAAAGGAAATGCACGTTGCCATGGTCACGGTCGCCTGGGCCACTTTTAAAAACTCGCTTCTATCGTTTTAAAGATAACCATATCATTTCTATGGCAGTCATATGCAATGTACATATTGAATAATTCAATATGTACATTAGTAGTAGTAAGTAGTAGTAAAACATTTTTTGTACCAGAAAATAATACAACACACAAGAAAAAGAGCTTATCACTAGTACAAAGGCGAACAAACACACACACAGACAGACAAACAAAGAAACAATCAGACAGACAAAAATGTCAAACTTATAACACCCCGTCGTTTTTGCGTCGGAGGTTAAAAAAAACATGACCCACACATAACATAAACACTCACTTGTTCCATACTTATTACCAAGTTGAACACAGCGACACCCCTACTGAAGTTATTCTCATGAAACGCGAGTACTGAACTTGGTAAGTATTAATATTTGCTACCTCAGCAAAATGTACAAGAACCTGGCCGTATCAAGCTTCGAGCTGGTTTTACAGAGTAGGGACAAGAAACAGTATTTAATCTTTTTCATAGCAAAAAAAGCCTTCTTTTTGTACAATAAGCTTCTCTAATTTCGCTCGCTTCGCTCGCGATCATTTTCGTATTATGGTTGCACCCTATTAGATTTATATCAAAAAATCTCATTTGTCAGGATCGCTTCGCTCGTAATATTTCTCATTCTGTAGTCCAAATGCTTCCGATTTATTAAACCACGCTGTTGCCCCCGACGTCTGTTGTTGGAATTTTTATTAAGTTCCTAGTTACTTGATGATTAACTTTGTTTCACAATTTCTTCTAGTCGGGGGTTTTAAAATTATTTTATCCTTTTTAAATGAGTTCTCCGTTGTGGGTTTTTTCGAAATGTTTAATTTTGCTTTTTTTAAGATGAACTACTGTATACAAGGCTACTCTGTAACACCAGCGTTAAGTATAAGCAGTGCCTGTAAGCATAGCGGTAACCGAGACCGCTCGTTGGAAGTTACTTAGGTTTTATCCAGAGCTGTGCCATCGGGAGATAACGGCTTCTATCTCCATACTGTGGCTTCACTATCACTTTTTCACCTTTAAATACTCATAGCCACAGATTATCAGCCAAGGCAAGACGTGGCCTACGAATCCTACAATCGTGCAGAAGTTGCCTGTCCACTCTTGATTTGAACGTTTTGCCAGCATTGACATATTATAAATGAAGACAATAAGTCTATGTTTATGTCGGTTGATTTTCTCTTTCTTTTAATTATAATACCTAATGGGCTTAATCTTGACCGCAGACTAGCCAGAGACAAAGACGTGGCCTACGATGGAGTGAGCTCGCCCAAAAGATGCCTGTTCACCCTTGATTTCAAGGTTACCGGGTTATATGAGCTCGTAAATACGAGTATATCTATTTATATCGGAAGATCAGCGCTGGAAGTCACCAGCAACACGCTGAGATGAGGCCATTTCGTGGCACTTCATTCCTTTCTGTCTTGTTGTTATTATGTGTATTTTGTCTTACCTGTGTTCACGAATAAACGTCTATTCTATTCTATTCTATCTATTTACTACTTACTACCTACATTTTTTCTTTTTTTGTTCTCTTTGTGTATGCATTGTATAAATTCTATTATATTCTACTAACTTTCGCTCGTTTATAAATCCGACCCAAGACGAATCTAATGACGTCACTATAACTCGGCCCGAAAGTTGTCATCTCTCATACGCCGCGGCCCCATTAGAGCACAAATCGCGACACGTGTACTCGCGACTTTACGTACAGATGTCCGCCATTTGCCGTTCTTTCCTCTACTTACCTGAGGGAGCATTGGAATGGACTGGCATGCCAGAGTGTTTAGTGACTCGACAATTATTTAAATTATTTATATTGTTTTCAAGGAAAAGGCAAAGCGGCGAGACGAAAGGACTATAGGGACGAAATAGTATTCTATGGCAGTGGAAATATTTACTTAGAGTCTATGTGCCATGACACCATGAGTTTCATAGATGCAGTACATCCAGGTAATCCTTAACCATCGTATTTTCTGGGAAACGAATTATGCACTTTTGAGCCCCGAGTGCACATTTCATTTGAAAACGTTATGTTTCGTTTTCGATTGATTTTATTGTAGATAAGCTGTGTTTCCAATAAAACAGTGTTATAAAAGTTTAAAATGATTCACGGCTAGTTTCATAAGACTTATATTGACCGGAATATAAACACGACATTTCGGCGCAGTTGCATGCATCATGATCACGGGAAGCCCACTGCGTCTGCGGGGAACTGCGTTGAAACATCGGGACCTCAATTAAAAAAAAATCCGCTGCGATGGTAATCAACTAATCAGTAATCACGGTTTATGTCCCGCTCAATATAAGTCTTATAAGTTAGAGTTTTTACTTGGCGCGCTATTTAAAATCCTACACACCACAAGGTTTACGGTAAAAATGAATACACAAGAGGCACTGATATTCCTAAACTACCTCCTAAACTGCTCCTCTGTATAAAATGTAGATAAAGTGTACAGATGTAATTACATATGTGCAATAATCTAATATGGTAAAAGTTATGACCTGTAATTTTCATTACCAATAAAGAATGTCTATGTCTAATGTCTATGTCTAAACTACTGGCGCCTAACCCGCTCTACAACTAAACGCAGCACGAAGTAATTCAGTGTCGTTCCACACAATGGGCCCGGGTTCAAATCTCGACATAACCAAGAGAGGGTTATTTTTTGAATCCCAACTAGCAGAAGAGCCTGCTTTGTGTTGAATAAAGGTATAAGGTTGGAACATTTTATTATACAGAAGTATTCTTTGTTAACATAGTAAATTATGTCGCGAGAGCTCTTAGAGTTACTTGTGAAACTAAATTATATGATATATTATTTGTACAAGATTTATTCATTAATTACTAGCTTTTGCTCGCGGCTTCGCTCGCGTTAGAAAGAGACAAAATGTAGGCTATGTCACTTTTCATCCGTTTTGCCGTTAATTGTGTAATGAGCACAGATTTTTGTTCCTGAGTCATGGATGATTTCTATGTATTTGTATATTATATGTATCGTTGTCTGAGTACCTGCAACAGAAGCCTTCTTGCTTATCGCGGGACTCAGTCAATCAGTGTAAGAATGTCCTATAATATTTATTTATTTATATTTTTGAATTAAAACGGGACTTAATCGCGTAAAACTTACGTTTTATATTTAACCCGACGTTTCGGACATGACATTACGTCCGTGGTCACGGGTAGACCGTTTTAATTTAATAATATGAGTGAAGATCGTGTTAGTTTATTTATATTTGTTGAAATATGAAATAAACACAACAAAATGCTCAGCTAAGTATTTCTAAGAATAGCAAATGGAAAAACCTTGTACAGAATAAAAGCTACTGAGCGTCAATAAATAGTTTACACGATACACGTGGAAGAATAGGCGAGACGATAAAAAAAAAAACTAATTTGTCCGTCAATTAGATTATCAAAGAATATTAGACACGTATTTTTCCTCGTAAATGAAAAATGACAACGGTACAGTGCGTTGAAGTTTCGCGTGACGTCACGCCTAGGTACAATTTTTACTTAGACGTCACAAGCCCCCACTCCGGAACTTTGATGCACAATATCTTTGCATTTTTTCGTTAATTAGAAAAAGCGAAAAATATGTGTTCAGTATTTTTGGACGATCTAACTGACGGACTAAACAGCATGCCATTTTTTTATGTAGTCGTCATCCCTATTTTGTAAAGTTTGCATTAAACTACCACTTTCAGTCAAAAGCCAAATATAACTTGCAAAATTTGCATTTCATTCTTTTAGTGGTTAGTACGTTTTTAAATTTATTTGTCGTCGTTAATTCGTTTCTACTCATTTCCTCAAAGGTTGACTGGAAACTGGAAGAGATCCCATTAAGGGATAAGTTTGCCTGCATTGGTTATTACTGACTCTGTAACTGTGTCTCTTTTGTTTCCTTTTTGTACAATAAAGCTTATACATACATATGTACATACATAATAGTTTAACTATATGATGTTAAACGTAACCATGGGAACAAATCAAATTATTTTTAACAAATATTTTGATTTGTGTTTTTTTAAGTAGTCACAATACTATATTTACATTAAATTACTATTATATAAATTTAAAT
Organism: Leguminivora glycinivorella; assembly: GCF_023078275.1. NCBI lineage: Eukaryota > Metazoa > Arthropoda > Insecta > Lepidoptera > Tortricidae > Leguminivora > Leguminivora glycinivorella. The sequence goes on from NC_062982.1 coordinate 20,590,333, forward strand.
TCGAAAACAAGATCTGGCCTTCGCCACTGGTGGTGGCCGTCGTTTTATGTTTATATGACATCGTATTTTCGATTTTTAAATGATATTAAACTTGAGTACGTAAATGAATCATTAAAACAAAATCAATTTGAAGAATAATTTACAGATGTGCGCGGTAAACATATGATAATTAGTAACCCAAAACGAACCTTATGACATGTTAGAAAATTTCTAAAAATATTTTGAAGCACCCATTACAAAAATATGAAAAAAAAGGAAATTTTTTGTTAAAACCAAGTACTCGTACGTGCTACTCGTGCTTTTTTTTATGAAATAGGCTGCAAACGAGCAGACGATGGCCTGATAGGAAGCAGTCATCGCCGCCCATGGACATAAGCAACATCAAGGAAGCAACTTATGCGTTGCCGACCTTTGAGAACCCTAAATGCCTGCTTCTTAAAGAACCCCATATCATAGCAAATTTTAGTCTTAATTTTGTAACTCAACGAAAATACAGATAGGACATTCTCACATGTTTTGATTCAGGAGCCAGATATAAAATCTTAATATAATTAACAAAAAAATACAAAATAAATTCTTGTTAATAAATAAAAAATACATTTAAAATACATACAGGATCAGCAGACATTCAACATACGGATAAGATTAAGATTATTTTGAAACTAGGCATATAACAATGCACTTACGAACGGCATATAAACCTACACCAGTACAACCCCATTCCACGCTCTGTAGGCATATTCAGCGGTATAGCCACCTGAGTATGAAATCAGAGTAGCACAGCTCAAATCCGAGCTTATTTCACGCATGCGAAAAGTCTAATTAACTTCATATATTAACATACAAGTGTATGCCGCGTATACCAGCGAGATAATATGGAGAGACCTGAACGATTCTGTATTTGTAATTTGATAAAGTTTGTCTCTTCTTCTTTTCCTTTCCCTTAATCCCATCTTAAGAAGACACCATAGCGAAACGTCGCAATCGGTTGCAAGCTTCCCTTGTCAGCTATGTGGCAAAATATGTCGCTCTCGCATAGGTCTCCTAAGTCATCAAAAGCGATGTCTCTCGGACATTGCTCCATGAATCGTCTGAAATAGACGCTAGGGCCAGTAGTAGTGTAGTAGTAATCCCATCTACTTGGGATCGGGTCTCCTTGATCTAGTGCGCCAAACAATTCTGTTTTGGGTTGTAGTTTCATAAAGTGCTGCAGCTTCCCAATCTCTTTTGATATTCGACCACCTCGTTTCTTTTGGTCGTCGTCTTCCTCGGGGGTTTTTGTCTAAAATAAGCAAAAAAACCTATGCCGTGATTAATGGACCCATGGGGGCCCAAAGGATAAATGTATCTATTGGGACAATATTATGTGTTTTAGCTACAAAAAACTACGCACCAAGTACGCACCTATGAACAGTCTCAAAATGGGCCGTAGTAATACGGCTTATTTCGAGACTGTTCATTTTGCCGCTGCTCATTGCCATAAGTTACTTTTTAATATTTTGTAAGCTCTTACTTATTTTCTGGGTAGAAACCAAACAGTAAGGTTCTTATCGGTTCGCAGTTCAGATGGCGCTGATCACCGCCTCGCAATAGTGGGCGCGTTCAGATATCTCAGAAGGGCAGGCCGCACAGCTGCGTTCGTGGCCCACAAACTGGTCTCGCCGGAAGATCAGCGCTGACCCCTAGCCAGGTCAGCATTTATGTCACATAGTTTTTTTTTCTAATCTTAGTTTTTGTAATTATGAATTACTTATGTAAAAAAATATGTGTTTACCATGAATAAACTATTGAATCTTGAATCTTATTCTAATCAAATTGTTGACACCGAATCGGCTTTACAGAAATACTTGTTTTTTGTACAAAATAACTGTGCTCGTATTTTCGTGGATTAAGCCAGCGTAGGTTTCTTAAGTTGGATATTTTGTCATTCCTTTTGTTTGCCTTGTTTTTTCATATATGATGAAGGTCATGTAGGTTTCTTTGTGTACTTAGAGACACATAGCAACAGTCCAGTTTTTCTTTTAGGAATCATGTTCACTGCTTTTTTTTACAATAATATATTATAAGCCTACGCTGGAGCAAGCTTGCCCAGAAGGTGCCTGCTACCCTTGATTTGAAGGTTGCTTGGTTATAATTATGAGCTGGGAAATATAATAATTTAAGCAATGCCCAGCAGTGGGACACAGCAGGTTCTGAACAATTTTATTTATTTATTGGTATGACGCATTCACATAAACTTTCAAACAATATGTAGCTAGAATTATAAGTCCACATTCAGGGTCCCATGCCACGAAGTTGCGTCAGGTGTTAATTTAAACAGGTCTTCCGGAGGGCCTGGGAAAGCATGCAGAGGGCAGCGCTGTATAATGTGCTCAATGGTTTGAGCCTCTTCACCACATTCGCAGAGCGCAGAGTCCCGCCAACCCCATTTATGGCGGAAGTAATTACAGCGCCCGTGACCAGTCCTCACGTCTGTTCACTCGACACCAGAGTTTTCGTGGCAAGTCAAAACCACCTGGTTTAAAATAATAAGAAAGAAGAAAAACAAACTAAATTATGGCGAAATTCCCTGATTCTAATTTGACAACAAAAATGGAATAAATCAGAGCGTGCGTCTGAATACACACATTATCCAAAAAGCTTGTTAAGCGGTATCGGAAGGAGACACATTATGGAATTGGGAGAAGGGCGACACCGAAAGTATTAAGCAAATGCTTTTACCAAATGCGTACCGTGCACCGAAAACCTTTATTCTACGGAGGCTTTATATCATGCAAACAACTTTGTTTATATTTGATTTGCAGATAAGAGGTGAGGCGGATTACATCCACACAAACAGGCTTATGTGCTTATGTCAGTGATATTAATGAAAAATAAAGGTTTGTGTTCTGTTGTCCGCTTTTTGGCGGCTTTTGTACTCTTTTGGCGAGAAATTGTGAGTTTTATTTTGATGTGGAGGTTTTTTCTTTGATTTGGATACAATTTTGGTGGTTACAGCTTTTGGATGAAAGAATAATAGAATCATAATTAAGACAAAAAATGTACGTGATATCCATCACTTTTATCCACTTTTTTAATCAATCACTTTGATCTGAATCAACAACATACCTACTATAAATCATCCCAATGACTCCTGCTTCTTAAATGCGTCAAAAATAACCAAACTAGAAAGTTAATGAAATAAGCATATTCGGTTCCGTTCATTACGCAAAACAGGTTTCACAGTAAAATTAAAAACCGTTGTCGCAAAACCTAAAACTTAAAAATCTTTGTTTCATGGGCTGTGTTTTAAACTTCACGTAAAGACGAAGAGCTAGTCCCAAAAAGAGAAAGTTTTATTATGATACAGAAGACACACGGAGCCATAGCTGGGCATTAACTCGTTAATCCGTTAATCGTTAATTAACGAAGTTAACATTTCGATTAACGGATTAACTTTTAAGTTAACTTGAAAAAATGTTAACGGACTCGTTAACTTCCGTTAAATTTCTCCGAGTCCGTTAATCGTTAATCTAGTAGGGCATAGGCGCCATCTGCGCTGCGAAAAACACGTTCTGAACGCTACTATAAAAGCCCGAAGTACCGCAAATCCTACGATTTGCCGATAAATCCTAGGTTTTACCGATGTCGATTGCTAAAAGTCCGAAATATTACCTAAAAAAGTATTCTTCACGTGGATTTGCTTTTACTAACTTTGATTCGGTGAATCCTAAGCTTTACCATGGCGACTGTTGTATTGATAGGGCAGCAAATTCGAGCCCTATTTACGACCACATTCGCTTCCCTAGCCTCTACCGCCCAAAGTGCCACAACAGTCCCGTCACCGCCAGCATCTCTCCTGACACAGCTCTTGGCAGTAGCTCAGGCGATCACTGCCTTCCACGTGCAGCCTAGAGTTCAATAGGCTAGCTGTACTTCGGCCTTTTACAGAAATATAATACGTTATAGTGGATACTGATGCAACTAAATATTTAAAGAAAAGTTCATTTTTTTTCACGTGTTAACGGATTAACGATTAACTTTAACTTACGTTAAATTTGTCGAAATGTATCGCTTTAACGATTAACGAAGTTAACTTTTTTAGTAACGGATTAGCGATTAACGAAGTTAACTATTTGATTAACGGTGCCCAGCTATGCACGGAGCTAACACATTGCCCGATAGTAATTGTTAACCATCGCCTATAAACTTCTGTAACACCAGAGGAATTGTATCTACGAGTATTTTACCCCAGGAATACAGTTTAGAAAGCACCGAAACATCTAAGTAATTATGTAATGTGTGTATATGTGCGCGTTTGTCCACTGTTCGTCGTTTGCGAATAAACATTAAAGGTAGGTTTATTTTTAAAAGTAGATAACATAGGTATTAGTCAGTTATTGCTCTTGCCGGCCGAAAAGACAATCGATGACGTTAGATATCGAACGAATTGCTGTCTAGCTCTGTCGCGCCAAAACAACGATAAGCCTGTTACAGTGCGTTTGTGAATTTTGGCTACGTACTCTGGTTGTCTAAGTGTCTAGCAAAATTTGCATTCTCACTCTCGACACACATAAAGCGTGATTCCAGGGATCGACTTGCGCTCGGTAACAGTTGTGTTTTTTAACCGCCTGTTACATGCCAACTCGGTAAGTATAACAAACAAAGGAGTGTCATGTTGCTCTCTTAGTTGCAAACCCTTTCCCGGAACTAGCTCTCGGTCTAGAGGTGAATTCTCGGGTTTAACCTCTCTTTACTCTCCTGGGGTGAAACGACCCTATTTAAAACGCTAGTTGTGGTAAAAATAATTAACCTGATATTATACGAGTAAAGGAGTTTCTATTGTAGCGGAAGTTTATTTACATAACAAAATATTTCTGTGTATTTTCTTCGGATTTTTTTGTGGTGTATCAGGAAAATAAATGTGGATTTTTTAATGGAAATAATGGACTAGATTCTGTCCAGGACTTTGTTTACAGGGGTTACATGGGATGATAATGATGGTGATTATTTGATTAATAAAAACTATTATTACATGTTCCTTGCGTTATCCCGGCATTTGCCACGGCTCACGGGAGCCTAGGGTCCGCTTTGACAACCAGCTACAATATCTCTACTAAATCTGTTTAATGGTTTAGGCGTGGAGAGACTGACAGACAGTTACCATTGCATTTATCGTAGTTATAAGAAGAAATCTTCTGATTTTTCTTTATACAGAACTGTTTTAATAGTAATATAGCTGTTACATATTATATCCCTAACTATTTTTTGACATATCGACATCATTACCTTATAGAAGCCTATTAATATACAAAAGGCGTATATATTAATACAAATTTCATCAAAAGTTCTCATCATAAAAAACACCTATTAAAACCTCCAACAAACGCCTTTCAGAACAAATTCCTAAGTTTGCATTCTTCTAAAATAACAGAGATTTCCCAAGACGTGTTTAATTTTTTTTTCTATTTTCTTTTAAAAAGAGACTAAGGAAGGTAATGCTAGCTTCCATGTTCGGGAGAACACTTCTTTTCATTACCCATGAGACACTTCGGCAGTGGGTACTGGCCGGCAGGAAAGTGCATGAAACTGTATTTTTTTATAAGGGGAAATATGCAATAAAAGACCAGGTGCCGTAGCCGAATGGCATTTCTGCGACGCGAAAAGAAAACGAAACGCAGCGAAAGGTAGTCACTAGTCAGGCTCTGTCGCGCCAATACGCACGAGCGATAGAGATAGATATCTACGAGCGTTTCGTTTCGTGAGCGTTTGTGCCATTCGGCTACGTACCCTCGAAATCGACGAGCAGGTATGAGGAACTCTATGAAAGTGCATGAAACGAAAGTGATTTGTCAGGATCGTAGCAAATGGAAATCCGTGACAGAGCCTACCCCTTTGGGAGACAGGCCTGATTGTATCAATGTATGTGTGTATGTATGAATAGAATAGAATAAACTTCTATTTCTATTTTTTTATACTAGGAAAGTTAAATCATATTTTTAAGGTTCCGTGCCCAAGGGGTAAAACTGGACCCTATTACTAAAACTCCGCTGTGTGCCGTCTGAACCGTGATAGACATTTATTATTTTTTTTGAGTGAAAAAAAAACACGAATTTACTAAAGCTTATGCGTAAAGAAGTAACAGACAGATAGAGTTACTTTCATTGCATTTTTTTTGTTAGCCTATTTGAGTGTCCCACTGCTGGGCAAAGGCCTCTCTCCTGGCTCTCCATGACTCCCTGTTCTCTGTTTCTATATTATATAAAAAATAATATTACAAAAGTATTACCTATATTCTTTAACAAAAAGGTCACCTTTTGTTACGAATGTTACGGCTACCTTTTATTTTCTCTTTTCATACTTTGTAATTGAATAAAAGACGAGAAGAGTGTGTTATAAATATATTGTATTGACACATTTGACACCTAATGCGTTAGTAAATAAATTGAATAAAACCTCAATATTTTACTAGAAATTATTGAGAAAAATGAGTTATTATTTATGTTTTAACTGACACTATGTTTGAGTGATATACAGATTATTTAAATATTCAATTCGTTTGGTAAACGAAAAAATGATGAAGTGCAGAACAAATATGATTTTATTTTATTTGCCGTTAGGAATGATAAAAATATTTGATGTGTTTTCACAAACATTGAGGCATTTATACAAGGTGCTCGCGAGGAACCCGCATAACTTGAACCACGCGTTTCTGAGGCCAAAAGAAAGAAAAAATGTTATATGAATTTTAAAAATTTTCGCGAAAAAAAAATTTTTTTTTTTTTTTTTCTTTTTTGGACGTATTTTCACATAAAAAGTATTTTTTATCCATAAAGTTGGCAATAAAAATGAGTTCCTTAATTTATTTTACTAAAAATCAAATTTTTTGAAAGTTTTTCTTGTCACATTTTGACATCTATCAATGACTACTGTGAGACTATGCTCCACAATTGCGCATCAGCGCCGTTAAGAAGACCTTTTCTACTGAGTAACAATACGGAAATGTTTTTTTTAAATTGGCAATAACTCTGAAACTAGACGAAATCTAGAAAAGTTTATATGACATTTTAGTCTTAAAATGTGACCAAGAATATGCCGTTAAAGTTATATGGGTTCCTCGCGAGCACCTTGTATACTATTTCGTTAGTTATTAAAATTAAATAGAATCTATCAATTATTTAAGACCAAGCTACAAAAATACAGCGTTTTAAGTGAATTATAGACGATGAATTAATCAAAATCATTCAAACATAATATATTATTATATTTTTTCTCTAAAAAAATTATGGAAAAAATACACAATTTTTTTTTCTTACTTTGACCTTTTTTGGGACTTTTATAATTGCTTTGAATTAATATCATACATTAAAATAATTTTACATAATATAAGGTTTTCTTGCAGACATCCCCTTATTTGTATATTTTAAAATAACACTTGTGTACTCGACAGTACAGCTGCACCCCGTGAGATAGTGTTAACTAGCGCACGTCGACTGGAGACATTTTTACACAAAACCGATTGCACGCGACAGTACTAGAGAAATGGGTTTTATTTTTCAAAAATAAGAGCTGGTTTTCAAGGGGTATTTGATTGTTTATAAGTTGAATGGAGTGGCTGCAGTGAAAGAAAATAGTTTTGCTGAGTACGGTACTTTTTAAGTTAAACTATTTGTTAAGTTAATTATAAAAGTACATTTTAGTTTTGATTAAGTAAGTACTGAATTTTATTTAGATTTATATATATATATGTCGGAGAATGACCAAAATGTGGTTTAAGATACGTTTTATGACGCTATATTTGACAAAAAGAGCAAACAAGGGTTTTACAACTTTGTACAACCTGGTTGGTATTCGACTGAGTTCTGCCAAAACGTCACAGAGAACGCTACTGTCTAAAAGAATAGAATCGAAAAACAGATGATGAACAGATGATTGGAGGCTGTCAATCGATCTGCAGTGAAAATGGTTGAGGAGTGCTGGCGTTGTTGGAGATTCGTCGGTCTAATCCGGCAGTTTGCTCGAAATAATAGGCGGGATGTAATCTATAACGTAATTTAATTTGTAATCGATTTTGTGAAGTAAATTCGGGAAAAGGACATGGTATTTCATTGAAAAGCTCTCATAAACAACTACAACGGGTCCTGACAACGGTTCTGGTATGATACGCCCACGATCCGACATATATATATATATATATATATATATATATATATATATATATATATATATATATAAGTTGAATGGATATATATATATATATATAATGTGCTAATCAAGGAGTGTGGACACTTGAGTGAAACAATAATGGCACTTTACATGTCAATACGTAGTCATACGACGTTATATTGGTAGAGGACAGGTGATAATAATTATAGTCTTAAATGAACTTAGTCGTTATTGACGGAGTGAAGCGCGCTGTCAGTGTTAGAAAATTTTTTATCAAATATTCTAGGTACTGTGGCGCCATCCATTAAAGTTATTTTTTAACTTGGACAGGTTTCTCCTTAGTTTGATGTTTTAGATTATGTTAGATACTGGATAGCGTAGTTACGGAAGTTACGGGACATTCATTGCATGGAGAAACTGAACAGCACCCCATTCTGTATTTTTTATACCACGTCGGTGGCAAACCGGTATACAATCTGCCTGGTGAAAGGCGGCCACCGTAACCTATGGACGCCTGCAACTCAAGGGGTGTTACATGCGCGTTGCCGACCCATTAGAAACTTGTAAGTACACTCCTTTTTTGAAGAACCCCATACTGTGTTCATCGGGAATACCTCGGTAGGGAGCTCATTCCACAGCCGGAGATTCCGCGGAAGAAAATTCCTTTGAAACCGCACGGTATTGGATTTACCTGTGACATTTCTAAAAATGCATATACGAATTTCATTTTAAACTAATTAAGACAAAAGTTTTGGCCAAAAAAACTAGTTTTTGGACCTAATATTGTTAAGCATTGATGCTAAATATCACATCAACAATAAGCTGTCAAAAAATTATGCGATACTATTTTGCTTAAAGACGATGCTGTTAATATGGACTTTAGAAGCTATGAGAACACCAATAGATAAAAATTGAAGGTCATTGGCGTAGGGATTCCCTTAACGTAGGGACTCATATCATGGTAAAGGCTTTATCAGGGGCGGCTCACTCCGCGATTCTATCGCCGCGCTACAAGTATATGCCAGCGGCCGCGAGTTCGCGGCCCATTCGGTGGCGACGACCTTCGCGCGGCGCAATAGAATTCAATGTCGGCTGCTCGCGTGTGGTCCGTTTGTTAATGTAGGTAAGAATTTAGAACGGTGGCATTTTGTGAACATCGAAGGAGTGATCCTTCTGTACTTGTACTATTATATATTCTGTGGCTTTATCCTTCATACTGAGCCATTGGCTCGCTCGCGGCAGCGTTCAGAATCGCACACCGACCTGTCGTTCTTCAAATTTTATGCGCATTTGTTACTAGAAATTTCACGTGTAACATTATAATATTTCGTGTTCGGATAACCGCAAAATATCCGCGTATTTGTACGGTATCCAGGTATTTGGATACAGGGGCTTGGCTTACTTGACGTGGTGGAATATGTTTGAAAACTGGATGATTGCATTGAGGACACGGGCTGCATACTGATTTTATCGTAGTATCACTTATATGCATCTTCATTTTATTTGTAGTCCTTTAACATGATAAATACTTATGATATATTTTAATCGATGGAATCATCAGGCATGGCATTGAAAAATTGCCTTGAGGAATTCCCTAAGATAATGTGCGTTAGTAGAAATAGGTAGAAACGTGTACGCAAGTATAACGGGTTAGCACTGACTGACTAGCAATGTTATAATTCGCAGATTAGAAATGTAATCTTCTTGATTTTGATTATAACATTTATAATATGATGTCTTGCCTCAATACAATATTACCAGGCGTTTGTGTGGTAAGTATCTTGCTCTTATATCTTACTGAAGCAAACATGTTGCCAGTACATGCTTTTAAAGCCGCAATTACTCTTAAATCATCCGTTTTTTGTCATATCGTTCACGGCATCGGACCGCGGTAAACCAAACAGATAATAACTCGAAAAAGCGGATATGAGCGTAAAAGAGAGGAAACGAGGTAGGAAAGCGAACCCTGGTAAAGGTTCCGCCTGTTTCAATTCCAATTCCTCTTCTTCAAGTTTATGAAGAGTAAGATTCAGAATAAGAACCAGTCCAAAAAAACCGGCCAAGAGCGTGTCGGGCCACGCTCAGTGTAGGGTTCCGTAGTTTTCCGTATTTTTCTCAAAAACTACTGAACCTATCAAGTTCAAAACAATTTTCCTAGAAAGTATTTACAAAGTTTTACTTTTGTGATTTTTTTCATATTTTTTAAACATATGGTTCAAAAGTTAGAGGGGGGGACGCACTTTTTTTTCCTTTAGGGGCGATTATTTCCGAAAATGTTAATATTATCAAAAAACGATCTTAGTAAACCCTTATTCATTTTTGAATACCTATCCAACAATATATCACACGTTGGGGTTGGAATGAAAAAAAATATCAGCCCCCACTTTACATGTAGGGGGGGTACCCTAATAAAACATTTTTTTCCATTTTTTATTTTGGCACTTTGTTGGCGTGATTGATATACATATTGGTACCAAATTTCAGCTTTCTAGTGCTAACGGTTACTGAGATTATCCGCGGACGGACGGACGGACGGACGGACGGACGGACGGACAGACAGACAGACATGGCAAAACTATAAGGGTTCCTAGTTGACTACGGAACCCTAAAAATATGCGGTTCGAGTAAAATCACATACAATCACGCCTGTATCCCATGAAGGGGTAGGCAGAGCACATGAAACTACTCAAGTTTCAGTGCCACTTTTGGCAAATAAGGGGTTGGCAGAAAACGAAACTGTGACATTGCAGTACAGGTTGCCAGCCTCTCGCCTGCGCCACAATTTAACCCATATCCCACAGTCGCCTTCTACGACACCCACGGGAAGAAAGGGGGTGGTGAAGTTCTTAACCCGTCACCACACGACTAAAATATAGATACATAAACTGGGATACTTTTCTAGGATATTTGTCGACAGCAGGCAGCTGAATCCTAAATATCCTTCGACAAACGTACCTACTTATTTCCTTTTTGTTTGAGGGATTACCGGCCATGTATTCGACACAACCCTAAAAAGTTATAAGCCTCGTCCTCTAAGTTGGCTCATTACTGGCCCCTCCTTTCCCTTGATCATCGAGTTTTAAACAAGCCGTTTGTCGTTTCTTTCCCTTTTTACTATTTATGTGTCCCTCGTTATGTCTGTTGTTTATGGATTGGGTATAAAATGTCAAAGCAAAAATTTTAAGTGATTGAATCCTTTACTAAATATAAAAACAGAATTTTATTAAAACTGTATGGTAAAAATATTATTAAACATGTAAAATCGTTAAACATGTTTCGCTCCGTAATGAGGAGCATTTTCAACACCTTACATTATGTCAGTGTGTCTCAAGGTAGTTATGTTATTAAATTTAATAGCATCCTAATACTTCATTTCATTTCATTACAATAACATCTCCATTAATAGCAACTCTAACTATAACATATTATTAGGTTGAGCACACATAGTAGGGTGCATTTACTCCCACCGTAAGAGTATTATTCATTACCAAATAAAAATTCTATAACAGTAAATTACGCCAGAAATACACCGACTAATTAAAAGCACAAAGCCTTAGACCAAGGTCGGTTTCGCGCACACAAGAGGTGTCGTCGGAGAATCCACTTGAGTAGTGATGTGAAAATGTGAAAAAAACCCCGACATAGTGAACCTATTTCCATCAAACATAGCTAACAACTCTCCCGACTAATTTGTTCAGCTTTAAAAAAAAAAAACTATATCTAAACCGGAGCTACGATGCCGAAGTTTGATGTCTGTTTGTCTGTGCGTATGTCTGTCTACACGCACAGACAGACAGACATCAAACTTATAACACCCCTTCGTTTTTGAATCGGGGGTTAAAATATGTAGATAATACCTGTTCAGTTTTTTTAAGCCAGGAATCAGCAGGAAGATAAGTTCACGATGGATTGTCAAACTTACCTGTAACAAAATAAACACAGAGATTATTTTTTATTTTACTTATTTACGTACATTAGTTCAATACAGGACCAGCTAATAGTTCAATACAGGACCAGCCAGACAGGACAGAAAAAGTTAATAGTTCAATACAGGACCAGCGGCGACCTTTCAAGCGTTAGATCAATTCAAAATGGCGACATATCAAGCGCTAGCAGTTTTCAAAATGGCGGCCTCTCAAAAGCTAATGAGACTTTGAAAAATAGTTTTCAGTAGTTAAGTTTAGTTGGTAAAATACCATTTTCAGTACAGATGGTGTTTTTTTACGCACTAGTGCGAGAAGTTCATTAAATATATGCCAGGTCGAAACTTCGGAGTGCTATCTGTACTGAAAAATGTCGTACAATACACGTGCGAAAAGGAAATTCGTTACTCGTATTTAAAACACTCCCTTCGGTTGTATTTTATCGTCACTCGTTTCCAACTTCCTTTTTTTCGCACTAGTACCGTCATGTACTATTTTACATGTCTCAGTTTGGCCCGTTGGTTGGTTGCATTAACTCCGCCATATACAAAATATTTTGTGTTTCCTGCAATAAATTAAAAAAAAAAAGAAAGCTTAGTAACATCACTAATGTTGTTTCATCCAAAGACAAGACTTGAAGAGCCCTCAGCGACACTGAGGCCGAATACAGATCAAATGGATTCTTTTAATAACCGTCGATGGTAATTCAGATCACAATGGCCCGTTAATGAGGGGATTAAGATTTGAACTCGTCATCAATTAGACAAGTTTCCGGTCGTAATTTATGGAAAATAAGCATGAAAAATGTAGCATTTTAATCTGTGTTTTTGACAAACTTTGGGGTATTTTAAATCAAATTAAATATACACACACATACATACATATATACAATCACGCCTGTACACATGAAACTATTCATGTTTCAGTGCCACTCTTGGCAAATAAGGGGTTAAAAGAAAACGAAACTTTGACATTGCAGTAACAGGTTGCCAGCCTCTCGCCTACGCCATATCCCACAGTCGCCTTTTACGACACGCACGGGAAGAAAGGGGATGGTGAAATTCTTAACAATTTAATTTTCAATTTCTTGAAATATACATTTATGATTTTACATAGAGTATTGATTAAGGTACTCTTACATACGAGTAGAATATGATATGTGACGCATCAGCGTAGAATAATTATATTCTCATGTATGTGGTGAGTACCTTTAGTACCTAGTACCTATCAGTGTCGTGGCGTGAACATTTTCGTTAGTAAAGCCGAAGGGGTTGTCGGGATTTGTTTTGTACGGACTTCTACAGATACTGAAGAATTTGAGGGAACCCGTCGGGAATCGAGTTGTATCGACGCTACGCCACTGGTACCTATGAAAAAAAAATGAAATTCAGAAGCAAGGCGCATGATCACACTGACATTATATTTCTAATAGTCTGGGTTTAGTCCAAATATGTTTGTGTGCCTTGTTGGCTAAATTAAATTTTAAATATATACTGAGACGTCACAAGTGGGTATGTTCCATTAAAAAATATGACGCACGTCTGTTTAAAAAGAAAAACCCCTTTGAACCATTAAAAAGAGTATATTCCACCGCCCCCTTTTGAATACCTTTGCTGTTTTTGACAGGCTGACGTCACAAAGTACAATATGGCGGACATTGTACTTCTAACGAAAACCATGCGCATAACGAAAATGTTACTCCTAAAGACATTCATATAACTCTTTGAAAATAAGATCCGTCAAACGTAGAACTATAAGGTACAGCGGGGCAAATCTCGACTGGGGGGCCATTGTAACTAATCCATTTTTTCCTTTATTACACTATGATGTTGAGTTCTACATGTATCCACTGAACATGCCTATCATATATAACCGGTGGATACTCTATTTAATAATGCAAACATTGTAAAACATGGAAAAAATTAACTAGTTACATTTGCCCCCCAGTCAAGATTTAACCCGCTGTACCTTATATCCATACAAATAGTTTACGCACTAGATCCGAAGAATGACGGAAAGAATCGGATGATAGATATTTTTGGTACTACCTAACAAAAAGCAATAAACGTACTGTTTGACAAAAGCTTACAGCTTCCACAGTTACTGCTTTGGTGAAAGTCACCGACGACATTCGGTTTAATATAGAATCCAAAAAACTTACCGTCCTTGTCCTCCTTGATTTCAGTAGCGCTTTTAACACGGTAGACTTTGACATCCTTTTAGGCATATTAAAAACTCTTAGTATTTCCGAAACTTCATTGTCCTGGTTCCGCAGCTACCTTTATGGCAGACGCCAGCGTGTGAAAACAGATGATGATTTGTCCAACTGGTGCGAGCTCTCCGCTGGTGTTCCGCAGGGGGGGATTCTTTCACCAATTTTATTTTCCATTTTTATCAACGGTATCACTAGTGCACTTAAGTCATCATACCATCTTTACGCAGACGACCTACAGATTTATGCAGCGGCTGGCTTAGACGATCTTCCCTCGCTGATTCATCAAGTGAATTGTGAGTTAGAGTTCATACGGGATTGGGCGAGCAGATTTGGGCTCAAAATTAATGTTCTTAAGTCACAGGCGATAGTCATTGGCAGCCCTTACTTCGTAAGCAAGCTCTCAGACATGGTGATACCTGAAATTTTGTTTGATGGGTGCACTATCCCTCTCTCCTCTACTGTTCGAAATTTAGGTATCACCATGGATCAGACGCTGTCTTGGGCTCCTCATATTGCTGAAGTGAGTAAAGGTATTTTTGGGTCCCTTCATTCTCTTCGTCGATTGCAGAATTTCCTCCCTTTCCATACCAAGTTGACTCTTGCACGATCTCTCTTGCTACCCCTTCTTGACTACGGTGACGTTGCATTAGTTGATCTCAACGAGGAATTGCTGGACAAGCTCGAGCGATTACAGAATGTTTGCATCCGGTACATATTTGGCCTCCGCAAATATGACCACATTTCTGATTTTCGCTCCCAGCTCGGGTGGTTGCCAATCCGCCGACGTAGAGATGTGCGTGTTCTGTCCTTACTTTACAACGTACTTTATAACCCCTGTTCTCCTTCTTACCTTACCGAGAGATTTAAGTATCTGGCTGAGGGCAGTGAACACCGTTTACGTTCAAGTGCGAATCTCACGCTTGCTATTCCTATGAATAATACACGTACGTACGCAAAATCATTCACGGTGCGCGCTGTGAAATTGTGGAATGAGGTGCCTCTGTCGCTCAAACGGTCTCAGTCTGTGACATCACTCAAGGTGAATCTGAAGAAACTTTGGCTTTCTGAACAAGTATGATAATGGTTGGGAATTTTATATATATATATATTATGTATGTATTGATATATTTATATATTGGTTAGGTACTTATTTTGTATTTTATTTATGTACTCTAGTATGTAATTTATTTAATAGTGTCATTTTGTATTTATGTAGTTTATATAATTGTTAGCAATATTTTGGATTACATTTGACCTTTATTGTACTCCTGTAAGTTTGTCTATCTTACGTACTGGAACGATCCTCTCATCTTCTCCAAGGTTAGCTGGAAGAGATCCCTTATAGGGATAAGCTCGCCTTTGTATCTCTATTCCTACAAATTGTATATAAACTGTTGTACACAATAAAGTGATTACTACTACTACTACTACCACTGCTTACGTAATAGAAAATAAAATCCGTGTTAGCGCCAAATTGGATACAAGTGCACAAATTTTAATAACAACCGGCGGAGTCTCGTTGACACAAAGTAAAATAATACGGAGCAAAATTACACCTCGCGCAGCAATAACAAACAATTTGAGAAGCGAGCGGATTGCAGATCGCGATATTGTGAGCGGGGCTGGTTCTGAATCACGGAATAGGCTAGTTTCCTAAACTTAAAATAAAATATTTTTCACCTCACTAGCTCGGAAACACGTGTTTTGTCCTTTAATACCAGCGGGTAAAAACGCATTTTATCCACTAGTGGGTAAAGTAATTTGACCTTGAATAAAGTCAAATTAACTGCTTTAAAATTGATAAAAGTAGGTGAATCTAGTAATAAAGATGATTTACCATCTGTGGAACTACTGGAAGCAGTGATAAACGCATTTTTTGCGTTGTAGTTTCCTCGCTATAGTGAGGGGAAAAGTTTTGTGTTACACTCGGGTGCAACTTACACTTCTCGTGTGTTAAAAAACTCGCAAGTTCAGGATTCTATTCTCGAACCACTCGCTTCGCTCGTGGTTCAACTATAGAGTCCTTTCACTTGCTCGTTTTTCAATTCCACACTCGGCGTTAAAATACAACTTTGCCCCCTTGTATAACAAATAACTATTATGCAGTGCACGAAATAAAGCACCACATAAGTAAAAGAAAAATATGGGTAGTAGTTATGTTCAAATATAATTTATATTTAATAGGTCAAAGAGAAAGATATTAAAGTAAATGAATTGACCGTGTGACGTCCTCAGTATTTCATAATAATTCCATATTAGCAAATCGTCTTGACAGTTCTTAAAAAGAAGCTGATTTGACTAGTAGGAGACATGCCTATTATACGGCTGTCATATGATTTAGTCTGCCTTTAATAGTATCAGATATCTCACGCGCACCAACAGCAGGATTAGCACATGATTGGCGCGAGAGTATGTCGCCGCGAGATAGACGAGTGTCGAGAGAAGACGGGTGTCTTCTTCCAAATCGTATTAATGATATAAGGACGGCTAGTTTATCTCGCGGCGACCGCTTTACATCAGGCGGACCGTATGCTTGTTTGCCACCGACGTAGTATAAAAAAAAAACTCTCGCGCCAATCATGTGCTAAGCCTGCTGGTGTAAGCGACATACTCTAAGACATTCTTAGATTGCAGTTTGTGAACATTATACTTACATTGATCGTAAAATTCATTAAGATGCGTGCTTTCGTTCGTACTATCAAAATATTATATTAAGGTTATAATATCTAGGCTTCGCTCGGTTCTATTTTCTTATATCACGTCTTTAGATATAAAAAAAGTCTTATAAATATTAAAAAAGAAACATAAAACAAAAACTTAATTTCTGGCCGGGATTCGAAGCCCTGACACCTACGATCTGTCTGCAAACATTAGACCGACCTCGTACGACTGAACTACGCAGAGCCGACGCGCAGTCGGCGAAATTAACGACCATATTTTTCGTTTCCGGGATCTAAGGCTACGCTAGATCGATTTTTCTCGTTTAAAGGTATAAGATGTGACAAATCTGCGCGTCATGAATCTCATTGAATGATAGTCCCTGATAATTTTATGTGAAGTAACTACCAAATAAAATTTCCCAGACACTTTTTTGTATAACCTTAGCGCTTGAATTAATTTTAAAACATAAAACTTTTCGTAACATAAACGTTTTTCACGGTCAACGGTTTATCTAAACAAAATTAAATAGCTAAAACAGCACCAGCCCCCAGATCGCAATATAATGAGGCGAGGGGGGAGCGGGGAATGTCAATGGTGTAAAATTAATTAAGTGCCAGAAGTACTGTTCGGGATTTGGAGCTTATTTTAAAATTTAAAACTTTGGCTGTTGATGACGGCCTCTTTACGTATTATATACTTTCTACCTTTATACTTTTTCTACCTTTTTTATGATATTTTTACATGTCATAGATCTGTTCTGTCACCTAATGTCTAACGAAATAAAACCATACTAGTGTTTTGCAAGACTTCTTTTTATTAATATCTCAAAAATACTTAATAGGAGTTCAACAGCCCATAAAACCATCATTGGTCCATCGCAGCCGTCCTTGTGTTTATGTTTGAACCGCGCACGTAAGTTATGAGCTACAAAATGATTCGAACACCTATTAAGACACGAAGTCTTGCTCGCGCAGAGCGCGATGCAAAAACAGATGTCATTAGACTATCTAAGTCTTCGCCCCCGCACTCCATGACCATCCGACCTGCGGACACGACGTTCGTCGCCGGTAGCAGCCATATGGAAACACCGCAGCACATCGATGTGCCGCACCCGCTACCAGCGCACAGCATGTTGTCAAAGTCTTCGTCTGCCCTAAGGAAAAGGTTGGAATATGAGCGCGCTATTGAAAAGGCCAAGATTGCTAACGAGTTGATAGACCTGAAGTATGAGGCTGATCTAGCCGACCTAAAGTCCGAGAAATACAGTTCACACCAGAGTGGTATAACGTCACGTCACAGCTCCCACATAAGTAACGCTACTAAGAGCACACGTCAAAATGTCGAAGACTGGATAGAGCGAAGCTCGCGAGAACTTGATCCGTTGCAGCGCGCCCCCGAGGATGTTGATAACCCGCGCGACTGCGACCAGTCGGCAGCTCCCGACGCCGACTCGAACGGTACGATCAAATTGCTTGCAACTGCAGTTAAAAATTTGACACTCGCTTCCACTAAAGATAAGTCACATGACAACATTTTGAGCCGCATGTGTATGCCGCGAGATTTACCCAAATATTCCGGCGATCCGCTCGAATGGTTACAATTTAAACAAGCGTTTGAGGAGTCTACTGAAGTATGTAAATTTACCCCGAAGGAAAACTTATGGCGATTACGTAAGTGTTTACATGGACAAGCTAAAGAAACCGTGTCAGCCCTGCTTATGTCCGCCGCCTCGCCTGATCGCATCATGGCGACACTTGAACTTCGTCACGGCGACCCCGAATGTATAATAAGCAAACTTATTCACGACATTAAGAAGCTTCAGCCCATGTCCCAAGAGTACCAGAAAGACATTGTCAATTTTTCTGTCAAAGTTCAAAACTTTGTCGAGTCTGTGAAGGCAGTGGGGCGCGAGGAGTATGTACAAGGTCTCAGTATTGTACCACTGCTAATTTCAAAGATACCACCAGTCCTTGTCTCTAAGTGGTCTGACTACAGCTTCCCATTGATTAAGGAGGGAGGAAAGTCACGTTTGTCTATTATGTCCGATTTTCTGAACACCGAAGCTGTCAAGATCGCTACGACTGCTAACGTCAATCTACAAAATTATCGCCCTGAGCAAAATAAACAAAAGCAACACGATACTATTACGAAAGTTGCACCAAAAGCGCAAGCAATACTGTTGCAAACTGACCAACGTGACAACACAGAGAAGAACGATAAGTGCTCATTTTGCCGCACTCAATATCATAAGTTGCCTGATTGCAAGAAGTTTAAACGCGCCTTACGTAAAGACAGATGGCGCCACGTTAAGAAGTATGGACTTTGCTACAAATGCATATCGCAACGTCACGATCGTGAGACTTGTTCTGCCCCTATGTGCGACAAGGATAATTGCGGAGATGCACACCACAGTCTACTGCACTACGAATATATCGGCAAAGACGGCGATACTTCAACTTCTCGCCCCGTCGATGTAAATGTCAGCGCCTTGCCGCAGCCCGAGTCAAACATAGTCACAGAGCCTACAACATCGAGTTCTACGTCATCGCCTGTAACTGAAGCTGCGACATGCTCTATAGATACTGAAAAGCATGTACTATTGAAAGTAGTTCCTGTCAACATTCACGGGCCGAACGGCGTGTTTAGTACGACTGCATTTTTGGACGACGGGTCTACAGTTTCATTACTCAGCGTGGAGCTGGCGGCGCGCGCCGGTCTCTCCGGCCACAACGAGACCATGCGCGTGTGCGGCGCCTGGAAGGACGACGAACTCGTACGCGAAGCAACTGTTGTCAATTTACGTATTTCTTGTATTAATGGTAGTATGCATAATTTAAATGTACGTAGCGTTGATCAATTAGGTATACCTGTACAAAATGTCAAATTAGTAGATTGCGACCAGTATGAACATTTGAAAAAATTGAAAAATCAGCTTCCTTATGCTAAGATTTCTAAGCCTGAGTTGTTAATAGGTCAGGACAATTATAATTTACTTGTGCCTTTAGAATTATGTTTAGGGCAGGATGATGAGCCGTCAGCAACACGTACCCCTTAGGTTGGTGTATACACGGGCCGGTACACGTGCCAGGCGCGCCGCGGGCTGCACGCCCCGCGCACTCGGCGCACGCTACGCTCCACTTGTGCGTGGTGTCTGAGGAAGACGCCGTCGCGCACGCTCTGCGTGAGCTACACGACGAGGTACGCCGCTCGTTTGCCATCGACTCTTTGGGTGTTGCAGGTAAGCCTAGAGAGAATGTTGACGATGTGAAAGCGCAGGAAATGTTAGACAAGTCTGCAGTGCTCATCAATGGCAGGTGGTCAGTGGGTCTACCATGGAAGGATCCGCACGTCAGCTTGCCCGATAGTTACCCTAGCGCCATTAAGCGGTTACAGGGTGTAGAAAAAAAGATGCGAGCTGACAAAGCTTATGGACTCAGGTACGAGGAACGTGTCAACCATTTGTTTGAAAACGATTTCGCTCGCGAAATGGCCGACACGTCACTCACGCCCAATACGTGGTATTTACCACATTTTGGAGTCGACAATCCTAACAAGAAAAAGCTGCGTTTGGTTTATGACGCAGCAGCTAAAAGTCAAGGAAAGTCCCTCAATGATTTTCTTCTAACGGGTCCGGACTTACTCGCTTCCTTGTTCGGCATTATGGTTCGTTTTCGAGAGGATAGGGTAGCAGTAACCGGTGACATAAAAGATATGTTTTTGAGAATAAAAATCAATCCTGTAGATCAAAACGCCCTCAGATTCCTGTGGAGAGGTAGGAACCCCACAGGTCCAGTGAAGACATACGCGATGACGTCGCTGATTTTCGGCGCGAACTGCTCTCCATTCATTGCGCAGTACATAAAGAACAAGAACGCTAGCAGGTTCGAGTCTACGCTTCCAGCTGCCGTCGCTGCTATACACCACCAGCACTACATGGATGACTATATCGATAGTCTGCCGGACGAAGCTTCCGCCATCGAGATGGTAAAGAATATTCGAGATATTCACAGCGCCGGAGGTTTCGAAATCCGCAACTGGACGTGTAATAGCGCAGCCGTGCTCGACACTATACCTAAGGATGTTTTAGGTGATACAGCTGTGAAGTTAGGACAGGACGAACATGACGATGGTGAGCGGACTCTTGGTCTGATATGGTACCCTGCTAAGGATGAACTAGGGTTCGATGTGTCATTCAAGCGCATTCCTGATAGCGTCATCAAAGGCGAACAAAGACCTACCAAGAGGGTTATGCTACGTGTCATTATGTCAATCTTTGACATTTTCGGGTTTTTGTCACCTTTCACTACACAGGGTAAAGTTATGCTGCAGGACACCTGGCGTCTCCATATCGACTGGGACGATGTTATTCCAGACGAATTATATAAAAAATGGTGCAGTTGGTTGGAATTACTGAAACTTATTGGAGAAATTCGTCTGCCAAGATGGTACCAGTCGTGCGCTGTCAAGTGCAAGATGGGAGAAGAATTGACAGCAACTCTACCAGGCTCTTCTGTTCATGCCGCGACTCAGCAAAGCTACAACGACTTAGAGCTACATCTATTTAGTGATGCCTCACTTAAGGCTATGTCAGCTGTCGCATACTGGCGTTGGAAGAGTAAAAACCAAATATTTGTCTCGTTTGTTGCCAGCAAAAGCCGCGTTTCGTCGGTGAAACCTCAAACTGTGCCACGATTGGAACTCCAAGCTGCGTTGTTAGCAGCTCGACTTGCTGACTCGCTAGCGAAAGCACATCGTTTGAACATCACTCGGCGGCACTTCTGGTGTGATTCAAGTACCGTGCTACACTGGATAGGCAACAACACTCGTCGATACAAAACATTTGAAGCTAACAGACTTGGCGAGATCGACGAACTGTCAAAACCCTCTGAGTGGAGATATGTACCCACAGGACTGAACGTGGCAGACATTGCCACAAGAGAAACGTTCAATTATCAGTCTTTTCTCAACGAGTGGTTCAAGGGACCTGAGTTTTTGTACAGCGATGAGACCTTCTGGCCAGCGAATGTCCTGGAACCTGAAAATGAAGTCACTGCTCAAGCTTGTATGACCATAGTACAAAACTCACGTACATGTTTCCCGGTTCCTGACCCTGAGCGCTTCCCCTCGTTTCTGCGATTTCTGAGAACTACTGCTTGTGTTCTAAAGTTTATTCACAAATGCAGAGGAATTGCCCTTGATGACTACGCCCTGATGCAGAAGGCAAAACAACTAATCTTGCGGCAGGCTCAAGAGGATTCCTTCGCTAGTGAAATACAAGCAGTCAGGGCGGAAAAAGAGTTGTCACGCGATAGTCGACTGGGAAATCTATCTCCCTACTTGGACGAGAACAATGTCTTACGCGTAAGCGGCCGCATAGATGCTGTTTGCGACGTATCCCTGGAAGCTAAAAGACCCATTATTCTTGACGGGCGACATCCTACTACTCGGCTCTTGGTCAAGCACTACCATGTGAAGGCTGCACACGGACACCAAGAAGCGGTAGTGAATGATCTAAAACAAGAATACTGGATAATCCAGCTTCGACCTACCGTGAAAAATGTTGCGTCTCGTTGCATGCTCTGCAGGTTAAGAAAGGCTACCCCTCAGGTGCCTCGGATGGGTGACTTACCTCGAGCGCGCATGGCGCATCATCAACGTGCTTTCACCTTTTGCGGGATCGACCTGTTTGGGCCTATGGAAGTCACCGTAGGCAGACGTCGAGAAAAACGCTACGGCGTTTTATTTACCTGTCTAACTGTTCGTGCGGTCCACATAGAAGTTGTCCACACACTTACTACGGACTCACTGATTATGGCACTTCAACGTATGGCGTCTCGACGTGGATGGCCGTCGCACATTTATTCCGATAACGGCACGAACCTACGCGGAGCAGACGTCGAACTGCGAAGATCCATCCAAGAGCTCGACGAAGAGTATCTAAGGGCCGCTGCTCTTAACAATCAAGTTCGTTGGACCTTTATCCCCCCCGCCAGTCCCCATTGGGGTGGGGCGTGGGAACGCTTGATTCGTGCCGTAAAGCGATCTCTTCGTGTCATTTTAAAAGAGCGAGCGCCTCGAGACGAGACTCTGAGCACCCTGCTAGCGGAAGTGGAAGGGATAGTTAACGGTCGACCATTGACACACGTGTCGGTAGAACCGGGATCATCTGAATCGCTAACGCCCAACCATTTCCTTATTGGTTCTTCATCCAGATTGCCAGTTCATGGCGTATTTGATGATTCGGACTTAGCTCTAAGAAAGCAATGGCGAATAGCGCAGCGATTGGCCGACATGTACTGGAAACGCTGGATGAAGGAGTTCCTCCCACTTTTAATACCGAGAAAGAAGTGGCAACAGGAGCAGAAGTCACTGAGTGTCGGTGACCTTGTGCTCGTCGTTGACCCTGATTCCCCTCGAAACGTTTGGCCACGGGGCCTCATAAAGAGTGTCCTGCCTGGAAAAGATGGTCGCATCAGAGTAGTCGACGTCAGCACCGCTACTGGTGTACTGCGCCGGTCGGTGGCGCGCGTGGCTCCTGTACCATTAGTTGATTAGTGCTAGTCTTCGCACTAGGGTGGGGAGTGTTGATGACGGCCTCTTTACGTATTATATACTTTCTACCTTTATACTTTTTCTACCTTTTTTATGATATTTTTACATGTCATAGATCTGTTCTGTCACCTAATGTCTAACGAAATAAAACCATACTAGTGTTTTGCAAGACTTCTTTTTATTAATATCTCAAAAATACTTAATAGGAGTTCAACAGCCCATAAAACCATCACCAATCGTTATATATTTCAAGATTAGAAGCTCAGTAAACCTACTTAGTTTATAATCTTGTAATACCGGGTGGGCGCTGTAACAAAAAACATGTAGGATATATATTTATATATACTAAGCAACATTTGTTCAACGACTTTTAAATATAACTTGTATTTTGATTTTTATCACTCTTAAAAGTTTTTCCTAAGAGGTAATGTATTGCGATTTCTGTTAAGTGTAAAGTGTGACAGACAGCGTCAATGACAACAATAATGGCGTACATTGAAGACAATATTTATTTTGTATAAAGACTTCATAATTTTTAAAAGTCGCTGAACAAATGTTAAGGAGTTCCTCCTATACTTAGTTTTTTTTTTTGCTTTCGTTACAGGCCCCACCCCGTATAGTATAACGAATACGAAATACTTATTAAGTAAACCTACTTACTACATTACGTTTCAAGAACTCGTTCGATCGAATAAGGAAAATTGGTACCAAAACTCCCATCATTATTGAATTCTTCCAATTTGTTAACGCTGTAGAAAGTCTACGGAAAGTGGTAATGGAATCGAAAATAAAAATCGTAGGAGTTCATTTTAAAATCGACAGGCGTCATGATTTTGCTAAAAATAATATGTTGCGATAAACAAAATGCAGTGGTTCCCAGTTTATACGAGTATTGCATGGTTAAATAAAAACTGGTATATTTTAGCCTGTTCTCATTTTCCATACCTACTTATATTAATTATTCATTAAGATGTCTAAAGTAGGTAACTTTAAACGTGGATGGATTTGCCCTTTATTTCTTTGTCTACTTGGTAAAACTGAGAAAATTTCGAATCGAATAGTCGTCGTGTGAACGTAATAGCCTTTGTGAACTATTTCCATCCCTAATTACAGTTAAAATACTTTTATTAAGCAAATAACAATAATGGTAATAATGATTTAAACTTTCACGATTATTACACATCATTATTTTTAAAATCGGGACTTAATCGCGTATAACTACATATTAAACTGACCTCCAACGTTTCAAGGACGGCGTTGTCCCCGTGGTCTCGGAGAAGACTGGCTTGAAATGACATCAACACCTTCTGACAGCCGCGCGAGTTTTTCGAACTACCCGCACTTGGTTTTGATTATCAACTTGAACTGTTTGCGCACTAGGGATGTTACTCTGTCGACATACAACACTGACGATATTTGATTTAACGACTGTCGATATTATTTTCGGCTTACACTTATTAATGACAGGATTCCATGTGGATGAGATCCTAAAACCTTCGTCCCGATTGAAATTGCGATGTTTTTTGGTGAATAGAGCGTATGATCTGTGTGACCCTGAATATTTGAAGGATGAGTTGTCACATATTCAGGAGGTGCTTAGAAGGAACGGGTACAAGAATAAAAAGTGGCAACCTAGACGGAAGGCAAGGGGGAAACGTCCTGAGGTGTCCAGACAACCGGCATTTCTGCCGTATGTTAAAGGTGTGACGGATAAGGTTGGTACAGTACTTGGAAAGTACTCTATAAAGACGGTGTACACGCCATTATCCAAAGTTGCAGGAAGCCTAAGATCACCTAAGGACGTTATACCGTTTCAATCACCTGGCGTTTATAAAATTGATTGCAGTTGTGGTAGCTCCTACATTGGAGAAACTAAGCGCACCATAGAAGAAAGGGTAAAGGAGCACATCGCGGCTGTGAAAAATCGTCAGGTCAACAAGTCTGCCGTGGCTGAACATTTGTTAGAGTCAGGGCCAAACCACTGGATCGAACTACATGACCCTAAAGTCCTTTCCACGGAACGCCATTTCTACAGTAGAAAAGTGCGTGAAGCCATTGAAATCAAAAAACATCGCAATTTCAATCGGGACGAAGGTTTTAGGATCTCATCCACATGGAATCCTGTCATTAATAAGTGTAAGCCGAAAATAATATCGACAGTCGTTAAATCAAATATCGTCAGTGTTGTATGTCGACAGAGTAACATCCCTAGTGCGCAAACAGTTCAAGTTGATAATCAAAACCAAGTGCGGGTAGTTCGAAAAACTCGCGCGGCTGTCAGAAGGTGTTGATGTCATTTCAAGCCAGTCTTCTCCGAGACCACGGGGACAACGCCGTCCTTGAAACGTTGGAGGTCAGTTTAATATGTAGTTATACGCGATTAAGTCCCGATTTTAAAAATAATGAATGGTAATAATGGTAAACAATAATAATGGTAAGGGCATTTATTTGTGTGATGAGCACAGATATTTGTTCCTGAGTCATGGATGTTTTCTATGTATATAAATATGTATTTATCTATTTAAGTATGTATATCGTCGCTTAGCACCCATAGTACGAGCTTTGCTTAGTTTGGGGCTAAGTTAATCTGTGTAAGGTGTCCCCAATATTAATTAATTTATTTTTTATTTTCTTATAACGAATATAACGATAAGCAGCATTGAGAATCTATTTAGAAATTTTTGTGCTGTAAAGACGTAACTCACACAAGTAAATTCTTATTTCTCTACTTTCGGCGCTGCGTCCGTCCAACAGAAAAATAGGTATAGGTACCATACCCAATAATAACTTCGGGCAGTAATGAAATGATATTTTGATACTTGTTTTCGTTAGGTTATGGGTAAATATTTAGGGTTCTCTCCAGAGCTTCCGAAATGTTTCCATTATTTCACACATACGTGTCCCAGGAGGCAATATGAAAACCTCGGTACCGGTCCAACTCCTACGCATGAATTATTTAACGTCTGCATACTCTGTAATTTGTAGCAAACTTCACAAATAAGCGAGCCTCGTTACTTTGCATTGATAAGGGAATTTCACACGTATGGGAAATTTTCCATGGAAAATTTCAATTTTATGTACACAATAATGTGCAATTTTGGAAGTTAACGAAACGGGGCTAAGTTTTATTCGGTAAAAATTTAGGCCAATGTGCTTATGAGGAAATGGGTCATAGGTATTTTGTGCGACTTGAAATATTTGGGGCATTTTTTTCAAAGTTGTGTACCCCACTTTTTTTGGATTTGGAAATATTTATGTGCTTTCCACTCAGAATCGCGAGCTCTTTCCATCCTAATAGGAGAAAAAAAGTGTCCCAAGGATTTTTTCCTATTCCGTTACCATTTTGTATGGAGATTTTTGTTCTCCTATCGGGATCGAAAGTGCTCGTGATTCTGACTATGAATCGTGTAAAAAATACCCATGTTACAAAAAAGTGGGGTGGACAACTTTGAAAAAATTGGCCCATTTTAAAAGCTCAGAGCTTATAATACTAGAAAGCGGACAAGCTATCGGCGGACGTATCGTGGTTGCTAGCGCATATTTCTGTTGTCGTTGTGTGCGTGTGTCGTGACACGACTCGCTAGTCGTTCGCATGTACACAGACATGGAATGATGCGCGTGTATTGCCCAAAGACCTTTACAGGGGACAGCTCAATCACATTTTTTGCCATACGAAATTAAACCTTATTACTGAAACAGAAAGTCGATCGTATCAGACTAGCGAAAACGGTCCACATGAGAGGGCATTGTTTGGGCTGATGTCCCTCTCGCACGTGTTGCCAGTGTTAATGAGGTTCCCATATTAGTAGTATTTTTATCTGTATATTACCTGACTTTATAACTTCTTGTTTTATTTAAATGTTATATTCAAACTAGGGTTTCGATATATTTCAAAAAATTAGAAAATAATTATAATGTAATTATTTTGATGCCAGTAAATCAAAGATTTGTATAATTAAAAAATACTTTCAATTGGGTGTTAGTAGATTTAGTAGTAACTTTGAAAATTGACTGGTATCCCCAATTTATGACAGTGATGACGTCACTGAATAATGTTGACATTGTCAGCAAGTGCGAGAGGGACACCAGCCCAAACAATTACCTCTCATGTGGACACACTTTTTGACCTAACTACACAATCTAGTTTAATAATTCTAAATCTATGGTATTGCCCAATAGGAGCGTCCTGTCACTCCTGTCCGTCTACAAGTGTGTTGTGCGTTCAAGAACTCGTGACAGGAGTATACTTGAATACAAATTGCCTCGCATGGCCAAACTCTTTTCTTCCTATATGTAAGTTTAGAAGGTATCCATACATACATTACTCCATGCATCCTCCTTGCGTTATCCTGGCATTTGCCACGGCTCATGGGAGACTGGGGTCGCTTTGACAACTAATTCCAAGATTTGGCGTAGGCACTGGTTTTACGAAAGCGACTGCCATCTGACCTTCCAACCCGAAGGGTAACTAGGCCTTATTGGAATTAGTCCGGTCCAATACATACATTACTCATCGTGAATAATAATTTGATTTGTTTACATTTAAAAGTGTAAAAATCTGCACCTAATTTACAATAGCGAAAAGTGACGCTGCCCACATATACCAACACAATTAGCCCCGCGTAAACAATAAAGGGCAAATCAAACGCATACAAATCAACGCACCAAGCCACACTGAGGCCACGCAGTCGGCGGCCCGTTTACGGATTCCTTTGTGCATTAATCGGCAATGCAAATATTGGGCCGACACGCCAACGTGGGCAAACTTGGACAGGTACGCAAATATGCAATATGTGCTTGTATTAAAGGGTATAGAAATACGTACAATAATACTGACAGGACGACCGGTCTGGCTTAGTGCGTATTGATCCTGCCAGCTAAGCCGTGGCCCTGGGTCCAAATGCCGGGAAGGGCATTTATTTGTGTCATGAGCACAAATATTTGCAGGAGCTCAGGAAAGTCTGATTTATATGTATTTAAGTTTTTTTTTTAAATAGCCGCCTGACGGGAAGCAGTCATCGTCGCCCATGGACATAAGCAACATCAGGGGAGCCACTTATGCGTTGCCGACCTTTGAGAACCCTAAATACCTGCTTCTAATTTGTATATTATATATATTTTTGTCTGAGTAACCACATCATAAGCCTTCCTGAGATTACCGTAGGACACGGCTCAGCCACGACATTGGTCTAAGCGCGACAGCGGTGAGCGGCGTCCATACATTGGAGCGAGACACAGCGATGGGATGGGACTTTTCATTCGCGCGTATGGCTGCCGCTCACCGCTGTCGCGCTTAGACCAATGTCGTGGCTGAGCCGTTAGTGAATCTGTGTACCTAAGACTGTCCTATAATATTTATTTATTATGTTGAAATAGTTAAAATGTGTTGCTGCATTCGTATCGTCAGTTATAAATAGCTTTGCCAGAGTAAATTGTCGCGGTGCGCCAGCGGAACGCGGCGTTCCGCTCGCAATCCGCGCGCATTCCACTCGCAATCCGCGCTCGTTAGTTCCCGCCGACGTCCGCTGGGCGCAACGCCAGCGTTCGTCCGGCGCACCGCTATCGTTGCGCTCCGCTAACGCTCCGCTACCGCTCCGCCTACGCTATCAAAACGCGCATGTGTGGCCGAGCTTTAAGGCAGTTTTTGGGATAATAAATCGAACATTAAGCCTCTAAAATACTTATGAGCGGGCTTAAAACGAAACGGCCGATCCATCTCATTTAGCCTCATAAAATAGAAGTAGCAAGCACGTTGTGGGTCCTTCGGGACCGCATTCAGCCATGCAGATGTTGCCCCTTGACAAATATTACTAAACTATAGGAATAGTGAGAATGTGTGGTGTTCTATACGTAAAAGGACCTTATGTATTGAGCGTAAGGACCCTTTTGCGAAGGAAAAGTACATGCACGTGAGAAACTTAATGTCTACAGTTGCAGTGTTGTTTGAAGTTTATGGCAACGGGAGCGTGTTCATTGGTCCACGTATAGGGTAGTTTAGTTATTTTCTAATATGACTTCTTTATCGATAAATTAGGCTATTACTGAACCAGTGAGCTACAATTCGGCGTTGTTGTCACTTTCCACCAGTGTGCGTCTAAGGTCAATAACTGGTCAAAAAAAAGCTTTATATATACATATTATAATCTCGTGTTGATAGTTGTATGTATGTATATCAAAACACTGTTTTTTAACCCCCGACGCAAAAACGACGGGGTGTTATAAGTTTGACGTATCTGTCTGTCTGTCTGTTTGTCTGTCTGTCTGTGTGTGTGTCTGTCTGTGGAATCCTAGCTCCCGAACGGATCAACCGATTTAGATTTAGTTTTATTTTGTCTGAAAGCTGAATTAGTCGGGAATGTTCTTAGCCATGTTTCATGAAAATCGGTGTACTATGTCGCGGTCGGAGGTTTTTTTCAAAATTGTAATTTTGTATTTATCCGCGATTTACCACATTTCATTTTATCATTCGCCTCAAAGCTTGCATTTACAACAAACATATCCCAATATTGTTACAGTCAAAACAAAATTATTCGTGCGCAAACAACAATATCAGATTCCGACGAGCCAATAGTTGCGATCGGAGCCTCTACAGCGAGATTATCACGTTTTACAACACGTTACTCGTAACGGAAAACGTATTACTTTATGAGACAGGAGACAAACATAGATATAGGAAGGAAGGAGATGGGACATGCCGGGCGGTTTGTATTGAATACGCCTGTTAAGTTCTTTAACATACAGTCATACACATGGACTAAGCTCCTATTGGAATAATATTGTCTTCGGTTACCGCGATAGTTACTCATGAAATAAAACTATGGAAACGGATTAAATCGCGTATAATGAATTTACAATTCATCCCGACGTTTCGAACACTTTACAGCGTTCGTGGTCAACGGGTTCGTGGTTCGTGTTTGCACATTGTAATTTCTCCTATTGGAATATTGCGCTATACACGGGCATCATTTTCTGTATACATGCAAACGACCAGAAAGTCGTGTCTTCACGCACGCACATAACAAGCTCAATGAGCTAACAAGTGCGATACGTCCGCCGGCGGCATGTCTTGAGGAATCAAACGCGCAAACAGTTTCTAATGGGTCGGCCACGCGCATCTGACACCCCTTGCATGAGTTACAGGGGTCCATAGGTTAAGGCACAGTATATAATAAAGAGTACTATTGTACAGTATGGCCACTCCTGCTCCCCGCTGAAAGTGCCGCCCACCCCCTCTCGATTACCTCACAGTTGCCGCCTGTCAAAAATGCGAACAGTCGACCTGTTTTACTCATACAAGCATAGTACGCGTTCACCTACACGAGCTTAGACTGTGTGCTAGTAACGCGCCTCTTTCATATATTTGATCGCCAGTGTCCGATGTGTGGTTAAAGGTGACCGCTTTATATCAGGCGGGCCGTATACCTGTTTGCCACTGACGTGGTATTAAAAAAAATACAGGAAACATCAGAGAAGGGTTGGAGGTGCCTTACCTTATTTGTGATTTTAGGTTGTAGTAAGTACCTACCTATCTGTTTGGGGATGCTATTCAATATCTCCATAAAATTAATGTACCGTAACTTGTAAAATCCGTCAACAACTCATGATTGCGTCTCAGTGCGGAAATACCGGGAATATATTTAATGGTAACACTATCCAAAAGCTATTTTAAAGCGGCGAAAGAACGGGGCTACAAAAGCCGCGGAAAAATATGGCGTCGTTTGAGCTCGCATTACAAAGCTCAACTGGGGGGCGGGGTCCAAGTTGGGACATTATACAGTTTTAGAACGATCACATTAGATCCAAGCAATAAGGTGACGTACTAGCTCTACTAGCAAACGTATAGAATACATGGCATTTTTTTTCCAGTGACTACAGAACCTCAAAGTGAGGAAGACCGCAACCACGAACAATACGATTTTCGTATGGAGGCAGGTAAAAGATTTCCAGATTGCTGCGAACACGTTTGAAAAAAAATTCCACAGCTTAAAAAAACTAATACCCTAGAAAAATAGTGATAAAATTATATTTTATTTCGGTTAGACCCGTATTTTATCACGCTTGGCATAAAGCTGTGAGCAGTGTCAACAGTGTGAATCTTGTAGTAGCACAGTATAATAAAGAGTACCTACTATCGTACAGTATGGCCACTCCCGCTCCCCGCTGAAAGTGCTGCCCACCCCCTCTCGGTTACCTCACAGTTACCGCCTATCAAAAATCAAAAACGCGAACAGTCGACCTGTGATATCTCACTCATAGAAGCATGGTCCGCGTTCACCTACACGAGCTTAGACTGTGTGCTAGGAACGCGCCTCTTTCATATATTTGATCGCCAGTGTCCGAGGTGTGGTAGTAGTAATATTATCATAGGTCAGATTAAGAGTACGATTACTTTGACAACGATATTAGAATGCCCTTACCAAAATTCGAACCCATGATTTTCGGCGCAGGCCAGATTCATTGTCCGAGCTTTTGATTCCAAGAATCATTGTTATAATGAATATATCACGAACATTCTTTATTTCATATCGGCAGTTATTTATAAATTAGTTTTCAAATTAGACGCATTGTCCCCCTACGTACAAACTCTCGTTCACAGCTAAGTCAATAGATCAGACAAAGTTAGGAAAGCCACTATAGTTATAAAGTTTTGTTATTAATATTATTGGACGCCGCGCGACCGCGAGCATGCCTGCATGGTAACTAGCCAACGTCACAAACACATATGCTTTGTAAGCAGGAGTAGGCAGGAGTAGGCAGGAGCAGGAGTGGCGTAGCAGGAAGTTCCTGTGGCTCTTCTGTAAATCTATAGTGGCGCGACAGAGCCAGACCGCGTTTAGATCGCCACGTAGCTTCAACGATTCTCATTTCGGCCACACCTCGGACACTGGCGATCAAATATATGAAAGAGGCGCGTTCCTAGCACACGTGCGTTTTTGACAGGTGGTAACTGTGAGGTAACCGAGAGGGGATGGGCGGCACTTTCAGCGGGGAGCGGGAGTGGCTGTACGATTCTCGGCTAGACTGACAAGGCGATCAAAATGCCACTGTCTCTGTCGCACAGCAGCGGCTGGTTCATGTTCATACAAGCCGATTCCCACCGGCTTGCGTAAAATTGATTACTAGTAAGGTACTTAATGTTAAGGTAGAATTTTATTCTTTTGTGCTCAGTGTTGCCTAACAGAAATTTTCACCAGCCGCCACTGTGTCCCACCAATTTTTTTATGTACTACGTCTGTGGGAAAGCAAAATATATGAACCGCCTGAAGCAGCATCTACGGACGCACGCAAAACATTTATAGAATTAATTATAAAACGTTTACAGTTACATGAAGGATAAAAAGGTACTTACTCAAATATCATAAATAAGAAGGGGACGGTTAACTGAATAAGATATAGGTATACATACAATTAGTTACCTATTGAACTGATTTATTCACATATTTTTAAATGAAAGGAAACATGGAAAAATTCAGACCTCCGACAGGACTCGAACTTGCGACCTCTGGCTTTATTGGAGCCATCGCTCTCACCGACTGATTAATTTTACTTACAAATAAGTTGATCTCAGAGGGTGTCAGAGAGACAAAGCTTTATTTTTCTAAGCGTTACTTCGTCAAAGCGATAGTAACATTGGCTAGGGCAGACGGCACACTCAACAGCCACACAACTTGTGTGAAGCAAGTACAGCAATTACAGTTTTACAATACTGTTCAAAGGTTCGAGTGTGTGAGTGTGTGTGAGTTCGTCGCTTGTTTAGAACAAGTTTTCAGCTTAGGAAGCAGAATTGGAAGTTTGTGCTCGAATAGTACCTATACTTGGGTGCTTTTTTTACGCACTAGTGCGAGAAGTGGTTCATTATATGCCAGGTCGAAACTTCGGAGGGCTATCTGTACTGAAAAACGTCGTACGATACACGTGCGAAAAGGAAATTCGTAACTCGTGTCGATTTAAAACACTCCCTTCGGTCGTGTTTTAATTTATCAACACTCGTTTCGAACTTCCTTTTTTACGCACTTGTATCGATATTGGTAATTTTGTAGAAAAAAGTCGTCTGAAAATAATTTGACTAGTGACGAGAAATTATTAACACTTTCGCTACCAAGAACCCGACTGTCGGGTACACCGCTCGTAGAAGCGTAGCCGATTACATGGGTTTCCCCGCATGTAGCGAAAATGTCGTAGCGCCGCGTAGAGCCCGGTTTCGAAAGTGTTAATGCGAATGAATTGAAATTATTTTGGGGATAAAAAGAATATGATCTCGATATTGGAACGATTCCTTTTAAAACATATAAAGCCATTTGATTATATATCTGTGAATATTATTAATGCGAAAGTAATACGAAGTCGCTTGTCGCTTAAGGGAATTTAGATGAGTGATTTTCGGATGCATTAAATTTACGTCCCAGGATAAGTTCTATCAGGTGCTAGTTGACGACATTCGCTACCATCATAAGTCCATAAACATGGAATCGCAGAAGTTTTGAATATTATTTTGAAGTTTCTCAGTACATTCATTGTCTAAGAACATGTGAAAGATAATTATTTAATAGCCAATAGCCACGCATTCTGCGATACTTTAAAAGAATTCGCAAAAGTGCAAAGGTTCAGAGACCGTTCTCTTCGTAGTATTTAGGGAAGTTATACCTAAAGATTTTTAAACCACAATATGCTATGTTTTGTTCATGTAAAAAAAAAAACTTGCCCGCTACCGCTTGTAGTTGACGCCCCAACCCCGGCTTTGTTTCAAGTGGCCACATTTATTCCCCGCATGTCCAAGTCCTCTTTAATTATGGATAATTTATATTCAGATTAGGACGCCAGGTGGGCGCGGCCGATCCGCGCCTTTAATAGTTCTGGACGCCATATGGTGGCCGGTGTGACATTACAAAGTGTTTGATATTATAGGAAAGTGGTGTAAACTATACTGCTGGGGAGACTGTGGTGGCGGATCTGCGTCATTTACAAAGCCGATAATTGGCAGGAAACTGCGCAGGATCGCAATAAGTAGCGAGCTCTCGTTTTAACCTCTTGATAAATTGTTTGTCCTTTTCTGTCATTTTGAAATTTGTGTTAGAAAAAGACAACACGAGTTTCTCTAAGCTTCATGAATACAGGGATAACTAAACTCTCCAAAGGTCAGCCATTAACGATCTTTATCAACTCTCGGGGCGCAAAACTTCGGTTTCTTTTACCTCAAGTAGCGAAATAAATTCAACAGGGATTTATCACAAAATTAAGCCGCAAGACAGTTTTCTAAGCAAACTAAATACAACTAAAAGTTGTCGGCGAGGTATACGATAGTGTTGGAAAAACGGAGTGGTGTTCGAAACTTATTTTATAAATTAACCTCACCCCAAACTAAGCAAAACTTGTACTATGGGTGCTAGGTGACGATATACATACTTGTATAGATAAATACAATACTACGCAATGACAGACCGAAGCCCTCCTACGTATATACATACAGAGCCTCTGGCCAACTCTATTGTAGCACTTGCCAAAGAGTCTTTAAGACGAAGTTCGGCCTGGCCAGCCATATTAGAGCCCATAACAAGCGTAATCCATAGTTGCTGAGGTCGCCGTCGCCGAAATCAGTGAGGAGTATATATACATACAGTGAGGAGAAAACATCCATGACTCAAGAACAAATATTTGTGTTCATCACAGAAATAAGTGCCCTTACTGAACCCAGGAGTTCCAGGACGACAAGGACCATCGGCTTAACAGGGATCACTACCGACTAATATACTAGACTGGCCGACGGCTGGTTTATATTTATTGAAAGCCCATACCCAATGTCTCAATACCATACCAATCTAGTCTACAAATCAATAAATCAACATATTCTATTATAGGTATATTTGAATTCCATAGAAAATAAACATATAGGTACAACTTCTAAGACACGTGTGTTTAAATGAACACTCGTGAGTCTCGAATTCTGTACACCACTACCCTCGTATCGATCCCCCAAGTTTCCAACAAAACTCACCTCTTAGCATATCTCGCCACGTTCCGCCGGTACTCTCACGAAATATTGAATAAACTTCTCTAAACTTATTACTGTACGAAATACTTTTTTTTTCGTCGAGTGTGAGAAGTTTTCAGTAGTGTCCCTTTAAGCGAACACACGCTGAAGTTTTAACAACGTAACGTCACGTCACATTGACGAGTTGGATATGACGGCCTTTCGAAACTAGAGTGTACATACATACATTAGCAGTAATAGACTACTAAAAAGTTGATATAAAGCGTTTCATATTTTATTCAACGAATATCAAGTTTTTAGAAACATTAGGACGTGTTATGGATAAAATTGTATCTATATTTTACGTAACTCATAATCGTGTCACTTAATAATCTGTCCGAAGTCTTGAAAAAATATATATTTAAAAAGATGCTTCATTCATTTCAAATAAAAGTGCCAGATACTCTACAGGATATCATTCCACACTAATGTTTAAAATGTGTCTGTCTGTCTGTTATGCCCCTTCACGCTTAAACCGCTGCATCAATTTACTTGAGATTTTGTGTGGAGATAGATTGAGTGAAGGATATAGTTTTATCTTAAACATAATCTTTTAATAGGGTAAAACATATCTGATTTCCACCCCGTCATAAAATAATCGAGGCAGCACCTGATAATAGATATAAACATTTAGCTCAAATCGAGTTATTGCCTTTAACATTTTATCAGGCGCTCAAAATACTAATTTGACAATGTTGCAAGTTTCAACTAGTAAAAGAAAGTACCTAAGAAGATTCAAGTGAGTAGTGAGACAAGTGAGTGCCAAAGCTGTCTCACTAAAACGTAAACATAAGAATTCCATTTTCCAAAATGGCGTCTCTCAGACGCAACAGCCAACGTTTAAACGTCGGAAATAAACATCTGAGAACTGCACGCTGCAAATGTTATTTCGAATTTCTTTTTGACTATTGATACATTACTAACACGCGAATATATTGAGCTTTTAAAGGAGCCATGATGTTTTTAAAAGCTTAGCGTTCCATTGCAAAAGTCAAGCAAATTTTGGAGGTTTTACTATGAATAATATTTTCCTTAAAGCATTGCATGGTTATAACGTATTTTACGACCATAAATTACAATTTATTATTAAATCATATAGGAATTTAAAAAAAATGTCTTTACTGTGTACAATTTTAGGTTAAGTAATTAATATTATCGTTATTTAAATACGTGTTTGCTACACAGATATTTATTTATTTATTTAAACTTTATTGCACAGTAAAAAAACGTACAGAAGGCGAACTTAATGCCAGAA
This sequence comes from Leguminivora glycinivorella, assembly GCF_023078275.1. Taxonomy (NCBI): domain Eukaryota; kingdom Metazoa; phylum Arthropoda; class Insecta; order Lepidoptera; family Tortricidae; genus Leguminivora; species Leguminivora glycinivorella. The sequence goes on from NC_062982.1 coordinate 20,627,112, forward strand.
GGCATTATCTACCAGCTAACCTTTGGGACAAACAGATATCAATAAGATCTAACTACGTATATATTCAGGGAATTGTCAATCTGATCGTCACTTTAATTTTAATAGGTTCTAAAATAATCAAAAAATAAATTCAAGAATTGTATCTTACTTGAGCAACGAATACCTAATCTACAGATATAAAATGAACGTTTCACAAGCTATCTACAGGCACTTGGCATCTATCCGCCATCTTTAGTAGTAGTAGTAGTAGTAAACACTTTATTGTACAGAACAAATTACAAGTACAGAGAATAATTATAACGGTTATGTACAAAGGCGAGCTTATCCCTTTAAGGGATCTCTTCCAGCTAACCTTAGCTTAGTTAGCTACTCTTTAGTTACCTGTGAGTCTGTGACTATGATGTAACAACGTCGAAATATCGGGAGCGCAACAGAAAACAAAAAGGTAATCACGGTATACACCGTGAGCCTGAACAACCCGAAAGATTTTAACAGTGTATTCCAGACCACATTTAGATAATATAATGTCATAAAAACTTTTCTGGAAATTGCAGAGTTATCGCCAATTGAAAAAAAAAAAAAACTTATTGTTACTTAGTACAAAAGGTAATTTTAACGGCGTTAATGCCATTATGGAGAATAGTGGCACTGAAGCTTTAATAGTTTTATGTGTTCTGCCTACCCCTTTATGGGATATAGGCGTGATTGTATGTATGTAGGTGTGTATATGTTGTATGTGTGTATGTTGTATGTTGTATGTATGTAATGCCATTATGGAGAATAGTCTCATTATCCTCATTGATAGATGTCAAAAAGTGAGAACTAAAACCTGTCAAAAATTAGGTTTTTAGTAAAAAAAAATCTGAGTGCCATGAATGACATTTACTTTTCATGTGAAAATACATTAAACAATAGTAATAAAAATATTTTGTCCAAAAATTACAAAACTGATATAATATTTTTTGTTATATGGGTTATTCAGGCCCACGGTGTATATTCAGTCAGTATAAGTCTAATGATACATAAGAACGTAGCTAAATAAATCCATAATATAAACAAAGACATTACACGTGTGATACATTAGTCCATAGATCCTCAATAAGTTAGTGTCAATCAAGGGTTATCGCTTGCCCGCCCACGCAAAGCCGCGGGCGTTTACCGATGTTTGACTACCCGTCTTATCTTACAGGTCCAAGTTATACAGGGTGTTAGTCACCTGCTATAATATACGGGGTGGTTATAGATCAACTGTAACTGTGGGATTAAGGGCGTTCCCTGCGCCATTGACCTTCGATTTGAATCCATTAATATTATGATATAATTATTTTTAAAATCGTAACGCCGTGGAACGCCGTTGTCAAAAATTTGCTACTGAATTAATAACTTTCAATCTGTTAAATATAGTTTAAATTGTCTGGGACAGATCTGGAACAAGGCGCTTGAGGGGTTAATTGCTTATGACTACATATTGAACTGACCTCCAACGTTTCAGGGACGGCGTTGTCCCCGTGGTCTCGGAGAAGACTGGCTTGAAATGACATCAACACCTTCTGAGGAGGAGGTCAGTTTAATATGTAGTCATACGCGATTATGTCCCGATTTTAAAAATAATTATGTGTAATAATCGTGAAAGTTTAGATCAATATTATGATAGTTTCTAAAGCCAACACTCATCACAACAACATGGTTAATCTCAATTACGAGTAACACCATCGTCTTTAAACAGAATAGTATCTCATATGTGAGTGTGCACGGGAAAACGTCCCACTTTGTCGATTGCAATAAAGTCACTTTATTCATATATAGATATAAGTAAATCTCGCCTGAATGGTAACCGACAAAGTGGGACGTTTTACTAAACACACTCACATATGTCGATTTAATGTATCACTAAAATAAAATAAAAATCGAAAAAAGAGTTTTTTAGACCATTTAGCTAAGTTTGACCCACTTCCCGGTTTCCGATTGAGCTGAAATTTTGCACACACATGTAAATCACGTAACAATTCAATATTATGGTATCATGGAGCTGATCTGATGATGGAGCAGAAAGGTGGTCATAAGAACTCTGTTATGAAACGTCAGATCCCCATCGTAATAGGTTTTTAGAAACGTCTCGGCGGAGAGCAGTAGATGACTGTTGAAAGAAAAGTACAGTCAGCGATAAAAGCTCGTGCCAAAAATTACATTTTTGCAAAAAAAACTTATTTCTTAGATTTTATTTGTCCTACATTTTATGCCTTGGGCTAGGTCTAACTCTTTTTAGCATGACTACGCCCCGAGACGGGCAATTTCTAGTCCGTTACGTAGAAAACTGCATTCGATTCGTTCGCCTTTGAGCCGTCTTCGGTGTCAATAGCCGGCCAATAAAACGCGGCTTGGGGCGAGCCGAGCGAGGCTAAACTCTTTATATAAAACATATATCTATCTATAAGTATTAAGTACCTATAGGATGAAGAACCCTTTATTAGGCTAAAAAAAAGGAATTGAAACCTCATCATATATATAGTACGTACTCTTCTTCTTCCTGCCCTTAATCCCAACTTCATTTGGGGTCGGGCCTTCTTGTGCATTTGCGCCAGGCCGGTCTGTCCCGGGTTGTCAACGGCGGGATATTGTGGGTTTTTAGGTCCCTTTCGACAGTGTACCACCAAGTTGAAGGTCGTCTGCCTCTACCTCTCGATTGCTGCGTGCTATTAATGTTCAGCAGAGTTTTTACGGAATAGCTATCGTCTCGCCTCATGACGTGTCCGTACCATCTTAGTCGTCCCTCCTTGACCTTCTCTGCTATCGGAGCAACTTTAAAGGAACCTCGTACATATTCGTTTCGTACTTTATCCAAGCGCGTCACGCCACCCGCCCAGCGAAGCATTTTCATCTCCGCTGTGTGGAGCTTCTGTTCGTGCTTCTTCAAAGTTGCCCAGCATTCAGAGCCATAAGTCATAGCAGGTCTGACGGCTGCCTTATATACTTTGCCTTTAGTTGTGATGGGCATTCGGGTATCACATAATATGCCGGACAGCGTTCTCCATTTAAGCCAGGCCGTATTAACTCGATGGTCTACATCTTCATCGATCTTTGCGTCATCTGTCAGCATAGAGCCGAGGTATTTAAAACGTGACTTTTTTGGGATGCTATTACCGTCTACTATAAGATTACAGCCAACCTGCTCAGTTCCACCAAAGTCGCACTCCATAAATTCTGTTTTAGTGCGGCTTACTCTTAGACCATGTTTTTCAATTTCAGCCACCCATATGTCCAGAACTTTTTGGAGTTCCGGTGCGTTGTTCTCCACGAGCACTATATCGTCTGCATACAGTAAGCTCCATGGGATTTCTTTTTGGATGCTTCTTGTGATATAGTCCATACTCAGGTTAAATAGTAATGGGCTTAAAGCCGATCCCTGATGTACTCCTACTTCTACTTTAAACGGCTGAGTTGTACCAGCGGTGCTACGGATCTGGGTGGTGACGTCCTGGTACATGTCTCGGATCAAGTCAATGTAAACTTCGGGAACTTTCTGTGATCGCAGCGATTGAAATACTAGCTTCCTTGGTACCCTATCGAAAGCCTTCTCGAGGTCGATAAACACCATATACAGATTTTCTCTCCTTATTTTATATTTGTCCATAAGTATTCTTAAAGTCTGTATAGCCTCTATGGTGGATCTTCCTGCAGTAAAGCCGAATTGGTTTTCCGTGGTTTTAGCAATCGCTGTTAACCGTGCTCCAATAACTCTTTCCCACAGCTTTAGGGTATGCGATGTTAACTTTATACCCCTGTAGTTGTTACAATTAGCGACGTCTCCTTTATTTTTGTATATGGGGCAAAGATAGCTCCTACGCCAAGAGTGTGGTATTTGTCTCTGAATTAATATTCTATTGAAGAGATCTGTGAGCCAGGGTAATGCATCCTCTCCCAATATCTTCCAGATGTCAGCCGGAACATTATCAGGTCCAACGGATTTGTGGCACTTCATTCGACGCAATGCGTGTTTTATTTCTGTTGGTGATATACAGCATATAGGTCCCTCACAAGGTGGTAGTTGGGGTAAGGGCTCACTAGCATACTCTTCGTTGAGAAGTGTTTCATAATATTGTTTCCATCTACGGTTTATTGATGCATTATCTGTCAGTAATATACCTTGATCGTTCTTGATGTATTTATTACATTTGATATCCAGTGATGATTTGTGGCGTTGTTTTGCAATTTTGAATATGGTAGTTTCATCAGGAGCACTTTCTAGTTTTTCATAGAACTTTTGGTTGGACATTGCTCTTGTTTGCGCGACTGCACTTTTTGTTATGGTTTTTAACGTTTTGTAGGCCTCCCGGTCTTCATCTAACCCAGATTTTTGCCAAAGTTTGAACGCATCGCGTTTAGCTTTGACTAATTCTTTTATATCGCTATTCCACCATGAAGTGTCTTTTGCCATAACAAGGCCACCTTTGGATACCCCGAGGGACTTTCTTGCCGTTTCCTGGCAATATGCTTCAAAATCTGTCCACATTTTGTGCACCGGCTTTTCCAAGTCATCGATATCTCTTTTTAGGTAGGCTCTCATATATTCGATAAAATGTTTTCCGTTGGCGCTGTGTATATTCTTCCACTTTATTCGCTCGGTTTTGTCTACGTGGGTCTTGACTGGTTTCGGAAGTTCCATGACTGCTACTAATAGTCTGTGCTGCGCTGTTAAAGCTTCCCCTGGGATGACTTTGCAATCACGGTACCATTTTATCGTTGATTTTGGGGCCAACATGTAATCGATTTGTGTTGCAGCTCTTCCGCTTTTATAAGTGATAAGGTGCTCCTCCTTTTTCTTAAATAAAGTATTAATAATTTTATAGTTAAATTTACTAGCAAAGTTCAGAATGTCTACTCCCTCTTGGTTTTGTTTTCCATATCCGTACCCTCCATGTGCGTCTAGGTGTGCATCGTTTCTGGCTCCCACATGCCCATTCAAGTCACCTCCGATATGAACCGTCTCTTCCACTGGCACATTAAGCACAATCTCGTCGAACTCTTCCCAGAAGGTCTCTTTTTCCTTAGATGTACATCCGGTCTGTGGTGCATATGCCGAGATTATGTTCAGGGCCGGCTGATTATCCATTGCTAACTTTATTGCAATAAGGCGAACGCTTTTCCGTTCTACACTGATGATTCTTTGTTTGAGGTTTTTGTCGAGTGCTATTGCAACTCCGTTGCGTTTTGCTACGGTTCCGTGGTAAATAAGCTGGTATCCATGTCCAATGTCACGGGACTTTGAACCCTGCCATTTGGTTTCCTGAATGCAACATATATTTATGTCTCTGTCATAAAGTATTCGGCTCAATTCTGCACTGTGTCCGGTCATAGAACCTACATTCCATGTCCCGAGCCTTAAACGAGTGCACTTCTTGGTGGTTTTTGGCGAACTTTTGTCCTTGTCTTTTACGTCGCTTCGGGGGGACGCCCTAGTATATTCGCATCTTATGTTCGCATTTGTCGCATTCACGTCGCTTGCGGGGGACGCCCTAGCCATTATCGTTTTCCCTTTTGTTGTCTTTATCATTGCACAGGAAGAAAATATTGGTTATAAGTTTTACGGCCGGTTACCACCTGACGCCAAGACCGTCGCCTTCTCAAGGCGTGGGAGCCACCGTTGACTCAGTTCGAGTTCGTCCGCTGCCATCCCTTCTGTAAGCCTGGCCAAGCCTACAGCACTATCATGACCTTCTCTTCGGATATTTCGAAGCAGCTCGTGACAGGGATATATAGTACGTACTGTACGTAGCAAAAACAGACCGTTATGACTGAACTATGATCCTAAGTTTAGTAAGTACTTTGCTTAGGGTCGATTGCACCGAACCGTCTGTTACAGTACTCTTTATTATAACAAAGAGTATAATAAAGAGTACTGTGGTTACCAGTGGCGTGGCGTGAAAATTTTCGTTGATAAATCCGGAGGGGTTTTCGGGATCCGTTTTGTATGAACTTCTACAGATACTGGAGAATTTTAGGGAACCCCTAGAGAATCGAGTTGTATGGTGGTTACAGAATTTAGTGTTCGCAATTTTTTTTGTATGCAGCAGTTTCATGTACCCACTTTTTAGAATAAGTATATGAGTACCTATGTGGTTATGTATGTACCTATGGGATGTGTAAAAATAAAAGCTACATTGCTAGTGACAACAGTGAACAATACAAATTAACCGCGTAACGATCGGAATCACTGAACCAGCTCATTATTGCCCGCAGAATCATTGAAATCGCCCATGTACGTCGGAAATGCAGTTTTCACGGTTTTTGCGGTCCGTACCTACGTTTCAGTTTATTTATTAACTGCATCTATTCATTACATTTGACAACGCAACGTAACGTAAGCGAAATACAAACGGTTTTCATCATAAAAGGTGTGTACAGGCTCCGTAGCCGAATGCCATTTCTGCTACGCGAAACGCCACCGAAACGCCGTAGAAATGTAGGTTGGCTCTGTCGCGCCAATACGCAAGAGCGATAGAGATAGATAGCTAAGGAAGAGATATTATCGTGAGCGTTTCGTAAGCGTTTGTGCATTCGGCTACGCACACTGGTTCTTAAAGGATCGGCAACGCGCAGTTAACACCTCTGGAGTTGCAGGTGACATGGTATTAAAAAAACCATTTTGGTAATCATCATTTTGCACGGGATTTTAAACAAGCATCAAGCGGGACGTTTTAAAAACTTAACTTAGATAAATAAATAACTATTGGAGACACCTTACACAGATCAACTTAGCCCCAAACTAGGCAAAGCTTGTACTATGGGTGCTAAGCGACGATATACATACTTAAATAGATAAATACATACTTATATACATAGAGACTTCCATGACTCAGGAACAAATATCTGTGCTCATCACACAAATAAATGCCCTTACCGGGATTCGACCCCAGAACCGTGGCTCAGCACGGTTACTACCGACTGAGCCAGGCCGGTCGTCAATGACTCCGTAAACGAAGTCATATTCAGAAACAACTATTCACTTCTACTTCAAACGAAAATATTTGAACACGACACAGATATTAGGTAGGAACATAGGAGCGAGTTCAGACATATTATTTTCTTCGCGTATTTTTTATTATTATTATAAATGGGCTTAGGTACTCTTGGCCACAGACTAGCCGAAGGCAAAGACGTGGCCTACGATGAAGTGAGCTCGCCCAGAAGATGCCTGTTCACTCTTGATTTAAAGGTTGCCGGGTTATACAGGGTGTAACAAAAATGGTGGTGATCCGTTTAAGGGCGTATTCAGTATCGTATTCTCATCAGGAAAAAGTAGGATAAAAAATTTTTTTCGCAAAAATTTTTTTTATCTTTGTATGGAGATTCGACCGATTCGCGCGGCCCGGCTCATACAAAAGTGAAAATTTTTTTTAGCGAAAAAAAAATTTTCTTCTACTTTTTCCTGATAAGAATACGATACTGAGTACGCCCTTAAACGGATTACCACCATTTTTGTTACACTCTGTATGAGCTCGGAAATATATCCGCCGGCAAGGAATTCCACTCCTTGGCAGTGCGCATAAGAAAAGAAGAAGCAAAGCGCTACCGTATGTACCTACTCTGGGAAGATAAACATAACTTTGACATGTAACAAATTTATAGTGTCATTTTTATCATGAAATAAAGAAATCTAATCTGATCTATGCAGGTACATATAACTGAACGCGACAGTACACTGATACGAAACATGCAGATTAGTTTTAAACATAGATGTGACGGTCGAACGCTTTTAGCGAACAAACTTCGACCTACTTACTACACAGCCCAAAACTTCACAATCTACATCTTATACTGCGCGAATAAGGTTTAATATCAGGTTTACGATACGTGACATACGTTTACAGTCTATTAGGATTAAGGCTCGAGCCAAACTGCCACTAATATCTATTATTGTAAATCATGCATGAATATCGTAGTATTCGTAGTTGAACAGACTGTATTGATCTGAGTTAGTCCGTTTTCACATTATCCGATCCGATATCGGATGTCGGAAGGATTTCAATGGAAAAAATCCAAGATGGCGCCTGTAATGTACAGGATACCGGTCCTACATCCGATGTCGGATCGGATAACGCGAAAACACACGATACGATATGTTTCGATTTGGTGGTTGAATATGGTATTTGACTGTATTCATGATATCATATATAAATGGGAAAGTGTGTGTGTGTCTGTTTGTTTGTCCGTTTTTCACGGCAAAACGAAGCGACGAATTGACGTGATTTTTTACGTGAAGATACTTGAAGGGATGGAGAGTGACTTAGGCTACTTTTTTCTCTTTCTACCCCCAAACGCTTATTTTTGATGATTTTTTAAACATGGTCTAAAAAAAACACTTTTTTTTTAATTTGATTTAAGAAACACTTTCCTTTCACTTTCATAAAAATTCAAGACAGATTTTAATTTTAAACTAATTAAAACAAAGTTATGACCAAAAAACCAGTTTTTTGGTCTAAAATCGGTCAACTCTAAGACCAGGCCCCGTAGCCGAATGGCATTTCTCCGACGCCAAACGAAAGCGATACGCCGCTGGCTCTGTCGCGCCAATACGCAAGCGCGATAGAGATAGATATCTACTAGCGCTTCGTTTCGTGAGCGTTTCGTGAGCGATTGTGCCATTCGGCTAGCCACCCAGATATCACAGAAACAATCAGCTGTGAAGTAACTATGAGATACTATTTTGTTAATATGTATGGTAGGCTTCAGAAACTACCTCTAGTACCATAATATCATTGGTTTCAAATCGAAGGTCATTGGCGCAGGCACGGGCCTTAAGTGTTCGCAATCGCTCGAACACACCTCATCATTTTCCAAAGTTCACGTCTAAGACGCCATTAGCATAGGTACTGTCATTATAACTTCTCCAGTAATCGGATCAGAGATAACCAATCAGAAGTTTCCCGACGTGACTCCATCCGACTGATAATGGAGGCACATCGCGATACGATGCCTGTGCTTGTCTAATACCGGTTGTATTCCATGCCATGAAATCTCATAGCGATAAAAATTAAAGAGAATAAGTTACGTCGAGTCGTATGTCCGTGTGAGACTGGTGTCACATCTCGGACACTGGCCATCAAATATATGAAAGAGGCGCGTTTCTAGCACACATTCTAAGCTCGTGTAGGTGAACGCGTACCATGCTTGTATGAGTTAGATACGACAGGTCGACTGTTCGCGTTTTTGACAGGCGGTAACTGTGAGGTAACAATAGTCGAATGGCATTTCTGCGACGCGAAACGAAAACGAAACGCCGCGAAAGGTAGTCTGGCTCTGTCGCGCCAATACGCAAGAGCAATAGAGATAGATACCTACGAGCGTTTCGTTTCTCTCTCTCTCTCTCTCTCTCTCTAATTTCTAATAGTTTCCGATTCCCCTATCTAAACTCAACAGCCTGTAGACCGTTGGAAACCCCACAGACCGCAACTCTAAAGTTGCCAGGGTAAGCAAAAGTATCGGGTAACTTGTTCGCCAAGCTCGGCTTCAGGTGGATAAAGATAACTAGCTTGCGAACTTCTTGTAAATAATCAATTTCCATGTATCTTGTGGGTTTGCTGCGTAATATTAATGAGGGTGCCTACGTATATGCCTGTTTTCAGGGTGGAGTGTGTTTTGTAAGTTTATAATTTAGGTAGTAATTAACATGGAACTACGACTACTAAACCTATTATTTTTGAAACGAAACAATTGCCTATAGGCAAGTAGCTAGAAACATTTCGACTTGCCATTTTTCATGATACGCAATTGAATTACATATTACAGAGTCATTGTAGCCGATCTGTAATACAAAAAAAAACTTGCGCGGTTTATAAACTATAATAAACATTTTTCTACTCCCGTAGTGTTATTCGTAATTTACAGTGTCGTGCATAGATCTTTAAAATCCTACACAAAAGATGCCAGCCCCCGGCCGGCGCCCCGCGCACCCACGCATACGATATAGCTCTTAAAGCATTGTTAGGAAGCCTTTAATGGATATAGCGTGGGTGCGCGGGGCGCCGGCCGGGGGCTGGAGGCGGCGCGGGGGAGTGCGAACGACAGGGTGAGTGCAGGAACAGAGGGGAGGCCGACAAGTCAAAAAAATACAGGAAACAGTGCGAATTTCACAAACGTTGTTCTAGAAAACTATTAAAAAGTAAGTGCATGGTCGTAGAAAAAGTATTTGTATGCGACGGTGTTTAACTGAGTCAAAAAATACTTGTGGCGTCTTTATTAACAATTTTCGGCTTCACCTCACTTAAACGCCAGTTGCATAAAATACTATTGCCTGTTAGACAATCTATGATAATTTAACGGTCCAAACCGGATAAACGCGTTATCAAATGAGTCAAACCAAATCTGTTGACAAATGCGTTGTCAAATGAGTCACACCAAATCGTCCGACAGCCACCCGGAAACCGCTACCTTTTTTTTTTTTTTTTTTCACGGAGTGGGAATGCTGTTGCGCACGCTGTGTGGGACTCGCCGTTGCTTTCCCTTCTCCTGACGAGAAGGGGAGAAACGGCCTTACCCACTAAACCCACTCCGGCATTTCACCCTCTTTTCCGTTGTGAGAGCGCACTGGGTTCGGAACGTTTCACTTCACCACTGCGCTCTCCGGTAGCCCTGACCAGGGCACCCGCATCGTAAAGCAGGATCGGAAACGCTTGATCCCCCTTCCCGGCATCACATATGGGGCATCACCACTGCGCTCTCCGGTAGCCCTGACCAGGGCACCCGCATCGTAAAGGAGGATCGGAAACGCTTGATCCCCCTTCCCGGCATCACATATGGGGCATCACCACTGCGCTCTCCGGTAGCCCTGACCAGGGCACCCGCATCGTAAAGGAGGATCGGAAACGCTTGATCCCCCTTCCCGGCATCACATATGGGGCATCACCACTGCGCTCTCCGGTAGCCCTGACCAGGGCACCCGCATCGTAAAGGAGGATCGGAAACGCTTGATCCCCCTTCCCGGCATCACATATGGGGCATCACCACTGCGCTCTCCGGTAGCCCTGACCAGGGCACCCGCATCGTAAAGGAGGATCGGAAACGCTTGATCCCCCTTCCCGGCATCACATATGGGGCATCACCACTGCGCTCTCCGGTAGCCCTGACCAGGGCACCCGCATCGTAAAGGAGGATCGGAAACGCTTGATCCCCCTTCCCGGCATCACATATGGGGCATGGACCGCTACCCGCCATCATGGTCGCCGCTCGACCGGAAACCCATTTTTCATATTTATCTACGTATGCTTGGGTCTCAACTTTTAAACATCACGCGTTGTCATATTAAGCGATTCGCCCTCACTTTTATATTTAGATGGATTTCTTTCGATCGTATTTTCTCGAGTAAAAAGTAAAGTTCTGTTTGTTACATAGAAATAGAGAGAGAGAGAGAGAGAAATAGTGAGCAAATAAAAAAAATCTTTCGAGAATTTTACAGAAACACCAAATAGCTTCAGCCTTTATTTGATTATAAGATGATTTGAGGTGTATTTATATAACCTTTATTATACAAAATAAATCCTTAAACGTATCTATACCTACAATCATAAAAAGTAAAAAAAAACGCCTAAATACCCAAAACGCCTAAATATAGGCACATGTCACTATTCAAGCTGATTTGCCACTTTAATATTATGTGTTATTTTTAATCCAATTCATACGAAAACAAACACAAACTTTCATTGCACTTAATACATATCATGGTAATCTCGATAAAACGATCCTTAAACCCACACCGAAAATAAGATTAACTAAAAACGTTTCTCATTTCATACCGCGCTACTTAGGAAGAAAAGCTTTAAATAAAACCAAGTAACCTACGTCAAAAGCTTTGAAATATTAAAGTGCAATAAAAATACGACGGCTGCTCGTATTATTTACTCTCCTTTAAGTTTAAGGCAACTGCCGGAACTTGCGTAATAATATTAAGTCCGACACTGCCATTTAGAATACCGTTTTTCTGTAACGGTATGTAGAAAGTTTGGAAAGTGAGAGACCGGTTATTTTTGTGATCAAAATTTAAGTTGTTTAAAATACTAAAACGGGACTTAATCAGTGTCTGTCAAGTACCTATGGTTTTTTCGTCACGAATAACGTGACGTTTGAAACGTCGGGCAAAGTATAAACGATTTACACGATTAAGGGCCAGTTACATTAACCACATTTGACAGACACATCATCGTCACGCAGCAGACGTCTATGGAACTTCCCATACAATAACATTTAACGAACGCTTTAACGGTGACAGACGGTCTGATGTAACCGGCCTTAAGGGTCGGTTTTGTAGCAAAGCATCCGTTACCGAATTTATCGTTCGCTAAATTGTGTTGTATAGGAATTTCCATAAACTTCTGCTGCGTGACGTTGTGTCTACAACTGTGGTTGATGCAACTGGCCCTAAGTCCCGTTTTAGTTATTTGGAAATGTGTTATTTAACCGTTATTCCTGGGTTATATTCGTTTCCTCTCTCAGAAAACGCGAAGCAACCGAGTCCTCTTATGTCGAGGAATTTAAGTATTATAACCATATTTAACATGACACGTGCAAAGTAAAGTTTGCGAATATAAATTATGAATAATTTGATGCGTGAATAACATGCTTATGAGCTGATTTTCTTAGTACTTTTGAATAGTACGAGGAAGTTGCAAATTATTAAGTATATAAAAGTAAATACTAAAAAAACATTCAGTCGAATTGAGAACCTCCTCCTTTTTTGAAGTCGGTTAAAAATATAGTAGATATTTTTAGTATTTAGAATTAACACAAACATAAGAGTGGCAAAATAATTTGGTATCAAATATGAGAGTTTTCTCGTGTTGCATTACATCGACTTTTAGATGCTAAGTATTTATTTGCGGTACCTACATAAGTTTATTATATTACATTTCATACGAAAAAGTACTTTACTCGTACTTAGTACTTGCATTGACTGTAATAGCTATGCTTGGAAACAATGTGGTTAAATCGGCGCCAAAGTTTGTTCAACCGTCTTAACCTTCGCAACGCTCAAGATTCCACTTTTGCATAGCTTCAAAATTTGAACAGGCTATCGATATTGATGAGTATTCCCTAGTATAATAAAATATTACAATTACCTTTGTCTTGATTGTATTATATTAAGGTTTTCTTTCGTAAAGTTGAAATGACTTAAACGTACTGTTTGCTATAGTCATTACCTGGATTATTGTAATAAGCTCATGTATTACATTCGCATTACTCAATATGAATATTCATAACTCATTTAAGTTACCTTAATTACGAGCCATCTCCTTAAACACCGCGTAGATCACTTGCACATTAGACGCAACAATGTCTTGAAACTGATAAATATTAACATTAGTGCCAGCCGACTAGCCGACAATCAACCTAAGGTGAAGCGCCATCTAGTTGACCATATTTTTTTCTTAATGGTTCTGAGGTACGTTTTTTTCTTAGACTTTATTTTCTACAACTATACGATGTCTTTGGTTTGACGAGCGATCGGCCTGTCAGATAAAAGCACACAGTGACAGCACCGAATAATTGGCGGGCTGTTATCGTCCGGCGAATTGATAGACAGTTGGGCTCTTTTAGTCCAATTATGACCACACCAGGATGTGACAAGACAAAAATACCAATATGTACTGCCTCTATATCTCAACTGAAGATAAGCGGCAGAACTCCTTTACCTCTATATCCAATTATTTTATTGAGTATAGAGCTAAAAGTCAAGTAGAGCTGTACAGAAAATTAAAAATTCAATTTAAAAAAAAGTAACCACCAGATTAAAAGATGAATACTCTAGATGAGTTTAAAAAGATAAAAATCAGTTGGGGTGTCTGAGGTTTTGAGTGATACCGGAAACACGTTGTATAAAATAGAAATGTCGCAAAAAATACATCATATTCCAGTACAATATAAACATAATATAAAAATGATTTATTCATTTATTTTAGTTTTATTGCACAAATAAGTACAAATGGCGGGCTTAATGCTAGCAAGCATTCTCTATCGTTTATGTACGGTCAGCCAAAAAAAGGTGATTTACCACTTTTAGACTCTCTTTTTAAACACATAAATCGAAAAGTAGTAAACCACTTTTTTGGCTGACAGCACAAATAAAAAAAAATGTTTAATTGCTTCTCAGCAATCAAAATATTTCAACGTTACCAATACACGTATAAAGGGGTCTTTTATTACACGAATAACAATGAAGAATCTAAGGGACTTATTCAACAAGCGCCGTGTAAGATCTAAACCTCCGTAGTTCCGCAAATACACCACCGTCGCCGGCTTGAAATATGACATAATTATCACGATTTACCCGTCAATTATGTGACTGTGGAGCCCTAAATCGGGGAGTTGAGAGCAATAACTCTTCTCATTTACAAAGGAAATTTTCGCTGTGTTGATTTAATAGTGATGTAGACTCCAGGGAATTATGGGGAATATATGATATTATTATGTTAATGGGAAACTAATATTGTGAAGACTTTTGCTTGAAAGTTGAACTATGAAATTTGGCATGTGATCAACGTTAAGATTTAAGATAATATTATGTAACATATTGCCAGGATGAACCATAGTCGCTGGGCGAGACGAACTATGGTGTGGAAGCCCGCTAACAGTTAACACCTGCGGTCGTGGCAAGCCCCCCCTTAGATCTGCCAACTAGCTGGCGAGAACTGGATGCGGATGGCAATGGACCGACAAGCGTGGAGGAATGGAGAGGAGGCCTATGTCCGAAGACGGGCGCTTTAAAGGCTGTTATAGATAGATAAATGTCACAAATTAGATCTAGATACAACATGGATCGTTGTATTTGTTTGAATTGACATCATTTTTTATACTGAAATATCTGACATTATTTTGTGAGAACAAAAACGACGACTGTTTAAGAAAAAAAGGCATTAGGTACTTAGACTTTATTTATGTATAACAACACTTTAAAAAGGTAAAATAATATTCATTATTCGCGTTCGACCAGTTTAAATATGTTTACTTATGAAGTCAATTGAGCGGCAGAATTCAATATTCTCTCTAAACATATCCCTTAAAAATGAAACTAAAGTTACAAACTTGAGCTTAACAAATCGTCCACCTCTCCCCTTTGTGATTCATCCCTAGGCAACGGCAACAACATATCATCAGACGGTCTGTACGTAACCAGGGGAACATTCCCATTTCCCATTCCCACCTCCCTAGATGTCGTTAGTCGCAATTTAGAAGACTCATTATCGGCCGAAGCGCGTCCTAGGGCGTTTAATGCTTATTTATTGAAAGGCTTGTCTTCGGCCGCGAGTTACTTTCTGAGGGATCATAGTGTCAGCGGGGCAATTTTATGGGGGGAGATTGGGTCCGATAGACTCCATATTTCTTTGGGTAAGTCGAACAGCTTAAGTTGGGAGACATCGTGCTGCAGTTACCACACTGAGGGTGCAGATATAAGAGTCTATGGTATTTGATGCTCTTTTATAGACAGTTGGGCATAAAATTCAAAATGGATTCTAACGGTCGCAAGATGTTAGAATAGAATATAATAGACAATATAAATTTTCTATTATATTATTTTAGGTATATGTAATCTAATATATTAATATTAGATTACATATACCCATTTAACGCCACATCAAAGTACAAATAAAACAGAAGACATTCAAACAAAAAATATTGGTCGCTAAAATAGGGCTCAGCATAATAATTTTACATAATCATTAATCACGATACCTATTGCTGATGATTGTTGCAGTGTCGAGTTAGATCTGGAGGCTGATTTCAACGTCTACGATGACTGAAGAGTCCTACACTAGAGCAACATCTTCTACTACAGTGATCACAACATGATGAGAGTCCACGGGAAATCTTGCCGGGAGAAGTCTTTTCTGCCTAGGCCTCTCTAACAAATTTTCGATGAGTTTATCTACACCCCTTTTGATATCACGGAGTGACTCTTATTATAAAAATGCGCATGAAATTAGGTAATATTGAATCGGATTGTAGACGATTTAAAAGTGCTTGTGTAAGCATATTAAAAAAAAGAATATAATGACTATTGATAGCCAAAATTTTGTTGAGGACCAGTCTTTTCTGCTCCATCTATTAAGTGATCTGCGTAGACCGGGGTCGTGGCGCTAAGCCGCAATGGGAACAAACCTTCTATCGTGCAATCCTTTACTTTAAGTTCTTTATAGTCATGTCTGGACTACGTTTTGGACCTTCGTGGGCTCAAAGAAGGTTTATATTTTAACATTGAACTTGTGAAGATAAAGCAACTCAGTTGCATCGGGATCGAGCAAGGATGCTTTACTGTGGAGTTACACAAAGTGGTGTTTTCCATGGTGCAAACTGATCCCTTTTACTGTAAGTGCGTTTTCACATTATCCGATCCGATACCAGATGTCGGACCGATATCCCATATGTACACTTGAGCCGCCATTTTGGATTTTTTCCATTGAAATCCTTCCGACATCCGATATCGGATCGGGTAACGTGAAAACGGACTAAGGATCGATTGAATAAAAAGATTGCCATTGATTGAGAAATAGCCTGTCATCACATGGGTTACGTGTGTGTAAAAAAAAAGACAAAAAGTCCTTGCATCATAAAATCCAAGATTAAACAAAACCCAAGACTGAATATCAATGCCTCAGCGCTCCAATGTCAACAATATGAAGACATGAAGCGCCGACTTTGAGCGTCGCATATTGCATATTGATGCCCGTAAGTGCATATTGACACTCGTGAGGAGTGAGGCGCGAACGGTGTTATCGATTGTCTTCTGTCTAGGGAAAGTATTTGGTGTTTGATGTCTTGTTCAAGCTTTCATGTGTGTGTCGAAAATGTGTTCGTAAATATCTAAATAGTAGAGCGGCGAGAGGGTCTCGGAAAAAGTTGATGTGACTGGAGAGTATACTGCTGACAAGTGGTATCGTTGTGATCGGTAGACTTTACTGAGTACGAAATAATGACTTGTCGCATTCACAGACTGTGGGGGGGTTAACTATGACGTCACAAAGATCGCGGTCCCGGGTTTCAATTTTTTGCCAATTTGTCTAGAACCCTTTATCCAATTTTGAAAAATGAGGTGTCGATTGAAAGTGTATAACATGCTGATTAAGATTTATTATATGTGAAAAGTATAGTTTTGTTAGTTATTTTTTAATTAATAATAATGCAAAAAATACTTTTTTTTTACTCTCTTTTTTGATTTTTGTGACTCAAAAAGGCAATGAAAACGGCCACTTAGCTAAAAAATATGTTATATAAATCATTTAACTACATTATTAAGCTATCTGTTGCTTTTTGAATTTCTACGATCGGATAATAAATGAGCAAACTACAACCACATACCTGTAGGCGGGGAGTACCGCTTGACACGCGTTCCCATACATTCGGCGTCTACCAAATTACACCTCGCGCAAAATTCGTTTCAAGCAGATATACCTCTAATCTTATTCATCGTAACCTATCAATATTGATATCATTTTGAAAGGACAATTAAAGTACTTTAAAAAACAATGTCAATCATTTTTTTTTAATCAATAATCGCCAGTCTGTGGTGGTTACAAAGGAAAAAAGTGGGTATGCAATTTGACTGGTTTCCTAGGTTTGATACCCTAGACGAGTTTAAAAGGGGAGGTAAAGGTGACATATGGGTTTTTCTCTGGCCTAAAAGCTACACAGAGGGTCAGGGGAGAAAAAACTAGGGTTTAAGTTTAGTTTTAAGTTATTTTTTCCTTTATTTGTTGATTTTATTGTGTTTAATTTTTTTGTAATTTTATCAAGGATACACGTTGGTTTCTTTTGCTAAAAGTTGCCTTTTTATGAGAAATGTTATGAATTTTTTGGCTTTTTCCGATAGAGACTAAAATTAACTTTCAAATAAGGCCACATAGTCATACTTTTACTTATATTAATATTAAGGGTATGACTATGTATCAGTAGGCCACATAGTCATACTTTTACTTATATAATATTAAGGGTATGACTATGTATCAGTATGACTATGTGGCCTTATTTGAAAGTTAATTTTAGTCTCTATCGGAAAATGCCATGAAATTCATAACATTTCTCATAAAAAAGGGAATTTTCAGCAAAAGAAACCAACGTGTATCCTTGATAAAATTACAAAAAAATTAAACACAATAAAATCAACAAATAAAAGAAAAAATAACTTAAAACTAAACTTAAACCCTAGTTTTTTTCTCCCTGACCCTCTGTATAGCTTTTAGGCCAGAGAACAACCCATATGTCACATTTACCTCCCCTTTTAAACTCGTCTAGGGTATCAAACCTAGGAAACCAGTCAAATTGCATACCCACTTTTTTCCTTTGTAACCACCGCAGACTGGCGATTATTGATTTTAAGAAAATGATTGACATTGTTTCTTAAAGTACTTTAATTGTACTTTCAAATGATACCAATATTGATAGGTTACAATGAATAAGATTAGAGGTATATCTGCTTGAAACGAATTTTGCGCGAGGTGTAATTTGGTAGACGCCGAATGTATGGGAACGCGTGTCAAGCGGTACTCCCCGCCTACAGGTATGTGGTTGTAGTTTGCTTATTTATTATCCGATCGTAGAAATTTAAAAAGCAACAGATAGCTTAATAATGTAGTTAAATGATTTATATTACATATTTTTTAGCTAAGTGGCCGTTTTCATTGCCTTTTTGAGTCACAAAAATAAAAAAAGAGAGTAAAAAAAAAGTATTTTTTGCATTATTATTAATTAAAAAATAACTAACAAAACTATACTTTTCACATATAATAAATCTTAATCAGCATGTTATACGCTTTCAATCGACACCTCATTTTTCAAAATTGGATAAGGGATTCTAGACAAATTGGCAAAAAATTGAAACCCGGGACCGCGATCTTTGTGACGTCATAGTTAACCCCCCCACAGTCTGAGAATGTGACAAGTCATTATTTCGTACTCAGTAAAGTCTACCGATCACAACGATACCACTTGTCAGCAGTATACTCTCCAGTCACATCAACTTCAAAACTAGACGACTTTTTTCAATTCCGCCGCCTTACTAAAAGGGGATTTCGTTTCGGTTCGGACTCGCTGTGTTCCCAAGATAAATGCGTTTGTTGATGAAATAATACATACTAATATATAACTATCTAACAATAGTTAGCAGTTTTAAACGACGAATTATCATTTTACTTGGAGTAACCCTTGATTTGAAAATAAAAATATCGTATTTGAGAAGATTCCATAATTATTTCACGCTTATCTGTGTGACTGACCGATTCATATCCACATGTTTTGCGTGAATAGTACATTTCCAACAATTTTAAGGATTTTCTGGTCCTGTAATGGGTTTTTCAGTTACGAAAGTCGTTGTCTGACGTAACTACAGATGCTGTACAAATCATCTGACAAGATGTAATCTAGTAGTGAACTAACCTTCAAACACCGTGAGCGTCGCCACAGCGGTCACGGCGTCACCGACGCCATTCTCCGCGACGCACTCGTACGTGGCGTCATCGCGTTGCGCCCGCACCGGTTCTATGCGGAGCACCGCACCGTTGGCGCCAACCTCTGTCACTTGCTCCATCGCCGATACTTGGTAGCGGGACTGCATGCCTGTCGAGAGATGTGAAGTTATTAAAAACTGTGTCATTTAGAATTTATGTTTTAAATAGAAAATTGTCTCGTACAGTCACCGGCATAAATATGTGATGATTTCTATACCTTGTCACATTAACGTCTTGTTTGAAATGTCATGCGAAATTGTCAAACAATTTAAAGCGACAAGGTACAGAAATCATCACTTATTTATGCCGGTGACTGTATTACAGGAGCAGAAAAAAGGATTGATTTAAACTTTCACGTTTCCAAAAAAAAATAGTACGAGACTGCATATCTGTTGGAAGGTATATAGGTAGGAGTGTCAAATAAACTTTTGTTATTTGGAATTGGTATATACGGAGGGCAGAGTGTTGCTTACTGTTTCATAAAAAATGGTAGGTAAAAAAAAGTTTTGACAGTTGGAGTTTTAATACTTTTAATATCCATATTAATATTATAAATGGGAAAGTGTGTGTATCTGTTTGTTTTTCCGTCTTTCACGGCATAACGGAGCGACGAACTATCGTGATATTTGAAGTGGAGATAGTTGAAGGGATGGAGAGTGACATAGGCTACTTTTTGTCTCTTTTTAACCCGAGCGAAGCCGCGAGCAAAAGCTAGTAAGCTATACATACATACATACATACATACAATCACGCCTGTATCCCATGAAGGGGTAGGCAGAGCACATGAAACTACTCAAGTTTCAGTGCCACTCTTGGCAAATAAGGGGTTGATAGAAAACGAAATTGTGCCATTGCAGTGACAGGTTGCCAGCCTCTCGCCTACGCCACAATTTAACCCATATCCCACAGTCGCCTTCGATATTACATTGAGTAAAGAAAACCCAGCAAAGAGAAATAATTATTATTTATAGTGACTACCGTACACCATCTTTTCCCCGATGGCCTCGTTAAAGCATCTTGTAGAAACATTAAGAAGATGACTATAAAAAATTAATTTGCTCTTCCGTGTTTCACGGGCTTAATTAAGCTGAGCAAAAATGAAATCAGAAACAAACAGTAACTATTAGCGACTTCCGTTACAATTTTGCAACAATTTCAACAATTCAATTAATCAACAATCTTGTTCTAAATTAAAAAAAAATTAGAAACACAATGAAAAAGAAAACAGCCATTTCAATAAACTTGTCCTGATATATAATAATGTGTAATATGGGCCATTTTTTTTTTTCAAAGTTGTCCACCCCACTTTTTTTGTAACCTGGGTATTTTTTACGCGATTAATACTCTGAATCGCGAGGTCTTTCGATCCTGATAGAAGAAAAAAAATGTCCCAAGATTTTCATACATTTTTTCGAACCTTTCATTCCGTTACCTCCATACAAAATGTATGAAACAATGGTAACAGAATCGGGAAAAAACCTTGGGACACTTTTTTTCTCCTATTAGGATTGCAAGACCTCGCGATTCTGAGTGGAAATCACATAATATTTTCCAAATCTAAAAAAAGTGGGGTGGACAGCTTTGAAAATAATGGCCCAGGGGCACCAACAGGTAGTTTGTGCCTCTCCAACACAGCATTTTTGTCCCGTTTTCTCAAAGCTTTAAATACGTTTATATACTTGGCATCAGATGCCTTAGATATCAGCTTTTCAACCTGAGAGCGTCCTTCGTAAAAGCTCAAACTTCCACCATCAACTCCTAAAGAGCAGTTGACGTTTCAACACTCCAGAGAAAGAATGTGTAATACTCATTGAAAATTTAAAAACGTTAGGGTAATCCCGAGTTCCTTTGTAAGGCATCCTTGCACTTTGCATTCCACTCAAGATTGTAGCAAAAACAACGCGTCCGTGCGACCCGGGGAGTTGTAACTCGAGGGGATAAAGTTTAAATTGGTGAAGCACATGCGCGGATAAGTTGGCCGTTCAAGTAGGGTTGCCACTTCGTTAAATGTTTGATGCCGGGGAGAAACTGGGACGGCGGTGTAGGATTGTGAAAAATAGTTCAGATGATGTAACAAATGCGATAAATGCAATAAAAATCTAATGTACAATCATCATCATCATCATCATCATCATCATCATCATCATCATCATCATCCTGTCCCGGCCGGTTTCGGCCTCAGCGACTGGATTATTGGCTTATTAGTACTGTACAACTATGGAACAATTTTGACAAAGGTGACCTAGGCCTACTAAAGGCTTGGTCACTTTTTTTTAAAAAAGCGTATGGTCCGCCTGATGGAAAACGGTCACCGTAACCTATGCACGCTTGCAACTCAAGGAGTGTCACATGCGCGTTGTAAACTTATTAGAGACTTGTACACTCCTTAGTAAATAAGTATATATTTCAGTTGAAATGAATGCATTATTTTTTTACAAATAGATCTCTATATTTATCACATCGTGAGATGCCAAATCTTCCCCATTCAATTTCGCTTCATATATTTTCCGAAAACCGGACTTTATAACAATTTCAAACACATTGTCTTAAACAATTCCCTTGTTAACAAGCCAACGTTGCTATCTTTTCACTCAAGTCGCCTAAGTACATTTGTAAACCAGCGCTGGCAGCCCTGGCCCGACAAAGCTAAATCGCCACTCGTTGTATGTGCCAAGAAAATGTATCTCACGACAAGTGAGAATAATAGGACCGTCGTCGGCGGTCCGCGGTGAGAACGGTTTTAGTCTTTGACTTGTAGATACTTCAGATCCAACTTGTAACTTAGGTTTTCGATATGAAGCTATAGTTTTTTAGTCTAAGCGTCAGAGGGCGATGGATCCTTGGTATCAAACTGAGTGACAGGATTAGAAACTCCATCTTGCGCTCGAAAATAAAAGTAGCCGACGTAGCCCTGACAGCCGCTAAGCTTAAATGGGACTGGGCCGGACACATCTGCCGCATGCCAAGCGACCTGTGGGCCAAGAACCGAATGGACACCAAACATAGTGCGGCGTGATAGCAGAAGGAGATGGCGGCACGATCTTGACGTCTTTAGAAAAGATTGGCCAAACATTGCCTTAAACCGAGACGCGTGGAAGAAAGACAGGGAGGCCTTTGCCCAGCAGACCCAGCAGTGGGACAAAACAGGCTAACAAATAGTAATAATATAATAATATTCTAAGTGAGAAATTAATTAAACAGACGCAACCGACCCTAAGCAAGGAATTGTCATTTCTCTTAGCAGTGCCACTCTTGTTGCATATATATGCTGAGAAACTATTATTTATTTATGAGTACTTAACTAGTAAGAATAATAGAGAGTGAGAGTTTTACTCTCCTTTGGACAGACAGACATACAGACAGACAGACAGACACGTCAAACTTATAACACCCCGTCGTTTTTGCGTCGGGGGTTAAAAACGGTAACAAAGTGGAAAAATTGAATTTGAGACGCTTTTTTCTGCCTAGTAGGATCGAATGGGCTCGTGATTCTGAGTAGGTAAAACATTAAATTTACCTATTTTAGAAAAAAAAGTTTTTGAATCTTTTTTCGCGAAAATGCCCAACCCTGCGGGTTGTACAGTCAACCAATTGGAACCCTAGGCCACTGTAGAACTATGTCATAGTGACGTTATAAATCACATTGTAAGAAATCTCTTACTGCTTGTCATTTTGACATGGTAGTAGTGGCCTAGGGTTCCAATTGGTCGACTGTACAAAATATACTTTAATATTACCACACACGGGATATATCGCCAAATATAAATTATATGTGCATCCGTGTGATTAATTTGTCTGCGAGAGCGAAAAAGCAAACAATAAACGATTAATCAGCCGGGCGCCACCGTCATTTGTTATTGCCAGAAAATGGCCGAATCCTCATACACTAGACAAGATTGTGCTGGTAAATTTATTACTGTAATCATTGTTCTAGGGGAGGTAATGTGAGTGGAGTTTTTTGCTGGTATTTGCTGGATGGCTAATGTTTTTATGGGCAAGAGGTCTAACATTGGTCTGTACCTCAAAAAGAAAATTATCTCATAAAGGACAATAAAACAAACAAAATAGTCATAACCTAACCACAAAATTAAAATTTTGAAAAAAACCCCGACTGCGACATAGTAGACCGATTTTCATGAAACATGGCTAAGAACACTCCCGATGAACTCAGCTTTCAGACAAAAAAAACTAAATCTAAATCGGTTCATCCATTCGGGAGCTACGATGCCAAAGACAGACAGACACACACACAGACAAACAAACTGACAGACAGACAGACACGCAACAGAAGCCTTTGCACAGCAGTGGGGCAAAAAGTATTTACTGTTGTCTTTTTTAATGAGAAACGGTAAATGCTTAACAAACGAAACGAAGTTGACCCTTATTATGTAACTGTTGCACAAAATATTACAATGACAGTTCCACGTAGTAATAGTTATTTGTTATACAAGGGGGCAAAGTTGTATTTTAACGCCGAGTGTGGAGTTGAAAAACGAGCAAGTGAAAGGATTCTATAGTTGAACCACGAGCGAAGTGAGTTTTTTAACACACGGAAAGTAAAATACATTTGCGCCCGAGTGTAACACAAAACTTTTCCCCTCACTATAGCGAGGAAACTACAACGCAAAAAACCGGCCAAGAGCGTGTCGGGCCACGCTCAGTGTAGGGTTCCGTAGTTTTCCGTATTTTTCTCAAAAACTACTGAACCTATCAAGTTCAAAACAATTTTCCTAGAAAGTCTTTATAAAGTTCTACTTTTGTGATTTTTTTCATATTTTTTAAACATGTCGTTCAAAAGTTAGAGGGGGGGGGGGACGCACTTTTTTTTTCCTTTAGGAGCGATTATTTCCGAAAATATTAATATTATCAAAAAACGATCTTAGTAAACCCTTATTCGTTTTTAAATACCTATCCAACAATATATCACACGTTGGGGTTGGAATGAAAAAAAATTTCAGCCCCCACTTTACATGTAGGGGGGGTACCCTAATAAACCATTTTTTTCCATTTTTTATTTTTGCACTTTATTGGCGTGATTGATATACATATTAATACCAAATTTCAGCTTTCTAGTGCTTACGGTTACTGAGATTATCCGCGGACGGACGGACGGACGGACGGACGGACGGACGGACGGACGGACAGACAGACATGGCGAAACTATAAGGGTTCCTAGGTGACTACGGAACCCTAAAAATGCGTTTATCACTGCGTCCAGTAGTTCCACAGGTGGTGCATCATCTTTATTGTATTACTAGATTCACCTACTTTTATCAATTTTAAAGCAGTTGATTTGACTTTATTCAAGGTCATATTACTTTACCCACTAGTGGATAAAATGCGTTTTTACCCGCTGGTATTAAAGGACAAAACACGTGTTTCCGAGCTAGTGAGGGGAAAAATAACATACCGTCCCTTAGAAACACACCGAGGTCGCCGAGTGTTTGCACGATGCAGTTTGCCGGCTATGTTTAATTAAGCCGGTTACAGGGTACTTAGCCAACGTCACAATCGCTTACCCTTAGTGCGTTTTCACATTATCCGATCCGATATCAGATGTCGGACAGATATCCCATACATTACAGGCGCCATCTTGGATTTTTTCTATGGAAATCCTTCCGACATCCGATATCGGATCGGATAATGTGAATACGGCGTTAGCGTATCGTACTCGTAGCTATACGCGCCGCAATACTAATTGGCGACTGAAGTCATATTGCTATCTCTTTCATTCTAATGGAGACCCAGTGAGATAAAGGGATAGTACTATAACGCAACCTGGTATTGCGGCACGTATATACATATCATATTGCTCTTCATACATCTAGCGCGACTTCAAGCACACCTCGGACAATGGCGATCAAATAATATAAAGAAGTTCGTTCCTACGCACACAGTCTAAGAACTGTGAAAGACAGGAAAGACTGGTCGCGTTCTTGACAGGCGGTAACTGTGAGGTAGCCGACAGCGGGTGGGCGGTATTTTCAGCGGGAAGCAGGAATCGCCATACTGTATGATAGTACTCTTTATAATACTACTAGCTGTGCTTCAAGTATGAAGTCGCGCGCGAGAGCGCAAGTTGTGCTACGTGCTAAACAGCTCGCGTGACAGAGCCAGACTGCGTTGCAATCGCCGCGTAGCGTAAAAGATTGTCACTTTGGCTAGGCAGACAGGTCGGCAACGTTTGTTCGATAGCACTTTAGATAGTTGTTAAATAGTAAAAAGATATTTCTTGGAGAGCCACGTAGTGACGAGGAAAATATTAAAAAACATTAGTCACGATTCACTTAAGTCTACTTTCAAAATCTTTGACAGAATGAGGCGTTACTTTGCGAAAATCTATGATGATCAAAATCTAGAAGATTACTTTGCTAATCCGCGAATAGCTAACGTGTGCTAGTCAATCCGTCTCAAAAAATACGCAAGTAAGTATAAGGGGTTAGGACGGATTGACTAGCACATTAGGTATCTACTGTTAGCGCCAATTACGAAAAGGGAGACCTAAGCCCTCCTACGTACTTTATTGCCAGACGTGCCAACGAGTATTTAAAATGTAGGGTCGAGTTTAGGGTAATCGCAATGTAATCTTCTAGGTTTTGAAATTTCATTTCAAAAATCTTGGCCTTTTATTATGCAACACCTCCAGATAAAACCAGTAAACTTTGCCTTTTGGATAAGTTAATTAAAATTTGCTAAATTACAAAAGTTCCAATGTGTTGTTATAATAACCCAACCACAAAATAAAAATTTCGAAAAAACCCCCGACCGCGACATAGTAGACCGATTTTCATGAAACATGGCTAATAACACCCCCGACTAACTCAGCTTTCAGACAAAAAAAAAAAACTAAATCTAAATAGGTTCATCCGTTTGGGAGCTACGATGCCACAGACAGACACACACACAGACAGACAGACAGACAGACAGACAGACAAACAGACAGACAGACAGACAGACACACAGACAGACACGTCAAACTTATAACACCCCTTCGTTTTTGCGTCGGGGGTTAAAAAGAACGCCATGTATAAACTAGAATTTTTTTTTTTTATAGCAGATGCTACAAACAATTTACGACTTATCAAATACCTCTAGATTTAAGATCAACGCATCAGACATATGGCTCCTAATCGTACAGCAAGAAAATTGTATTAAAACCCGTGATGTTAACGACACTAGCGAACCTCTAATATTGGGAAATGCAAAAATGATTGGCCGAAGAAGCTAAGGGAAGGGTTCCGTATAGGACGCTATATTTTTGAGCTCCTTAAAACGTGTAGTATAATATTATATTCTAGTATTAAGGTACAAATCAAATTTTGTGATATTTTTAAAAATTATAAATGGGCTTACTCATGGCCACAGATTACCGAGGCGAAGACGAGGCCTGCGATGGAGCTCGCTCGCAAAGAAGATGCCTGCTCACCCTAGATTTGAAGGTTACTAGAAGGAAGCTGGGAAACATAGACGCAGGCAAAGAATTCCACTCCTGGGCAGTGCAAAAGTTTGACTTTCAAAGATAGAAAAGATACACTAGATAGGTAATTTCAAAGTTGTGGATGGAGAGAGACGGCTACTGCCGTGGCTAGATGGTCTGGTGGTCAGGCCAAGACGTTAGTAAGCTGTGATAACAGAAGTTACATTCCAGTATCAGCCACCGGTGGAACTGGTTACTTTTTCTGCCGTATAATGTTATTACATATGTATTCAGCTTATATCTTAGTCTTAAGTTCAAAACCCAATAAGGCCCTTTATTTGTGTTACGACCACAAACATTTGTTTGTTACAATCCCGAGTGATGTACATTTATTAATCACCATTTTCTACTAACATCATTTTCAATTTATTTAAATTCCTATTTTTAAAACGTGTGTGTAACACAATTGAAAAGTTCGCCTCTTCAAATATGAAACCTTATGAGTTTACACACGACCGGTGTCAATAAAACACACACTTCACCGTTCATTGTAAAGTATCAACATCACAATAAAATCAAAGAGTGCATCGTACAGTAAAAGGTACTCGTAAGGATAAATCGCCCGCCATAACCGCAATAGAAATGAGGCACAATGGTATGAAAAGAACAAAACCTCATACCGCACTGTCTTAAGACTCGGAAGCCGATTGTGCTTTCAATTATTTTATTTATTTATTTAACCTTTATTGCACAAAAGAAAACCTTAAATTACAAAAGACGAACTTAATGCCATAAGGCATTCTCTACCAGTCAGCCTATAGGCAAAGCAGAAAAATTCATCCTAGTTACTTCTACTGCCGATCAATTTTTAAGAGATTTTCATCGATTTTTGACAGAGAGGAACCGGGAATGTAAAACTCGGGCTTTCGGACGTTCGGAGTGGAGCGTTCGGCGTGGCGTGCAGCGAGGCGGGCGAGCGTGCGTCAACTCTATTCAGCGTCGACTCAGGACACTTGTATGAACTTCAACTGTTTGACATGCACGCCGCACGCCCGCCCCGCTGCACGCCTTACAGCTCAGCCACGACATTGGTCTAAGCGCGACAGCGGCGAGCGGCGGCCATACATTGAAGCGAGACACAGCAATGGGACTTTTCATTCCCACGTATGGCTGCCGCTCGCCGCTGCCGCGCTTAGACCAATGTCGTGGCTGGGCCGTTATATGAGCGTGCACTGAGGCCTTACACTAACCGAGAAGCGTACGGCTATAAAAATATACAGAGAAGGAGACTACTGGGAATTTCATACAAATCGACAACCATTCTGCCGTATTTACGTGAATGTTCTCTTCATCTCGGACCTTTTGGTTTTCATGAGAAGCCTGTTCAACAGTCTTATCATAATCTGTTTATTCCTTTTTCGTCTTAAGTTAGGTTGTTTATAATATGAATATAAAAGTAAAATACATACAATACAATATAAAAAACATATAAACATATTATAAAAAACCTAAGCTAGGGTGCCGCCAGCAGCGGGGCAGGGCCCAAGCTGCCAGCTTCAGAGAGAGGAACCGCCGGACTATCATAATTATTATTCTCTTACTAATTCCATCTAGTAGCTGGGAGGAACGTGCGGAGATGAGACCGGAGTGGTGTCGTAGCTTGCGGTATAGTAAAGCACGATTAGCTTTGGTTGGAGCAACTCAAGCAAAAGCGTCTCCGTAGCTGCTGGACCACCCCAGGCGTCGAAGCACATTTGTGATCGATGCGGCAGGAAATGCCAACCCGCTTTTGGCTTGTACAGCCATCACAACCGATGTAGGCTGTAAACTGCCTACTTAGAATAGCTACCTCTTTAAAGAAAAATACTGTGGCCAATGATGATGATGATCATAATTATATAAGGACTGCAACTAATTCTTTGACAACAATCGGCCTCCCACTTTTATTCAAAAACATTTCCATTTTATTACCTCACAGCTACTTTGGTTCCATGAATTTTTGAGGTGCTTAATGAAAAAGTATTTCAAGTGTTTTCTGAAGCAACAAGTGGCTAATTATAAAGGTGTGTCCGCATTTGAGTGCAGGTGGTTTGTGGGCGTCTTTGCATATTAAATGTTCCTTGGAACTAGACATTAAGAATAGATACCTACATAGTAAATTATGAACACCAGCTTAACTTATATGCACAAGCTTTATTGTTTTTTTTTTACGTAAGACGGCACGTGCTCAGCAATGGCAAACAAGTATAAGACCTGTCTAAAAGGGTACGCAGTCATCATAAATAATGGGCGCCAGACAAATACTAGACCATACATCTGAAGTTTTCTTAATTGGGAAACCGATAGTTATCAATTCAAATAAAATAAAGTAAATTCAAAGTAACAATAAGTTCATGAAATTTTACCTTATTCAGTTTATGAAAGGTAATCTTTCATAATCTTACCTATTTCTATTAGAAACCATTAGTCTCGAAAGATCATATTTATCCCTAACCCCTTTCCCTTAGTCCAATAAACAAGGTTGTGCGTGTAACAAGAAGCCCTAAAACAATTTAAAGCGCGGTACCCTGAAAAATATCAAGTTTCTATATGTCAGAGCATTTGTTGCGAAGATTGTAGCCAATCTGCGTCACGCGCCTCCGTCGCGCGTGGGTTTGCCATACGTCAAGAGATTTTTTGGGACAAACATATTTTTTAAAACACGAGAGTTTAAGGACAGTGTGTCTTGCTGATTTTTCACAATAACTAAATAGTAGTTACTTGATTTATGATTTTTTTGATGGATTAAATAAGACTGATTGGAAAGTCAACGTAAGTCTAGTCACTTTATGCTAGCCAAATGGAATGAAAGCTTTCTACAATGTAAGTTTAAACCAACGGTACTTTTGCTCCCTTGTAGATAATTAATACTCCAAAAATCTTTACTATTTCAGGCTTATTATAATATATTCAAATTACGCAGGTAAACGTGTAAATAAAGTTTATTCTAAAATTCCTAGATGAACAATAATTATAATTTCCTAGAAGAACAATAGGCAATGGACCACGACGGCATTGACGAAATCTAGTTAACAATAAAACAACATCAACGCAACCGTATTCTGAAAGAATTTTAAAATTAGCATATAACTTTTGTAACAATATGTTTCTGAACAAGAAATAAGGCACTTTCTATTCTTAGCACTAACAAGTAATCCATTTTCCGACGCCAGCCGTCTTGTAGTTCCCTCCGCCTTTTTTCGCGCAGTTTTTGTTGCTTCTTGAGAGCACGGAGAGAGATGAGTAATGTAAATATAAATAATATAAAATGACTTGCAGCTTGCAAAAATTCGTTGCAGCGTTAACAATACAATTAAATTAACTCCTTGAAACGCAGCTCAGAAATAATTGTGTTTGTGAACAACATATCTAATTATAAAGTTTTTAAGTTGAATGTTTTTAACGTTATACAGCGACATGCTATTCAATTATCAAAAGGAAGAGAGCACTGGATCGTGATGTCTGTGATAAATACAACTTTGAACTAAGTATAAGTGAATCGTAATTGTACATCATTCTAAAAATAGTTTAAAGAATAATAATTATGTACATCGTATTAATCAAGACTCTTATTCTTTAACCTAGCGTTTTCCCGGCCTGGCGCCACAAGACTAAGTTAAATTAATTATTTGACCACAATTAAACGCAAAAGATATATGATTCATAATCATCGTGATGTATTTGATATGATCGCAAATAACTGAATAATTTTGGCTATATATTTAGTCACCGTCTCAGTCAGTTTCAAAAAATCGAAAGCGTTATGACAGTACATAGGTAGTTAATAAAGATAAGGCTTTCTAAGTGAGTGGAGAAAAACCTATAAAAAAAAATTGTTTCCTTTAAAAATTGGAATGCGTAGTGACAGTAGCGCGTAATCCATCATGGCTGCCCGTCGACGCGTCTCCTGATTGTCAATCTTGAAGTGATTTTGTTCACAGAGATGTTATAGTATCTACGTCAAACCTTGGAACCAGGCCGACAAATACATTGGGCTTACTCAGTAAGTCGTGAAAAACCTATTAAAAATATGCGTGGTGACAGTAGCGCGTAATCCATCATGGCGGAACGTCGTCGTCTGCTGATTGTCAATCTTGACGTGACTTAGTTCGCAGAGATTTTATTAGTCGTTAAGGTGCCTACACCAAACCTGACGATCAGGTTGAACAAAGCTCTCTTACCAAACCAAGACTAAGATGAGAAAATGTATAAAAAAAGTGTCCTTTAAAAATTGTAATGCATGGTGACAGTAGCGCGTAATCCATCATGGCAGCGCGTCGTCGTCTCCTGATTGTCAATCTTCAAGTGACTTTGTTTGTTTATTGCTCGTCGCTTGGAAAGTCGCGTGGAAATTGTGTGTGATGCGTAGGGTTATAGGTGTGGATCAGTAGGGAAATTTTTACTTAAGTTTGGAGAAAAAGAAATAATGCAAGAGAAATAATTGTCGCCTGCGGTATTTCCGGACCGATACGACCTTCAAATCTTCAAGAAAAGAGCGTACACCCATCTTAAAGGCCGGCAACGCACCTCCAACACCTCTGGTGTTTCGGGTGTCCATGGGCGGCGGTGATCGCTTACCATCAGGCGACCTGTCTGCTCGTTTGCCTCCTACCCCATAAAAAAAAAATCTTTATAATAAAAAAGCCATTTATAATAAAAAAGTATAGAAAACAAAAACAAAACGAATAGTGTGAAATCACGTGTGCGAAAAAGCTACAATATTGCAGTCTCGGACTTATATCGTTTTTAGGGTTCCGTAGTCAACTAGGAACCCTTATAGTTTCGCCATGTCTGTCTGTCCGTCCGTCCGTCCGCGGGTAATCTCAGTAACCGTTAGCACTAGAAAGCTGAAATTTGGTACCAATATGTATATCAATCACGCCAACAAAGTGCAAAAATAAAAAATGGAAAAAAATGTTTTATTTACCCTAATAAAACATTTTTGTGTACTTGTAAAGTGTGTGTTCCCTACATGTAAAGTGGGGGCTGATATTTTTTTTCATTCCAACCCCAACGTGTGATATATTGTTGGATAGGTATTTAAAAATTAATTAAAGGGTTTAGTAAGATCGTTTTTTGATAATATTAATATTTCCGGAAATAATCGCTTCTAAAGGAAAAAAAAGTGCGTCCCCCCCCTCTAACTTTTGAACTATATGTTTAAAAAATATGAAAAAAATCGCAAAAGTAGAACTTTATAAAGACTTTCTAGAAAAATTGTTTTGAACTTGATAGGTTCAGTAGTTTTTGAGAAAATACGGAAAACTACGGAACCCTACACTGAGCGTGGCCCGACACGCTCTTGGCCGGTTTTTATTATTCTTATCTCTAACAAAGTCGAAGACAACGCTACTATAAATTATAAGCATTTTCTTATTGTAAATATAATCATGTCTCCCAATTAAGTAACACAAAACAGCCATTTACTAAAAATCACTCCACGAGCAAGAGTAATAGTAGCAATTATTTCATATAAAGCCCCATCCATAACTGTCGGCGATATTAATAATTTAATGTAATCATTAGCATAGTAATTATTTAGCGCACAACAATAAATTTAGTAACACGTTCGTTCAATGTTGAGTTATTCGCCTAATTTACTGTGGTTCATTAATATTTTGATGCGCATAGGCGCGTTATCCAAATTTTTATTGGTAAAAAAATGTTTTCCAGGTCATATTTATACACATACATACATACATACAATCACGCCTGTATCCCATAAAGGGGTAGGCAGAGTACATGAAACTACTAAAGCTTCAGTGCCACTCTTGGCAAATAAGGGGTTAAAAGAAAACGAAACTGTGGTATTGCAGTGACAGGTTGCCAGCCTCTCGCCTACGCCACAATTTAACCCATATTCCATAGTCGCCTTCTACGACACCCACGGGAAGAAAGGGGGTGGTGAAATACACAATGTTTAAAAAAAAAATTAAAAAAAAATACTAATTTTATAAATGGGAAAGTGTGTGTGTCTGTTTGTCCGTATTTCACGGCAACACGGAGCGAAGAATTGACGTGATTTTTTAAGTGGAGATAGTTGAAAGGATGGAGAGTGACATAAGCTATTTTTTTTTCTTTCTAATCCCCAAAAATGGGGGGTGGAAGTTTGTATGGAACATTCGGCAACTATCGAATTTAACGCGAGCGAAGCCGCGGGCAAAAGCTAGTATATAATATTAAAATTCTGAAAGGTTATATGTGCAAAGGAAGTACATATATATTTATGACATTTAGGTAATAACACACAAGTGAAAGTACCGTGTCAAACTTCATTAAAAGGCTGTCAAAAATGGAATGGATGACACGAAAAATACTTAAACATTGAAATAATCTCCTATACTATGTTTTACTATATAATTATTATCTAAAGAACTTATTTATGCAGTAAATAAAAAATATTCCATTGATCATTCCAACATCGAGTCATATCAGCATCCTGATCCAATTCCTAAAACGCTCGCAATTTTTACCGTCACCTTATCAAAAACCTGTCATAAATCCATTCCCCCCGATAAAACACCTAACAAAGAGTCGCCCAGATTACGTGTTATGATGTCTATAATTTGCGGCCCTGATTGAAATGTAAAACCGCCGGTTCGCCATAAATATCTGGGTACCTACATAGCCAACTTCACAAATTCTAACGCTTCGTAAGCGAGTCGTCACTGGCTCTCCCTCGCTCTTCTGTAGTGGCGCGACAGAGCCAGACTGCGTTCCGATCGCCACGTAGCGTCAGCGATTGTCACTTTGGCAAGGCCGGCTGGACCGGTAACGACATCTATAACCCGGGGCAATGAGTTGAAAAAACGGATCGGCCGGCCACGCACGCCATTCATGCCTTTATGGACTCGTAGAGATGTGCCGTAGTTTTTTCCGACTCCACATTTAAGAATACTAACTTATATTGACCGGGATATAGACCGTGATTACCTTTTTGATTTTTGCCGAGCTCCCGATATTTCGACGCAGTTGCATGCATCATGATCACGGAAAACAGACGAAGGCGGGTGGATGTTAAAGTTGCATATAGACAGCGCGCGATCTACCCTCCTTCGCGCGCGTCGGCTGCGTTCACTTTCAGCGTCAGCACTGGTCGCATTCACACTCGATGGTCTGTCCAAACACACTACACTCACAGTGTCACTACGTTTGTTCAATTCTGACTTCACCGGCTTTATCCATCCATCATAATAACATGGACATAACCTAACCACAAAATTAAAATTTTGAAGAGCCCCCAACATTGTGGACCGATTTTCATGAAACATGGCTAAAACACTCCCGACTAATTCAAATTAAAAAAAAAACTAAATCTAAATCGGTTCATCCGCTCGGGAGCTACGATAGCACAGACAGAAAGACAGACATGTCAACCATATAACACCCCATCGTTTTTGCGTCGGGAGTTAAAAACAGAATCCTGTAAAACCAAAGGCTAAGTGCGACGTTGGGAGAAGATACAGTATTTTATTTACGATTTTCCTAAGATAAGATTATTGAAAATAGCAGTTAAAACCAACCTTTCAAAAGTTAATTCTCGTTGTTTATAAAAAAACACGCAGTTTGTATGAATTTTCACGCAGCGTTAATTAGAAAGAAATAACGGTTATTAGTTATCTCTATTACATATTACAGACCTTTAAAACCATTTTTGCGAGTAAATTCAGTATAATGCGCACCTCACTACTCCAAATAGTTTCATCGCTTCCCATGAAATGCAATCTATTTCATCATTCCCGCGCTGAGTAATGGCGGCGATCGGCCCCCCATTTCATATTCCGCGCGCTTTGTCAAACTTCTCACTTACACACTTACTCACGATTTCTCGGAAAACGTTTCCCAAAAGAAGATTAACTTAAAAATGGAGCCGTTTAGAGAATCAAATTTGGAACGAGGGACATTTGAAAACTGTTAGTGCGTTTTCACATTACCCGATCCGATATCTGATGTAGGACCGGTATCCCATACATTTAAGCCGCCATCTTTGATGTTTGCCTTTGAAATCCTTCCGACATCCGATATCGGATCGGATAATGTGAAAACGCACTTAGGGTGTTTGAAACTGTAACCGGTTCGTTCAGCATTAGGAAAAAAGTAAGTGATCTTGAAGAGTATTTAATTTAAAAAGAAACAAATGTAGACATACACATAAATATATAAAATCAAGCCTATATTTCTTAAAGAGGTAAGTAGGCACAGCACATGAAACACGATCTATCTAAAGTTAGGAACACTTTTTTATATAATTATCGATAGTTGTGTATTGAAGAAAAAATGGTTTGTCAATAGCAATCATATTAAAAGGAATTACACAAGGGACATAATAAAAATATATTATGCTTTTTCTTCTGCGAAATCTACGTTAGTTAACAGCGCATCAAGTGATTTTTTTTATTTATGATTATAACATGAGTTTCAATATCACTAAATTAAAAAAATTACATCTATTTTATCATTCCCGGTTCCCGGTTCCGGGTTCTAATCCCGGTAAGGGCATTTATTTGTGTGATGAGCACAGATATTTGTTCCTGAGTTATGGATGTTTTCTATGTATATAAGTATTTTTATATTATATATATCGTTGTCTGAGTACCCCAAACACAAGCCTTCTAGAGCTTACCGTGGGCCTCAGTCAATCTGTGTAAGAATGTCCTATAATATTTATTTATTTATTCCCGCGCTGAGTAATGCGCGATCGGCCTCCCATTTCATATTCCCCGAGCTTTGTCAAATTTCTCAGTTACTCATGATTTCTCGAAAAAGCGCGCGTTTAGAAAATCAAATTTGGAACGACGGACGGTTGAAAATTGTTAGGAGGTTTAAAATAAGTACCTATTCTTCCTTTAAAAATTTTGTGTGATACATAGTTAGTTTACCTGAGATTTTGACCGTGATTCCGTGATTTTGTTTTTCGGTTCTTGAACCCACACACACACACAACAAGCGGCTAGACGATTTACAACCACTGGTTGGCAGAGCACGCCTCGCAACAAAGGGAGTTTAAAGGTCATGCAGAATTTGGTTCCAACCGCTTGCTACATGGCTTAAAACCACTGTTTTTCTGCCAAGGTTTTCTTGCAGAAACGATGGTTGGCACAGGCATTAAACATGTGGATGGACGCTCCTATTAGGCAATACACGCGCATCATTTCCATGTCTGTGTACATGCGAACGACTAGTGAGTCATGTCATCACGTACGCACACAACCGTATGGCTCAATGAGATAAAAACTGCGACATGTCCGCCGGTGGCTTGTCCGCTCTGTACTATTTATATGCTCTGGGGTTCTATCCTTACTTAGAATATTAGGAATACCTCGAGGATCTACTCTGTCCTTTCAGTCTGAGTTATTTGACCCTTTACCACGTGTAAAACTTATTGACCCGCATTTGAAAGGCACGAGTAACGTACTAGTTCATTATGTATCTGCCTACTTAATGTAGATCTTAGAAACTTGAGGAACAATGTACGTGCTACAGTTTACGTGGGTGGCTACTGTCGAGTGGTAAAACGATGTAACTGAATTATTATTTTTTATTATTTTTCTTTTTTAAATGTCAAGTTAATGCAACGGTTCCCGTATCCTGTATGCGTATCAGAATCTGATGTCACAATGAGACGATACTGATGATCTGTTAGAATCAGAAGTGACATTTTAAAATTTTCTGATTAATAAGAAAAATACAACATTTTGGCATTCTTTTGGATTTCTGTGTCCCGATAAAATATTGAACGTCTTAACAAATGGATTTTTAATCCTAGGCTTTAAGTGCAATAAAGTACGGAATACGGATAGAGACTGCAATTCAACTGCACAGTTCTTCAGTTCTCATACAAGTTGGTTTCAAACCCATTTAGGCATTTCTTAATTTTTTATTTCATCTAACCGTCCTTCCAAATTTTTGGTACAAAAAACGTGTTTAAATTATTATTTTTTGCTATTATTTTTAGGTTGTATCCTTTTTATATTAGGCGTCAGAACTCGCAAATTGTAGAGAATCCTACACCCCGCAGCGAGACTTATCTCCAGCTCAAACATATTGTAAAATTTAGAATTACGGAACGGTACAATATACGTGGGGCTTAGTCTAAGCTTTCTATGAACGGCCCCGTTACTTGGGTTAAATCCTAAGAATGTCTAGATAAACGATGCTTTATCCATAAAGCCTATCTTCGCAGAAATGATTTGATGTAGAAATATTTATGTGTATACTTTATTGTACGTAAAAAGAAACACTAGATTCAAAGAAATATAACAAAGGCGTTATATCTGCATTCCTATAAAAGATCCCTTCTTTAGTTTTTAAATAAATGAAAATGATTTAACAGTGGGCTAAATTAATATAACACAATCATATTTTGTACACAGCAGATAGACAAAACAGAGGGTACCAAAAGGAACGCTAGGTCGGTATGTGCAAAAATAATGGTATGTGAAAATCAACCAAAAAAGAACGACAATCATAGGAAATTAAATAATATAATATATGTAGTATTTATATATATATTCACATCCCTCTAGGACTTTTTGACTTAAAAGAAAAATGTTATTCGACAGCGTCACTGCCGCCCATAGATACCGAAAAGACATTTTTTACGGTCCGTGAATTCTATAGTAAGTTTAATTTAAAATGATGAATGTGTGTTTTTTCTTTTGACATTTTGTTTTAATTTCTTGTGTGTGTGTGTTTTTTTTTATGTTTATGGTTAGTATTCATCATTATTTTTGACTAAGTTATTTAAGATTATTTTAATTCCTTATTTATTGTATTATTATTTTTGTATTTTTGACATGTGTTGTTTATGACATTAAAGGTTTTGAATTTTGAATTTGATAGGGTTGGAGGTGCCTTGCTGGCCTTTAAGATCGGTCGGTACGTTCCGGAAACACCGCACGTGCACGTACCATTCTTAGTTTAAGTTAAACTTCTACTGCGACTTCCAACTGACAGCGCGTAACACTCAGTCATTGTTACATTGCGTGAAATGCCGCTCACTCATTCCATTCATTCACTTATTCACTCAGTCAGTGACAGAACAGAATGCCCCGAATGGTTTTGAATGGTGGAATGGTTGGTTGGAATGTGTGTGTTTAAATTTAGATAGACGTAACTAAACGCAAAAACGTGATAGTCAACAAAATGGTTGGAATGTGCGACTTCTGGTTTGAGCGTAGCCGGACAAATATGTGTTAACGGCAAAGTCCGGAGTCCCTTAAGTTGTCAAGAGGCGTCCCCATAAACCCCTTAACGGTCGAAAACCTCCGTAAAAGGGGATCGTGTTGTAATCAAAATAAATTATTTCGCATTAGGTAATAAAAGAAACGTTAGCTTGACCACGGATTTTTTCAGATACTTACTATTATAACAGATTTCGAGTTTTTTTTGTATGAGATAGGAGGCAAACGAGCAAACAGGTCGCCTGATGGTAAGCGATCACTGCCGCCCATGGACATCCAAAACACCAGTGTTGGAGGTGCGTTGCCGGCCTTTAAGATGGGTGGGTGTACGCTCTTTTCTTGAAGGCTTGAAGTTGTGACGCTTTTTATTTTTTTTTGCGATAAGGTTGACTACTTGCTTCTGTTATTGAAACTAATTTAATCCTAGATATATTTACTTTTTAGTAATGTCCAAATAAGATTTGATGAATCTTGTTTTTACATTACCTACTAAAAAGGTAATAAAACTTAAATAATAAATAAATAACAAGCTAACTCTAAAAAATAATAAAACAAAATTAAACTAAAAACTAATCTAAACTAAAATATATCTAAATAGGGCATTGTGCCAAAGATGCTGGCAGCATTCCTTCGCTGAATATCAATGCTTATGCGTTGCGAGAGAAAGCTGCCAGCTCTCTGGTCACTAAAAAGTAGGTGTGTAGGTGTAATTTACCATTATGAAATAAATAAACTAAACTAAACTAAACTATACACGGTGCTCGTGACAACTGCGAGAGACTTTAACCACTTATTTCTGAGGCCAAAATAAAGAAAACTATAAGTAACTATTTCATATGTATATAAGCTTAATCATATTACATTGTCAATAAGGTGACGTTTATAATTATAACATCGTTGTTCCTACCGATAAAATGTGAGACGGTCGGCACCGCATTTTAGCACACCGACCAAACGCCATTAAACCAAACGCCAGTGACGACATCTTCGCTCACATCACCATCACCGCAAAATAAAAACAAACAACACTCATCGCTCACCCTTCGCTCATATCACCACCAAATAAACACAGACAACAAATGTAAAGAAAGTCCACTCACTTGAAACACGCTTCCCGTTCTTCCTCCACTGGATATTGGGCACGGGGTCGCCGCGCGCCGCGCAGTAAAATGCCGCGATGCCGTTCGCGCGCACTTGGAGGTTGCGAGGCCGGATTGTGATCTCGGGCGGATCTGTACAGACAGAAAAAATCGGATTTAGTATGGGGTAAAGGTGGAATTTGATTTCTGTACACAATTGTATTTTGAGTTTCTGAACACAACTGTATTTTGAAGTCTTTAAGAGGTTACAAATACATTTACGAAGACCGCCAAACTGGTTTGCTTATTATTGATTTTATCCTAGAAAAAATAACGTACAGCTTTTTTTTTCTTTCATGTATGATATCTATTTCAATTTACTATTTCAATATAGTAGTGCAACTACGTAAATAAAATAATAAATTGAAATATTTAATAAAATATTTTGATATTCATATCATTTTGATATCTTATTTTGACTTAAATTGCTGATCAATATTACTTTCTTTAAAGATAACATTGAAAATTCAAAATTCATAGTAATGATATGGTAATGATGGTTTGATAACAGTAAGTAAGTAAGTAAGTAAGTAAGTAATTTATTTGCATAAAATAGTGTACAGTAAGATGGTCAAGAGGTACAGTTTTAGGTATCTCTAAAGATCATAGTGGGAAATCTAATAAAAACGAATCTATGCCGGCCATATGTATGTTAATATGCGGGACCCTCAATTTAGAGGACTATGTGAAACTAATTCTGAAACATAGAGTAAAATAAATTTGACACTTGCGAAATTAAACGCGTCACCTTTTTCCAATATTTCACATGTCTGTTGCTGGCTTTAACGTTTCCAAAATTGTAAATTATATTAAAGTGAGCGCGTCTATTCTTTGTAGTTTCTTTTAGTAAATATTGTGTGTTGCTCAGATCCCACCATTGGTGGAATTAGCTTATGAAAAGCGTAAGACGACATGAATACCTACATATTTTTATCGACAAATAATTACACCAATAGTCATTATTTGTATGATTACGCATAAGTGCTTGTTGTTTGGCCTGCCTGTATAAATGTTTTTAAAAGTAATTTTTTAGCTAGTTGTGCTTTTTCGGAGTTCAATTTCAAGTCACAAGGTCACAAGTAACTATACCTAAATATTTTTTTGAGTTGATTTAACACTTTTGCAAGTCGGCATTTTTTTTATCAGTGTACTTTCTGTCAATCTCTTATCTATAACCGTATCGGGCCAAGTCACAGATGAATTATGTATAAGACCACAAGGGTCCTCTTTTACGAGCTATGGAGTACTCGTTACAGTTTTGGACCCTATTTCCGACGATGAATAAATTAAGAGCTAGAGTTAGAAGCTTGAAATAAATATTCAATGGGATTTGCTAGTTTTCGTTGCCTTACATGTTGATTATTTTTAATGATTTTTTTTTTCTAAGAGTCGTTCATTGATTTATACTTGGTGCTACTCGTATTACAATAAATAGGTCATACTGTATTTACAGACTTTGTGTCTTGACACACAAATTCAGAGCAGTCTCAATAACATACGATGTATTTAGTATAAAAAGATTAAGTTCCTTAACTGTCCAAAAATATCGAGACAATGATTGCAGACTTTTTAAAAAAGTATGTGAATGTAATAATTGGTACGGTAAATTTCATCCGTCATCAGGATGTTATGGTTCTTCCGATGACTACGAAGACTGTAATTACTCGTAGTTCTGTATTTTTGGTTCATTAAAACTACGGGCTATATTAATTTTACATAGGTTTATTTCACTACCTTTTGCGGTAACCGTCCCTACAATATTTGAAGCCTTATTTGCCTTCCGAAAATATATTTTAATTGTGCCTTCCAGAAGTTAATTGAAGTCCCACTCCATTGCGATTCAGCGAATCACGCTCAGAGGACTCCCGCTAACCGTTTTACTGTGTGAAGCCAGTGAGACCGCGGTAATTGGTCCATTTTTGAGTCCCACTAGCGAATGTGACGGCATCCGGCAAAATTGCTCCCTAATGCATTGCTGGACGTAGGGCTGCCGCGGAAACTTTATTACGAACTCGGTTTGAGTTCCCGAGAAAGTTAGTGGAGGAAATATTTTCGATGTAAAATGGAGAACGTTGTTGAAAACGGCTAAACACACTGTGGGTACTTTGTTTGGGTACCCACGACACAAGCCATCTTGAGCTTACCGTGGGACTCAGTCAATTTGTTAAGGAGGAGGATTTATTTACTGCTCACGGGTAAGTTACTTTAATAAATAAAGGAACAGGAATACTATTGATTGACGTGAAAAAGGATATGGCGAGGAAATAGAACGAATAAGTGAGAAGTTCTTTAGATAAAAGCAAAGCAGACTTAGGCTCCGTTGGGATGCAATCCAGAACTTAAGTTTTGATGTATTTTGTTTTATATTATAATTTAAATATACTCGTAATAATGAGTTTATCGAAACTTACGTACGAAATATAACTTGATATTTACTATTCGCTTTTCGGTCAAAGAAAATATCAAAATACCGTGAGGAAGCCCGTGTACACCTATGAAAATATATAAAAGGTGTATGCGAAGTCCCCAATCCGCATTGGGCCAGCGTGGAAACTATAGCCTGAGCCTCTCACTCGTAAGAGGAGGCCTGTGCCCAGTAGTGGGAGGGAAAGTCCGAGAGCGTCAGAGAGCTACCCATGAGTCTCATCATCAAACACATGAAGATGGTCGAGAAGCTCCTGAACAGCAAAAGGTAATTGCACAAAAGATCTCTATGGATGAGATCCTGAAGTCTATCCGTAAGGGCCCCCACAGTTATAAAAGGTACTATCATCTGCAAAAGTGCATGGAGAAATTATGAATGAATTCATTGATGAATTCGCCATCCACTTTTGCAGGTGATAGTGCCTGTTAGTCCATGTTTTTTTTATCAACGAAGAAGAGTAGCAACCCTAGTCCGCCGCTGACGCCAACACGGTACATTTTCATTA
This sequence comes from Leguminivora glycinivorella, assembly GCF_023078275.1. Taxonomy (NCBI): domain Eukaryota; kingdom Metazoa; phylum Arthropoda; class Insecta; order Lepidoptera; family Tortricidae; genus Leguminivora; species Leguminivora glycinivorella. The sequence continues at coordinate 20,669,307 of NC_062982.1, forward strand.
CGACGAGATTAATAGCATTATCTCACGGAAAAATGCGCGCCCCGCGAAACAATTATGTGAGTCAGGATTCACGGACCCGTCTATAGCTGTTGGTGGTATATTCAACTACTTACCTACCTACTATCATAGAGGAATCTCTATAGAGAGTGTTCCATACCAAAGTAAAAGTGGGTAGTTTTCTTTATAAAAACGCTTATTGGAGTCGAACCAAGTTATCTTGATAGCGATTTTGATGGCCCTGCCTGTATAAGGTTTAACTGGAACGCCGTTGTCAAAAATTTGCTACTGAATTAATAACTTTCAATCTGATAATTACAGTTTAAATTGCTTGGGACAGATCTGGAACAAGGCGCTTGAGGGGTTAAGTAAACGTCATAATTTTATAGAAGTTTGACGTTGCAAATAATAGTTACAGCGGCGCGATTGTCAAAAATGGTTGTGAACTTGGCTAGGTTTGACTCGATAGTCAACATCTAGCATCAAGGAGCGATTTTATCAGTATCAGTAGTCAGTACTACTTCTTGACAATAGGTGTCAGTTACAAAATCAATAAGTATTTAGGTAAGAGAACTGATATCTAAACCCGATGATCCCGACAAAATTTGTAATTTTCTTCAGAAATCCGAAACCCGCTGCTTCTATCCATGTCATCTTCCAATAAATCAAAACATCAAACCTATAGGGTGGAAAAAACCCATCAAACATCACCATCCGCGCTTACCGAAACGCCTAAACGAACCGAAACGAATAGCCGAAGGGACTCGGTCACTACAGCCGTTTGATTTCTGAACTAGAAAATGAAATCCTATTTAGTTCGTAGAGGTCACCCCCTTGGGGCCGATGTGACATTAATAAACGAAAGAGTGGAGTATTTTCGGCGGGCCGGTTAAAATATTCATGGAACGGACACCGCGGCTCAGATTAGAGATATGTGAGGTGGGTTCCCTTTGACCGATAGTACCAACAATTCATATCGGCTATGTCCCCTGACGCTGTGCTAGGTCCTGAATTTCCATCACATAGGTCTTCAGATTATACTCTATTTGCTACGTGCACGACTTGTGGTGCGCGCATTTTGTGAGCATTTTCATGTTGGATTTCGTGTTCTGTGAACAACTTAGTTCCTACGGCCACCGTTAGTATTGATATTGGTCATACTTAACGATAAAATTACGTGTATTTGTGGAAAAATGTAATTCTGTTACGAGCATTACCATGATCTCAATATACCATCACATAAAGAAAAGAAATTACGCTTTTCTGTCATAGTCATGTCAGCCATCCTGCATTCGCCGGCATCAGATTCTACCAGCAATATGAAATTATTTGAAATATGGGAGCACTATAGTAGAGGATGTATGATCATACTGTTGGACGAAAAGTTACTATGCGGACCTATTTTGCGGCGCATCTAGAATCGGATTTCTGTCATTGCGAGCAGCCAATTTTTTTTTACTTCAAGGTCACAACTTAAACACACATTTGACAAACCACGAATGAAAGGATATCATAATTGAGTTAACAGTTTTATAATGAGCTGTAAACATTCTCAGGAAGCCAACACTATCTCAACTTCTCGTTCAACATTTAGTGCAGCTAAGACGGATCTTCAACTGAGATGACAAACAAACTGCATCTTCCTCGAGAGCTGAAAGGACTCGTGATGGATTGCTCTTTCACGTTAATAATGTAAAATCTTCATGAAGCTGGGATAATAACTTTTAGGAATTTAAGAAATTAGGAGTCAGTTAAAAAAAAAAGTAGACCTTCAACATTTTGTATATTGTTGTTTTTTTTGAAACATGGAGTTTTAGGTCTACTTTGATGAACTAATACAATAATTGTTGAATAACTAAGTACAATGCTAGTTTTAATAACAGCGAATTCGTCCGTTCACCTAATCTAAGGAAATAGTGATACCACCTAATTGGGACCGAGTACTTTCACTTCCCCAAAAATATAAATATTAGTACAGATGTAGTGCAAAACGATTTTCCTTCGTACTGTTACGGAAACGTACGAACGTGTCATGCTATTTCAGTCAGTCTCAGCACAAGACGTATTGACAAGACATTGTCGCATGACAAATACGAATATTTCCGGAAAAATACTAAGGAAAAGCTTTTCGTACTACATCTGTACCAATACATCAGCAAATAACATATTTTTAAATTAAACGAAAAATGGAGAAATTCACACCTCCGGCAGGACTCGAACCTGCGAGCTCTGGCCTTGCCGGGGACATTCCGCTCCCAACTGCGCCACGGAGGCGTGCGAATTTATCCATGCCTTCCCTCAATTCTCAACCGCCTTAGGGTGGCGTTATAGCAAACATATAACCGTAAGAATACACAGGCACTGGAGTCTCAATTTACATTGATTTTTCCATTTTTCCTTTAATTTATAAATAAACTCTGTCAAACAAGTCTGTCAGTAAATAAGAACAAAGAAAACTATATGCTTCCTTTTCTTTAGGGTGCTAGAGAAAAGGATACCTATAGTTTTCTTTGTTCTTAGTTACTGACAGACTTGTTTGACAGAGATTATGTAATATCGCTCACAGACGTTTCTGTATGATAACAAATCAGCAAGTAAGTTTCTTTTATTTAAGTATTAAGATTTCATTATCTTCCTGATATTAATTAAGAGCTCTCTTCTATTAATATTTCTCGTCAAACTGTAATAACTGGAACACTATCGTGTAAAGGTCAGGCCTTCTTAATATTAACGGTATTTTCTTGGCTTCCTTATTAAATTATAACCGTCAGAAGTATATCACCTTTGTGAATAAAAATAACTTGACATTTTTCATTTTGGACATTTTCTATATTTAATATTAATAAATTAAGAAAAAATACTATCAATTTGTAGTGGCAAACGATGTTCATAAGTATTTCAAAGCGATGGGATAAGTAGTTTTCGAGATATTTAGTAATGTGACAAACAGACGGACGGACAGAGTCACACTATGAGGGTTCCTTTTGTACCTTTCTGGTAAGGAACCCTAAAAAGAAACATATCTAAGCTTAGCAGTACCAGTGGTAATACTATAGGAGCATTATTTTCCGTGCCATATAACCATGACATTGTCATCATAATCATCATCATCATATGTGCCGTTATCTGAGTAAAGGGACCTTATTCTTATTATAACGTCACATATTATCCATTTATCCAATACTGATGCTACCTACGTATGCTACGCGTTCCACGAAAGATATTAAATGCAAAATAGAATTTGTGGGCAAACAGTCAAATCGATATCTAAAATTAATTCCTGTTACACTGAAATTCCAGGAATCGATGTAAACGATGGATCATATATCGAATGTGCTTGACATATTATCCCGGTAACTATTGGGAACCCTCATTAGTATGTAGTATGGTTTCCTTGAATTGATAGCAGAGCCCTACAAATCTCAATATTGAGTTACATAATCGGATAGCGATGAACGGTGAAATCTTGTGTTGATAATTTACGGGTAACATCAACGATATAATGTACCTACTAGTTACGAACATTTAGTTCGAAATATTATTGTTATACAATCAGTAATGCGGCTTATTCAATTCTTAAATTTTTGAAAATAATTATCATATCAAACTCCTTTCGGTTCAAAAAATCTTTCAACACTAGGTCATCTTTTATTCCTAAACTGGCCACCGTGTGGCTATTTATATCCCAGTGCAATACAAATAACCTTCGCAATATGTTCATATTTTACTTCAAGCACTTCATCTCAGTTTTTTTTTTTTTGAAATATTGCACCTTTACTACCTGACACAACCAAATAATAATGACATTGAGCTTCAACCTCGCTTTAAGTTTTCTGAAAAATTGTTTCCCTAATATCCCAACTAAAAGGGTAATCAGAACATGGGTTCTAAAACCCCCAAAGGTTGACGGATGTGTATCCCCCACGGACCAGCGTGAATAGTCACGTGTTCAAGTGGAATTGAAACGGAACGTGGGCCTCGACAAAAAAGAGTTTTAGCCTGACGGATTAAATCAGACCGCTAGATGAAAATAGGATTTGCGGGTGCTTTAGTCTAGGTAATATATTGGCTGGGGTTGGTGGGAGAAATATTGGCGAATTAGATTAAAAAGGTGAATGGAGACCGAAATGATTTCTTTCGAAAAAATCTCCTTTTAAACGACGCAATCTTTAAATGTATCAGTGTGTATAATATACAAAATATAAAAAAGACACATTTAATGAAATGATACACATTTAATAAAAATAGAATTTGGTAAATATATATATTTTTTTATAAAAATCTCAAAAACTGTCATTTATTAATGTGGGCTGACCACAAGCGAAGTCAGATATATAATATATGTTACACACAAATATTTAAAAAAATCCTTTCGTGTTTTGTAGTAGAAGTGCATACAATCAAAATCATTATCGCAAAAATTTTACAAAGCTGCGGTTCAAAAAATCCGTACCGCTCAACAAAGGGATATATTGGTATCGTTTATTGTTGAGTATCCATTATTCAGCGAAGCAAAATCGCTGTGATACGAACTATCGGGTCTCAATACCTATTGGTCGGAAGTCGTACAGATTTAAACAATCGGCCCGACCGTTGATCCCTGGGGTACGCCATTGTAAAACCAACGCTGAGTCCGCCGGCCGTTGTTTAAATTTAAAAATGGCTACGTATTAAAACGAACATAATTGATTGGAATGGAAACTACGGATTGCGTTGAAGATCGTGTCATTACATCATATTTTAACGCTCAATCTGCTGTGGTGGCAGATCGTTTAAAGTTAAGCGTTGTGTATTTTAAGCAATTTTTCATGATTTATTTGCAGTAATACTATAAACTGAACGTTTAATTCGCTCAGTTTATGTTGTCACTGGACTGATTTCATTACAGTATGATAATGCATGACCTATATTAAGGTAGGCACAGCTATTTTCGTTGAATTATTATGTCATTACGAAGTGTTTCTACCTACAGTGTGCACGATATTTATAGATTTAATTTGAGTGTTCAGATTCACAAAACTTAAGTAGCTAACTAAATCATAGCATCGAAAAGAAGCATGGATTTATTATTTCTTTGTTGTCATTTATCTTCAATAATTTATTGAATTTTGTGTGCGACTGCGACTTTCGATCCGGAGGTCGCGGGTTCGAACCCCGGCTCGTACCAATGAGTTTTCGGAACTTATGTGCGAAATGTTATTTGATATTTGCCAGTCGCTTTTCGGTGAAGGAAAACATCGTGAGGAATCCGGACTAATTCCAATAAAGCCTAGTTACCCTTCGGGTTGGAAAGTCAGATGGCAGTCGCTTTCGTAAAACTAGTGCCTACGCTAAATCTTGGGATTAGTGGTCAGATGCGGACCCCAGGCTCCCATGAGCCGTAGCAAATGCCGGGATAACACAAGGAGGATGATGACTCTATTGAGTTTAGTTTCGCGACTGCATTTCCGAACATAACCGCAACATTGCTCACATTGTCGCATAATGAATACGAATCAATAACGGACTGATTACTGCATCCTTTGGTAATTATATCAGAATGGTTATTGGGGTAAATCGCATTCAATTGAAGGGTGTCATTAATATCGTTTGAATCATAAGCGAAATCTCCAAAACCACTCTAAAAGAGACCTAGAATTTCAATTTGGTTGTAACAGTTCTCAAGGTCATATTATGCTGGATATGGCAGGACTTTATGAATTCACATAACCAATGCAGAAGCAAGGCCTACTTTAGTGTGGCGGCATTTCATTAAGGCCCCCACTTTACAGCGATCGCGCAATACAGGCATTGTTGCACTATCGAGGGTTGCGAAACCTGATTATTTCTGCAATATCACATTTGCAGGTAAATTGTGAACGCGAAGCTGGTCGCGTGCCCTGGGGAGCATTTAATAGAATTAGGTATTAAATTTATGTTACACTATGTTTACCTATGACGCACAGTTGTGTTACCTACTAGGTAGTGACAATATTTTCGTAGGTAACGGCAGTCATTCTTTTTGTTTTTGATCGAGGTAACTATTTTAGAGACGGACACTAACCTCGAAGGAAAGCGACATCAACATTTAGCTCCCCGAATCTATTTATTTCTTACAACGATATGGGTAGTGTTCCAATTTTTGCTAGGTTAGCAGAAATATATGGTAAGGCACACCAGATAGAAACATCTTAATAGTTAACTTGAATTATAATGCCTACCTAGTCTAGAGCACACAGACAGACATTGAGGACGAAATGGATAGAGAACATCATCAACTTAAAACTTTAAGGAAAGGCCAAATATAGCAAAAAATAGTAAACAATAATACCTGAACAGCCCTAGCGAAGCCGATTTATGACAATAATCTGGACGTGTCCGCCCAAAATCGGTTTTACATCGCATATAAGTGAAAATTTATATTCGGGGGTATTTAAACGCTCATTTAATCGCTACGGACGCGACCAGTTTGTATTAACACATTAGCATATTCGAATATGGCACTCGATTTACTGGACTTATGAATTTAATCGACTTTAACTGCTTTAGATTTGAATAAGACCCTTTAACGCAAAATATATTTATAAATTGATTTGGAAGAATCTTTCATAATACATATAATGGCTTCTTTAATCTGCCTTCGTTTGTATTTGAAGCAGCAAAAGCTTTATAAAAGCGGAATTTAGGTCTTGTTCAAGTTTATCTAAATAACAATTAACATTTTTCGCAATATGCGAATATAGTACTTAACATTAGTCCCTTACCTAACAACATACTGTTGCAGGTTTACATCTACAGTTGCTTCACAAAGGTAACCTAAAGTGTGGATCTTTCAATGTCCCTTGTGGCTTGGATGTCAATTTGTCAGTTAAAGTCCTTTAAAAGCAACCTACCTGTTTTTATTCCATCTGCTTTGAGTTTTGAATGAATGAATTTTGCATTGTTACGTTAATTTTTATTTTAACCGATAAGCGAGCGATTAAGCAGTATAAGTACGTTAACAAAACGGTTTATAGTGCCTAGTAACTTTAATTAGAGCTTAAGTGCTCAATCATTTGTCGCAAACGACATTTTACATTGTAAGTTGTAACAAAGATCGACTTAAATGTAATCTTGGCAATATAAAGCTTTTAATACTAACTCGTTTGCAGGAGATGTTCAATAGTGTATAATATGTCAAAGAACTACGCGTAAGATTTCATTTATATTTATACGTTAGCTAATTTTTATTTTATTTTTTTTTTTTTATTGAGAAAGAAACAAACGGTCACATACAGTATGAGATACATATGTTGTTATTGCATTTACAATAGACCTATAGTTTCCTTAAAGAATATAAGTGCTTAATTTTATTAACTACATATATACATATTCAGTTGTATAAGATAGATGCTTAAATTGTAATCATTTGCATAATAGGTACAAAGAACATACTTACCCATTATGCAAATTACTGCGAGTGTTAACAAACTAATTTAAACCTTACTAATGATTAGAATACGATACATTTTGGATAATTCAACTTTGCAAACAAAATGCTTTCTTTAAATCGCTAATACTACAGTTAAAAACATCAATGTTTGAAAGATTAACACTTTCATTATATAGTTTACAGACACGCCTTATAAACATATTTCGTGCATAGCATGTTCGACTGAACGGGATAGCAAATAGTTCCTTTTTACGACATTTACGCTGACGCGCACGAGGGACTTTAATGTTTATTTCTTCAAGCAACGAGGGGATCGCTAATTTCGAGTGTAATATTTTATAAAGTAAGACCGAGTCTACGCAGTCACGGCGGTCTTTAAGAGGCTGAATTTTATAATGCTTTAATGAGGAGGTGTAATCGGCATAGTCATGACCTGTTCTATAATCTAACGTTTTTACGAATTTCTTTTGGAGCCTCTCGATTCTGTCAATATGAACAGCATGGAAAGGCTTCCAAACAGCGCATGCAAATTCTAAACGACTCCTGACATAGCTATTGTACAGTGTTATATAACTAAAAGAATTATTAAAAGGCTTGCAGACTCGTAGGATAAAACCTAATTGCTTAAACGATTTTGTGACTACGTTATCAATATGGGGAATAAACGACATCTTTGAATCCATTGTCACACCGAGATCTCGGATTTGGGTTACTCTATTTAATGTTTTATTAGAAATAGTATAATTATGATCAATATTTTTCTTTTTTCTAGTAAAAGTTATAATACTACACTTTTCATTGTTCAGAAATAAATTATTATCATTGCAGTATCTCTCTAAGTTAATTAAATCCTCTTGTAGTAGATCACAATCTGAGCCATCTCTAATGGTTTTATAAATCTTAGCATCATCCGCGTAAAGTAATACTTTAGAATGCTTAATGTAGTCTGTTATATCATTTATATATAGCACAAAAAGAAGAGGTCCTAAATGAGATCCCTGTGGGACTCCTGATGTGACAACCCTGTACTGCGATGTGTAACCGGACAATACAACTGCCTGTGTTCTAGATTCAATATATGATTTTATCCAACGATAGAGATCACCGTGTATACCGAGTTGCCATAGCTTATTTAACAATGTGCTGTGACAGATTTTATCGAATGCCTTGGCAAAATCGGTATACACGGCATCTACACAGTGTCCACTATCCATAGCCCTAATAACGTCTCCTGTAAAAATCAACAAATTACTATCCACCGAACGACCTTTAAAGAAACCATGCTGGTGGGGGGTAATATGATCCTTAACAACTTCGAAGAGTTGACATTTAACTATCTTTTCGAGAATTTTACTGAACTGGCAGAGTTTCGATATAGGTCGGTACTTTTCGACTTCATGGCTTACTTTTCCTTTTGGTATTGGAGTTATCCAAGCCTGTTTCCATATTTTTGGCACACATCCATTACTTATTGATTTTTTGAATAGGTAACATAAGGGTTTTGTCAGAAAATTAGAACATTTTTTTATAAAAAGAGGGTGTACCCCGTCCGGACCGGAACCTTTATGAATATTGATAGCATTTAACTGATTTAGAACAATTTTAGTTGTAATTTCTATAGAATTTATATCAATGGGAGGATGTGACAGTGAATCTAAACTATTACTAACATTAGTGTTAGAGTAATTATTTATTAATGCCTTATTTTGATTTATCTTACTGTCATTTATGATGAAAGTATTAAAGAATATCAATTGACTAATAGTAGTCACTGAGTTTCCGCCATGTTGGAATGTTATAAAAATGGCGGACAAGCAGTGACGGTGGCCAGTTCGAGTACAGACGAGTAGTAGTGAAGAAGTCTTGAATTATTTATTGTAAATTGGTTGTTAATATTTTTGTTATAAGTGAATAAAGTAAATGTGATGGTACAAGTAATAGTTTTCATCATCAACCTGGTAATATCCCCAACAGTTCAGAAGTTGGACGAAACAAAAATCGATAAGATTTTTGCCACGCCGCACAAGTGTAAGGTTTTTTTTTTTTTTTAGTCAAAATAATGTAACGGATTTATTTAACGAAACGTGCATTTAAATTGCTTTGGTAAGTGAGACATGTATTATATTTATTTCTTAAAATTAAACTTCATGTTCTGAAACTGGTTTGATAATCTACCCTCATGGCAGTATAAATTGATGAGCTCTCATTATTGTTTTATTTAAAAGATGACTTACTTTTGTACCTAAAAATCTTTTTACAAAAGGTGTGTAACATTACATTGCCCATTAGTTATTGAAACACATAAATCTGATAACTATATGACTAGTATATTCTGGATACACAATAAGCGCCGTCATATGATACGTCATTCAGTTTGTGACAGTAAAATTTCATAAATTAATTGGCATAAGGAAATCGTGGAATTATGAGTAAAGTAAATTTGTATCTTATCAATAGAAATAAAGTTCTGATTAAACGACTGCTTTATTTAACGATGCCTCGAGCTGTTAAACACAAGCCATTTTATGTTGTTTCCGAAAAGTGGTGTAATTTATTCCAACGAGGCAATTGTCCTGCTGTTGTATTCTGTTATTATAATATAATTATACATATTCGAGCTTATCAAGTTATACAGATCAGATAAACAATTAAACATTCATACTGAATGAAATACGCTGTGTAAAATATGTTCTCATAAAGTACTTCAATAATTTAATCCCTCGTGTCCGGTAACACAAGATTGGTAAAAATTATGTATACTTATGAAAAGTTGATCTCAATTCAAACTGAGAATTATAATGCAGTTCTTAATTTTGATATTTAATGCTTTAAGTATGATTTTGAACAAAAACGATTCCTGTTCATTTGCAAATACATATTTAATAGTGAATTTAACATATTATATTAACCGTTAAAATTGAAGTTGTGCAATTGTGGGTCTTAATTCTGTTAAGTACTGAATTTAAATAAACAACTTTGATAATAAGGTTGCCAACCCCTGGTATGAATAATGGAGAGTAAGTTGTATCTCTAATCATCTTCAGATATTTTATGATAACTCGTTATAAAAATGTTTAGCGTTTTAAAGTTTTAAAACTCAACGAATTGAAATGTGTTGTTTTTCAACGTTTTATTTCACGAATTGGACTGATTGATCTCATTTTGATTGTTGACGGTATGCTACCACATTTATGAATACTATTCTATAATGGCCAGTGATGGCAGAATTATTTAATCAAAGTAACGTATAAAATAAAATTCTTCGCATTTTACCATGGTGATCATGGATTCATGGGTGATAATTCGATGGGAAATCGAAAAATTACATCTATGGTGTGAATAAATATCATTAAGACATGTTTCAGACTATTAGTAATATCTGTTTGCTTCTTAAGAATAACGATTCAATCTTGATATGCTTATATATTATGGTACATGTGACATGACATGGGTGATGGTCACATGTAGTCATATATAGAGTCATATGTAGAGTCAGTCATATGTAGAGTCAGTCATATGTAGAGTCAGTCATATGTAGAGTCAGTCATATGTAGAGTCAGTCATATGTAGAGTCAGTCATATGTAGAGTCAGTCATATGTAGAGTCAGTCATATGTAGAGTCAGTCATATGTAGAGTCAGTCATATGTAGAGTCAGTCATATGTAGAGTCAGTCATATGTAGAGTCAGTCATATGTAGAGTCAGTCATATGTAGAGTCAGTCATATGTAGAGTCAGTCATATGTAGAGTCAGTCATATGTAGAGTCAGTCATATGTAGAGTCAGTCATATGTAGTACGCGTAAACTCGAGTATTTTGACCCCAGTATAAAATAATGACTTGAGCCAGGGTATTGCACAATGAATCGTATCTTGTGGAATAAATGGTTGACGCACGCGGATGGACGTGCGGGATTTAGAGCGCGTGGATGAACGTGCGAGATTTAAAGCGCGTGGATGAACGTGCGAGATTCAAAGCGCGTGGATATACGTGCATAACATTTAAGCACGTTGATGAACGTGAAAGACTCCTTTCAACCTTTATAAATACATGAAACATTAATATAAAAGTACAACATAAATGACTGTGCCTTAATATCAGAATGTATATTATTTGCGACTTTTGATTGGATAAAGCAGTACAGCAATAATTACATATTTATCTTTTGGCTACGTGTAATACGTGTATCCAGTTCTTTACATGTTTTATAATAGTCTTAGGTGATCAAGAATAAAGTAACAAAAAAAGAGACTTTATTGATAACATATAAAACTTATTACCTAGCAGGTTTAGCTCGTAAAATATTAAAAGTGAAGTACTTAAACTTTGTATCGGTTATGAAGAGACCTATTAGATTTAAAATAAAATCGTTACTAACGACTAGTTTCCCTTTCATAGATAAAAGAAATAAATTGAAAATGTGCAATTTGAAATCTAGAGAGCAAACATTAATAATCTTTTGTCTTTAAATTCGCGAAAGCTCTTCATGAAAAGAAAATATATACTTGCTTTATGTGTGAATAGATCTTTTGATAATTAAATGAATTGCTTACCACTTGCGGCTTGTAATCAGCGCGAATAAAGATACGTCGGATATCGTATTTGGTTTTTCATACGACACGGTATATATAAAAAAAAAAGAGATTATGTATATAATGTCTGACGGGTGTCGCTATTGTTGACCTGTAACCTAAATAGTATATGTACAAAGAGTTTTTCTATTTCGGCATACTATTGCATCAATCTTAGCTAGTACCTAAAATAATAATAATAATAACAGGATAAAAAAAAAATAAGGACCTACACCGTAGTCGTGTACTTGCGATTAGTCTTAAATGGTTGCGTAATATAATATGTTTACGTTACAAATGGTAAATATTAACTAGGCGCGATATTTTATTGACAGGTCATTTGAGTATTTAAAGATTCTGTAAATGTGTATGGTATATACATCTGAAAAATCTTGAATATAATTACTCAGTATATATAAACAGTAGATATATTAATAGGCGATGACAATAATTTAATTAATCATAACGACTATCGATACATTATGACTTATTGAATTGATTACCGAACCATAATCGTTTTACCATAATTTCGAAGCAGTCGAAATTATGTTCCTAAAGAAAGTGTTGCAAGTTTCAGATCAAGGACCGAGGAGCGTCCAGGTGAAAGGGCCAGGGTCTGGTATTCGTTTACCACCCAGGAGTGCCCAGGTGAGAGGGTCGGGGTGTAGATTCACTTCCGACCCAGGAGTGCCCAGGTGAGAGGATCAGGGTAAAGATACCTCTGTTTCGATCGTCCACCGTGGGTCCTCATACGCTGGCATGGTATGCGAGCTTGCGTCTGGCGGCGCAATGTCCGGCGTCCGTGATGAGCAGCATCGGCAGCACTATCCAGGCTGACAGAGCTTGGGTGGCCCATGATGCTGTTGCAGCGGACGGGTACATCATGTTGCCGAAGCCCGTGGCGGCACGGGAATTTCATTCAATCGTGTGATGAGGTGGTGATGTCATAAAACCGTGTAAATATGTTCTTTTTGCTTGTTTCGCGAGTGAAGTGTGAAGTGAAGTGTTGCATTGTTTACTTAAATATGTTTATAACTTGTGAAATTAATTTAATTATCATAATTTAATTAGATGTAATGAATTCAATTGAATGTAATGAATTTAATTAGATGTAATTAATTTAATTAATTTAATTGTATCGAAGTTAATGTTATTCATATATTTATTTTTCACGGGCCTATATTTCTTGATAAGATTTATGGAAATATTTAAAAATCCATTTTATAGCATATCGTAATTATGTGGTAAAGGTATCGGTATGAAGTGAAGTGATGTTTTGTATTTCTATTGTTTAAGAATTATTTCAAATGCATATTATACTACACTTTTATAATCTTTTTCTTGTATAAACTGATAGTCTTTCTTTTGAATTATTTCACATTAAGTTTTGGCGAAGGGTCTCGCCTCGAACAGGATGGCCGAGCTGTTAGAGTAATTATTTATTAATGCCTTATTTTGATTTATCTTACTGTCATTTATGATGAAAGTATTAAAGAATATCAATTGACTAATAGTAGTCACTGAGTTTCCGCCATGTTGGAATGTTATAAAAATGGCGGACAAGCAGTGACGGTGGCCAGTTCGAGTACAGACGAGTAGTAGTGAAGAAGTCTTGAATTATTTATTGTAAATTGGTTGTTAATATTTTTGTTATAAGTGAATAAAGTAAATGTGATGGTACAAGTAATAGTTTTCATCATCAACCTGGTAATATCCCCAACATTAGACATATTGTATATCTCAAAAACAGAATGGAAATAATCATTAAAGTAATTACATATTTGTATGGCATCTGAAGATGAGTTACCATTATAAGACATCGTTTGAGGGAGTTTATTTTTGGAAAATACTGACTTAACATAGGTCCAAAAAAAGGCTGGATGCGTTTTTATTTTGTTCTCCGAATAAGCAATATAACTTTTATAGCATTGAGTCTCCATTTTCTCGGCCCGTTTTCTTAAATTTAAAAGCTAATGGTCAAAACGATAGTAAAACAAGCAATCAAGTAACAGTTGTGTTCAGAAAATCTGGTCACAAAAAACAAATCACCGTTTGCAGCACAGCATCTGAAACAGACCAAACTCTTGTTAGTAAACTTACGGGTCAAATATCGGATATAAATGTTTCCAGAATCGTTCACAGGCGGCAGAGGGGGTATTATCATAGGCCTCTCTTCTGTAGGTAGCTGGGTCGGCAGGGTTTGTAGATTTGGTAGGTTCGGTAGATTCGGTAGGTCTGGTAGATTTGGTAGATTCGGTAGGTACACTTCCGGAGGTTCGGTTTCTTCTAGTTCTTCCGTTTCGTCTGTTTGGAAATAGTTATCGTTTGAACGCGAGCGGTCGTCGTATTTTTGTTTAAGTTTTGTTTTTGGTTGTGATTTGATTTTTGACTTATGTTTAACTTACACTAGTTTTAATTCTTATTCTATATTTATCCAAAGTCAATAGTAAACACCATATTTATTGCCTTTGGATTTACAATGTGAAAATAATATATGAAAAGTGTTTTGCTCTCATTTCACATACTGGATTATTTTTGATGGAACTATAATAGTCTCTTAATTTTCAATCAGTAAAGTTAGCGGCTCTGTGGTAATAGTTTAATATGAGGCTCGGGTCCAGCACAGTAAACAGATTACAATCAGTTTCCTTCCAATCCTTATAACAGGTTATTTTATTCAGATATAAATATTGATATACGTAGGTTGAGTTATACTAATCCTATTTACGAAGAAGCTGGTTACTATTTCAAATTGTGGAATATTGATATACGTAGGTTTGAGTCATACTCATCCTATTTACGAAGAAGCTGGTTACTATTTCAAATTGTGGAATATTGATATACGTAGGTTGAGTCATACTAATCCTATTTACGAAGAAGCTGGTTACTATTTCAAATTGTGGTTACTATTTCAAATTGTGGAATATTGATATACGTAGGTTGAGTCATACTAATCCTATTTACGAAGAAGCTGGTTACTATTTCAAATTGTGGAAAGGGCATTTACTTGTGTTTATCATAAATGTAAGTTCCCGGATCATGAAGATTTTTTAATCTATCTTGTACATTTCGTACACTAATACTTTACAGGATTTTTATTCCGTCCATTACAATTTTTTATTTTCTCTAGAACGATTCTCGATCTCTTAACTCTACGAAGAAACCAGATGAGAGTTCGCAAATTCAAAACTGAAGTGGACGTACTGCTCATAACGATTACACCGTGTACCCGCTCATTTATTAAAAGGGTTAGGCAACAACTCCAGTATGCAACAATTAGTCAGGCACGATAGCCTTCAACTTTTTGCTCGGCGGGGCGAAATCTGTACAAAAGCTGTGAAACTCGATATATCGAAACTGGAACACTTGTTTACACAATGGGTATGAATTAAGTGGACAAACTTTGTCGAGAAATTTAGATCGTAATTTGGCTTTTTTCCTTTCAGGGCACCTCTGCCTTGTTTACCTTAAATTGAAAAAGTAGTTAGTGTGACCCAAAATTTTATTAAGATTAAGAATGACACTGTAGGTGCGTCATACACAATCATACAATACTGTCATACACTTGCAACTCATGGGAAGGGAACTTCGTAAAAAACTTAAAAATAGCGTTCTGAATACTCGTAAACCCAGAGTGGGTTTTAAAACTTAACCTGGAAGTACCTACTGAATGTGCATTGGTGTGGAATCTCATTTCACTTGTTATACATAAATGTGGAAAATTCTGTCTAATCATATTGTGCCCTGATGATGTTATAGATTCACTTTGCATTGCTCAAATCAATACACATTTATAACATATCTATTGGCGGCCCCTTCATGTACATAGTGTACTTATAGGTACACCGTGCCTGTTACTTCGTTCTATAGTAGACTGAAACCATAAATCACGTATTGTTATCGAGAAAAAAAAACTCAATATCTGAAGTGTCTATGCAATAAATAAACAGCGGGCACATCGATTATAGAAAGATTTATATCTACTACTTTGACGTGCATACCATCATTCATAATGCTCTATTCTATTGTGATCGTGTGTGATTTTGTGGAAGAATATCGTACCCAAATGTCAGGAAACTTGAATGAGTATTTGGATTGTTTTTTTTTAACATAGTGAAAGGATAAAATAATAGAAAGTTTTGTTTTATTCGCCAATACGGCGGTTATTCCATTCAATGTTAGCTAGACGGTCTAGGCATCTGTCCGGTAAACAGACGGTGGTTCGATTCCAGTTATGGACACTAGAATAAGTAAAACTATTATCACTACATGTTTAGCTTTATTTGTGCAGTTTTAGTTACAAGTTTCCTGGAAACAACGATGTATAAAATTTAATCGAATTTACTTATTTTGAAATAAAAAAATGTGTACTAAATTTTACATCTAGGTGAATCAACTTTTTCTTGCCTGTTATTGCCATGGTTACGGTCCCCTGAGTCACGCTGGTTTTATGCAAAATTATGCTACTGAAATTATGCAAGCATGCATGTAGTCCATGTTTGAAGGTGGCAAATTAAGGAAAGGGCTTGTTGACACCAGAAAAACGCAAGTTGAAGAAAAATGCAAGAAAAAGTTGATTTATAAATATACTTTTTTCCATTTACCTTGAAAACCACTTACTCACGATATACGATCCATATATTTGTAAAACACTCGAGTAAGTATCCAATTACCATATTGTAAAGGTTTTTCTTAATAAAATAAACAAATACCCCACATATTTGCAAGCAATAATAAAATTACTGGCGTTCGGAAATTCTCATATAAAACGACACCTTTTTACGCTTACCCTTTTGATAAAAACAGGCGATATGTGAAGTTTATGTTTTTCAACATAAGGATTTTTTATTGAGATACCGGTATGATTATAAAAAGAAGAGTAGTAAGCTCTTCGAATAAATATTACGACGTAAAATCTCGGAATTCAAGAAGACCATAAAAACTTCAAAAGTTCGTATAAGTCAACGGAGGGCAAACTATTTTCATCGCGGGCCAAAATTGGAAGGAATTTTAGAAGCGAGCAGGGCGCTTTGTTCTTCTTTTCATATGCGCACTGCCAAGGAGTGGAATTCCATGCTGGCGGCTATATTTCCGAGCTCATATAACATGGCAACCTTCAAATCTTCAAATCATCATCTAGGCGAGCTCACTCTATCGTAGGCCACGTCTTGGACTTTGGCTAGTCTGTGGCCAAGAGTGAGCTCATCCATACTAATATTATAAATGGGAAAGTGTGTGTCTGTTTGTTTGTCCATCTTTCACGGCAAAACGGAGCGACGAATTGACGTGAATTTTTAAGTGGAGATAGTTGAAGGGATGGAGAGTGACATAGGCTACTTTTTGTCTCTTTTTAACGAGAGAAAGCCGCGGGCAGAAGCTAGTTTATAATAAAACAAAAATAGACCATAAATTAAATGTATTTTTCTACGGTGCTGGCCATATCACACACTATTTTGAAGGACCGGTAGCGGGCCGGATACAATCCTTTCGCGGGCCGTACATGGTACTTTGCCCACTGGTATAGGTCCTCTGGATATAAAATGGAATAGCCCGACTAATATTTTGATAACAGTAACACCTTAAAAATCGAAAGATTTTTTGAATTGTGATTTATCCAAGGCTTAATTAGACTGAAGGCTACTGTAACTCGCCACAATAGTTATTACAGATGTACTTATAGTGCGAAAAGGGTTTCCTTCGGAAACGTTCGTATTTGTCATGCTAGTTCAGTCAATGTCAGTACATCTTGTATTGACACTGACTGAAATAGCATGACACGTTCGTACGTTTCCGTAACAATACGAAGGCAAGTCTTTTCGGACTACATCTGTATTGTAGCTACAGCACTGGCGATTGATCGAATTGTTCGTTTTATTAACATTTTTTTTACCCATTATACACAGTAATTAATTACACACAATAACGTTTTAAGTACACCGAAGTAAGCAAACTAATGGTTTTGTTCCAATAGAAATGATGAACAACAGACTATGACACGTTAAAATTCAGCGTCAAATTTATGAATACTATAAGCACCTTATATTCTATTAGGCGCCAGGCATAAACTTATAAAAGGGTTTCCAAAACAAATTAAACCAAAATCAATCTTAACCCCTCCACATAAAAGTGATAAAGATCATAACATGCCCCCGTCTAAATGAATGGCATTCGAGACTAGACTAACCCCATTATCAGTTGACGTCTGAAGACATATCTCTATCTCTTTCACGTTTATGAAGATATACTGACATAGAAAGGGATGGCATTAGAACATCACTCGCCACTTGGCATTGCAAGTATAGACAAAAAGGTTAAAAATAAAGAAAGCAGTGTTACCATTTTAAATTTGCGGTCGGAACTTACAACAGCAAACCACTTTAGGCTCTAATCCTATGTCTTTTGAGACGCTTCTTAATTTCTCGGATGGCAGTTGTTAAGTTGGCGGCATTATAACAATGGCCGCTAAACAAAGCGGATTTCCCTCAAAGGAGCTTTGGTGTGAAAAAAAAGAAGAAGCGGGAAATCGAAAAGCAACAAACGTACATTTTTCTGTAATGCCCGGGAAGTTCGCTCGCAGAAAATGTTACGTTTTTAATTGGGTAGCTTAACTTATTAATTATTAAACAACACACTAGTAATTTTTCAATCAAGGATAACCATTGGTATCTAAATTATACCTACTTAGTTTCGGGAAATAATTTTATAATAAGTCACGGCATATATTGCGATTTCAAAGTGCGGGGTAAGACCATGAACCTACAATTCTATGGACGGATAACTCCGAAGAAAAACCTGTGATTCCATCATCCACATTGATAGCTTTGTCTATGACCTCATCCACTAATCTCCCGTCAGTCGGATCGAGGCGCCGAAAACATCTCCGGAAAAATAAGAAAATATGCCTACATGCGTTGTCAAATTGTATAAAAATGACAACAATCGAAAGAAAAAAAAATACGGAGCAACTTTTCATGCGTAAATTAATACTTTATCACGTTATTATGCGTAAAATCACAATATTAATTAATGTTCATAATCGTAAACCAACAAACTGCAAAACAAGAGTGTCACCAGTATTTTTTTTTAAATAGTGTTAGCACACGGCGCACTGAGTCATTATTATTTGTTAAAATAAAAACAAGATATTTCTAAGTTTCAAGTAAAATAATAAATTTTTGTAAAATAATAAGTTTCAAGTAAAATAATAAGTTTTAAAATAATAAATCTATTACAGAGAAAATTAAAGAATCCAGACTGAGGTGGTTTGGACACGTTACGCGAAGACCCGAAAATCACGTCGTAAAGAAGTGCCTTTCCATGGCTAATCCAAAAAAAGGGAGGGGCAGGCCTTCAACTGCCTGGATGACAAACATCCAAAGAGACATGAAGGAGTTGGGCCTGACTAGTGACGACGCTCATCAGCGAAATTCATGGCGCCTCAAGATTGGGAAAGCCGACCCCGCGTAACGGGAAAAGGCGAGGACAAAGAAGAAGAAAGAAGTAAAATAATAAATTTTTGATAAATTAAGTGAAGAATTGATTTTCTTTTGACCTGAATTATAATTATTTTGATTTTAAATCGTGTTTGCACATCGCAAGCCGTCTGCCATTGCTGGCTTGAAAGGTCGCCACCAAGCCATAAAATAAAATTTAAAAAAAAAACGTTCGCCATTGTTGGGTCACAGCCGGTCTTCAGTGAGACTCACTCTGTTCTATTACTACTCTGTGGGTAAGACAGCTGATTTTATTGATTAACATTTTAGCAAAATTTGCCCCTCCTTATGATTGTTATGATAAAGTTTGGATTCGATAAGTAACCACCTTTGTAAAAAATATGAACAAATAACCACGTTAATTTAACGCATTCAAGTATTTAACGTCAAAAGTGAAGTTTTTGATTGCAGAAATTGACACTTTTGTTTGAAGATACGTCATTTTTACACACGCACCCAACTAAAACTCAAACCGGCCAGTGCGAACCACTTTGCCATCAGCGTGTCATAAAGGCGCGCTCACACTCTGCGATTTTTCACAACACACCCGACACACGTAAACAAATCGGTATTCTATCGCCCTGCCGGGAGTTATCGCCCGCTCCAGGTTAATAGTAGACATTAATATGAAACGCCGTGCTGTATTGTTTACAGATATCCGTATTACCATGGAACATTTTTCTCAACGTTGGCGGCCATTTTTAAAACCTTTCAAAACGAAAACACTGTGGTGGTGTTATACTCAAGGTAACTATAAAAGCGAAGGAAAAACGAACTTACGAAGATAGATACATATACTAGCTTTTTGTATCTGGAAAATGCTATCATATTTTTGCTCAATATCATAATATATGTTTAGATCCGAATAAAGGCAAACCGTAACGTTTTTTTATCATAATACGCTATGCTTATCTACGGGAACAGTAGGTACTATGGGTAGGTAGGTATTTTTTTGACTGGAAAAAATCCCATGCACTGCTTACCTACTGGTATAAGTTTCCCTAATTTATATTTTTTAAATATGTAGGTCCAAATGTCTGACCACGGGATATTTCAATGCAACAACACAAACATTATGAACAGTCAAGGGCCAGCGACATATTTCTAATCAGAGGAAGGTAAGTAAGAAGTTAATACACAAAATGACACGCTCGGCCCTATACAAAAAAATTATCAGAAGAAATAAGTAAGTTTTACCTCTAATCTTATTATAGTTCTGTGAGTAAGGTGTCTAAGTAAACTAGCTAACATAGTGCGCCCAAAACTGCTTTTATATGCTCACGTTCTTTGCATATTTCCTAATAAACCATCACGTGACTGCTCCTATAATAATGCTCCCCCTATATAGGTCGACGGCATAAAAATATTCCATACATGAGGGATTGCCCTATAAATCAACGTATAAGTAACTATTCTTCAAGGCCATTAAGCAGAAACGATGCGCTTATTCTACTCAATTTCCTGAGACGATCGGCAGCCGCTTTTTTAGGAATCAGATATTCGGGACACGGACTGTTGTCAATAGACTACGCACAAAAAAAGATTATCATCATCACCCTTTATCGCCCACTGCTCAGCATAGGCCTCTCTTCTAGTACGCCACTTCTCCCGGTCCTGGGCTAATCTCATCCAGTTGTGACCCGCAGTCAACGAGCCAACCCAAGATTATAATATAGATTATCCTACCGACTGCGCCATCTAAAATATGTAATTATGTATTGCGACGGCTGAGTAAATAACATACGTATGATGGTTCTAAAACTGAGGGCCGGTTGCATCAAACCGTCTGTCACCGTTAAAGCGTTTGTTAAATTTTATTGTATGGGAAGTTCCAAAGACGCTGCGTGACGATGATGTGTCTGTCAAATTTGGTTTATGCAACTGGCCCTTAGGGGCAGTCACCGTACAAAGATGCTTGTTATTTTTACAAAATTTCTATCTCAATCTAGATCCTATTGACGAACAAAAACCAGTGATTTCTTTCGCAAGTTTTCATTATAGTTTTAAGCGGTTGGGTAAAATGTACATTTTGAATTAAAAGTTGCGACTGCTGGGTCTTTTAAGTGACTAAATTGCCGTAGAACGTAAAAGAAAAAGACTATTCAGGCGGATTAGAACTGTTTGAGAAAAATTACGTTTTTAAATAATGTACAAAGTACCTGCTTAATTAAGAGTTTTGAATGATTCACGGTTATTTTCATTAGACTTATATTGACCGGGATACAGACCGTGATTACCTTTTTGATTTTTGTCGAGCTCCCGATATCTCGACGCAATTGCATGCATCATGATCACGGAAAACTGACGAAGGCGGGTGGATGTTAAAGTTGCATAGACAGCGCGCGATCTACCCTCCTTCGCGCGCGTCGGCTGCGTTCACTTTCAGCGTTACCATTGGTCGCATTCACACTCGATGGTCTGTCCAAACACACTACACTCACAGTGTCACTACGTTTGTTTAATTCTGACTTCACACTACGTTTGTTCAAAACTAGACAGTAATTACGTAGCCTTCATACAAAAACGAACACGGCGTGTTTTCTAACATACACCATCTAACAGGTAAGTGATCTGTGAATATATTATAATATGCGGGGTCTTGTTTGCACGGAGCGAGGGGATGCCTAATATTACAGTATACGCCTCTGTTTTATTAACGGAAAAATCTTCAATATTAGCTCAAGCATTTTAAGGTAGAGAGTTGCTAAGTGGTGGGTTGCTTTGCTTATAATCATAACCCGGGGTTTTGGGTGTGGCACGTTTTACCCTAAGAAATAGGTAAATGGGAAGGTAAAACCGAATTCACGTTAAACATTTGATACCTAGTTTCAAGCACATTAGGAACTAATTAATTATTATTAACAAGCTTTTGCCCGCGGCTTTGATCGCGTTAGAAAGAGACAAAAAGTAGCCTATGTCGCTTTCCATCCCTTCAAATATTTCCACTTAAAAAATCACGTCAATTCGTCGCACCGTTTTGCCGTGAAAGACGGACAAACAAACAGACACACACACTTTCCCATTTATAATATTAGTATGGATCCAATGTTTGGTAACTTTCACAATAAAGTGACATATTAAAATATGAAATCTTTGTTCCATCCAAAACATCCTTTGCTCATAAAATATGCTAGGGCAGACCCCTGTCTGCTGTAATTAGTTGGCTTACTGGTGTCAGCAATCAAGAACGTACCGTTAGGTTACGTACGCTACATTTAAAATAATATTAGGAATTTGCTTGTTTTTTTTTTTCATTTAAAGGTTCCAATGGATAATTACATATAAAAAACCATTAACCAATCCATTAAATCAATTTAAACATTGCTAAATAAAATGGCTGTTGACTGATATTCCATACTTCCACAATATACACCTAAAGTTCCATCAAACTCATCTTCCGCAAGTTCTCGGAAGCTATAAGAAGCTCACAGCAATATCGCATCGTCATAATAACTTTTCCATTGACTAACCCTCATAGACCCGAGTCGCATAGTTTCGCCCCTATCGCACTTATAAATAGTGCGAAAAGGACGGCCTGACGTTAGGTATACCTATTGTTTATACCGCGACCGTGCTTGCCTACTTGAGTTTTGAATTGTGCAGACACAGAGACGATATAATACTAGAGACCTATTATTGTATTCCCACCGCTAGGTAACCTAGCCTAGGTTCCACCATTCGAAAATCATCGTATTAATAGAATTTAAATGCCAGTAGTGAAGACAGTATTTATGAAATCCACGCAACCTAGCGCGCTTGATAAAAAATCGTTCAAAATAGGCCATTTCTTTCTCATATCGTTATTCTTTCCTCGTTACCCGTCTTGGTCGCAAAAATCCCACATTTAAAAAAGTGTCCAGTTTCAAAGAGTGTAAAACGTCGAATTAATAAAGGCAGTCCGCGAATCCGCATACGATTCAAGATACATTGAGGACTATTAAAGTTTGCCACCGACCGATCAAACACCGCAATGTAGTGTAACTCGCATGCGAGATCTTGTACCGTCTAATCAGCCCTAAACCTCACATATATGAGCAAATGGTCTGTGAATCCTGCACTCTATATTTCCCACAGTAAAATCTACATTGTACCGCTCATCATTATCTCATTCGGTTGGCAGGTGCAGCTATAAACCTTTTTAATATTGCCCCTAAGTGCACTACAGTTATATGAAGTTTTGAGTGCAGTGAATGTTTTAGTGTAACTGGAGTTTGATGCGTTTGTAGAATATTGAATAAGACAGAAACTACATTCCACTTGTCACTTACTTATATGATAAAATTAAGTGAGATCGCCTGTAACACAAAACTACTTACTAGAGCCTTACCCCCTTATTCATAAACGTACTCGTAAGTTATGAAGCCGATAAAGTTCGTTTGTCCCTTTCCGACGTATTGGTGTGATAAAAAAAGGACAAACGAACTTGATAACTTTGCTAAGTTCGTTTCGTCAACTTACTGACGTGGTCCAGGGATTTTATCAAATCCCTAAACAAATCTAGTGAAATGACAAAACGTGGCGTGTCTAATGGCCGATTTTGTGATCGATCTAAAAGTCAGGGATTTAGTCAAATGACTAAAATTTTCTAGAGAAATGATGAAATGGATTCGCCATTTTGACATCCTGCGTGATTTGATCAAATCCCTTAGAGATTTGATCAAATCTCTGTTTTGGCCATTTCCCTACGACATATATATACTACTACTACTACTACTACTTCACTGGCTCAGCGACCCAAAAAGGATCTTGACCTCCGACACAAGAGATCGCCACTCTGCCCTATCCTGCGCCACTTCACGCCAGTTGGGTACACCGAGTGCGGACAGGTCTTTCAGGGCTTCCTCGCACCAGCGATATCTGGGACGCCCACGCGGACGTTTTCCACCCGGGTGGCCCACATATGCTCTTCTCACACCACGATCCTCTCCCATCCTTTCCAGGTGGCCGAGCCAGCGGAGTCGTGTGATCTCTATGTATATATATATATATATATATTTAAATAGGTACTACTGATACATAGTTATTCACGAATTTAAGTAAAAATTACATAAACACTACCTTGATAAACACCAGCTGGATTTTCTAGAACGTATAACACGTTCGCTGTATAATTTAGTAACGTACCTACGCTTTTAGCCCGAGGTTCTAAACCTGGCAACTTTCCCTATACTTTCAAACATAAAGGCTGTGCGCGCTTTTACACACGAGGAATCTCCATCATCGAGAGATTTATTATGGGTTATAAATGTTATTATATGAAAATTATGAATATCCATACTGATATTATAAATGGGAAAGTGTCTGTTTGTTTGTCCGCCTTTCACGGCAAAACGGAGCGACGAATTGACGTGATTTTTTAAGTGGAGATAATTGAAGGGATGGAGAGTGACATAGGCTACTTTTTGTCTCTTTCTAACGCGAGCGAAGCCGCGGGCAAAAGCTAGCTAGTTGTTACATAAATCCGGACATCAACCTGAATATGCGACCATTTCCTGAGTGGTCACTAATTTCAAAAAGTTATTTAACTGAAAGAAACGATATTTTATGCCAAGAAAACATCTTTTTGAAAATAAATTTTGGACGCAAAACAACTTTATCTAACCCCAAATTTCTAATACCTGAAGTTCCTATAAAGCCTCTGACATCGTCAAATCTTTTTTGTATTCTCAAGGTCCGAGGGACCCTAACATCCTGGTATGTCAGCGGAAATCCTGACATGAGGCAAACTTGGAGCCTATTTTATAAATAAGATTAACATCTTACCTAACCTAAAACAGCATAGTTGACAGAATCGCTCACCAACATTTTTGGTAAGTAATTTAATGTCATAGTTTACATACTTTCAATATCTTTAGATCACATGTCTACCGAGGCAGGTTTTTTTTCATGGAAACGTTAACTTTGTTTAGCGCAGCGACCTGAAATTTGGCGCTTTCCGGTCGGAAGACAGGAAAACATTACACATGTAAATTTGTAATCTGAAAGCCTTTACTTAGGGCCACTTGCTCCATATAAAATGGAGGGTTAACCCACCATTTTATATGGAATTTGACAGTTGAAAGCCCACTAACCCTGAGTTAAGTGGTTGGTGCAAGTGGGCCTTAAAGACATACCATTATAACGTAGCCTGATGTAAAATGAGAGCATTTACACGACCATACTTAAAACTAACTTACAACTATACAAAAATACAAGTTAATAAACGGGCAAACGAAGAAACGACATCTTTCTTTGTAATTTAATTAAAACATCAGAAAAGTTCGGGAAAAGACAGGAATATAAATTATCCGAGAATTAACTTTCTTTCAAATTCGCTTGATGTTACTTTTGTGTCATGATTCGGGAAAAGATAATTTATGGTCGGTTGTCAAAGTATTTAAATATGTGTTACGGGTATATTTAAAAATAATAAAATTGAAGGTTTGAAATCACATGACTTTTTTTGCAAATTAAGGTACAGTCAGCCAAAAAAGTGGTTTACCACTTTTCGTCTTAAGTGTTTGAAATAGAGTCGAAAAGTGGTAAACCACTTTCTTGGCTGACTGTACCTATGTGAAGGTGAAGACTGCTTACCATCAGTCGGGCCGTATGCTTGTTTGCCACGGTGTGTTAAAAAATGTAAATAACTTAAAATGCGTAACCACAATAACAGTACATTACGATACAAGTGCAGAAAAGAGGTAATGCGATACGAGTGGCGATAAATAGCTCGGAAACACGTGTTTTGTCCTTTAATACCAGAGGGTAAAAACGCATTTTATCCACTAGTGGATAAAGTAATTTGACCTTGAATAAAGTCAAATTAACTGCTTTAATGAAAAAATGAAAATGAAAATGAAATATTTATTTTTCAAGTAGGCATATACTATCATAATGCGCATATGAACGTCAAAATTTATAAATGTAGGTGAATCTAGTAATAAAGATGATTTACCACCTGTGGAACTACGGGAAGCAGTGATAAACGCATTTTTTGTGTTGTAGTTTCCTCGCTATAGTGAGGGGAAAAGTTTTGTGTTACACTCGGGTGCAAATGTATTTTACTTCGCGTGTGTTAAAAAACTCGCAAGTTCAGGATTCTATTCTCGAACCACTCGCTTTGCTCGTGGTTCAACTATAGAATCCTTTCACTTGCTTGTTTTTCAATTCCACACTCGGCGTTAAAATACAACTTTGCCCCCTTGTATAACAAATAACTATTATTTTAAGTATAGGAAACTAGCCTATTGTCTAGCTCTTCGCGCATGTTTCGTAAGACGATTTACCGTACATATGACCATATGAAATTACAACATAGGAGCATAAAGTACTACTTTGTGAAGGTACTAATGCGAGAAAATAGCACCATTATGTTCTGTTAATATTGTTACAACAACTACCCTCGAGTACCTACACAACATGAATTTTTAACCAAGCGAAACCAACTGCTTTCGCTGTTCTTTATAAAACAAATACCAGCGGTGAGTGTATTAAAACTTCTCTGTACTAAGCCTATAAGTTATGATTTGCTACCTGAACTTTCACGTTAGGCACACATTCCTGGCGTAAAATTATAATGTTGCGAAAACCGCGGTTGGCAAGTTTGATCGAGACATTCGACTTGTACAGGGTTAAGCTAAGCTTAATGTTATTTTGGGATTTAAATAGCTTATTTTTAGGCATTTGAACAACATTGCAGCGGGTATTAAAATTGTGGTTTTATCGATAAATTTTATAATTGAATTTAAATTTGGGCAGCTATCGTGGTCGCTCCTCATGTAATATATTATACAGCGTGTCTATTACATACGGGCGAATATCTTAATAACGATTAGTATCTGACCTAAGGAGCCTAACTCAATCATCAGGAGCCCACATCAACTAATGTACCCACCTAATCGTCATTACAGCATGACGTTTATATCATGTCAAATGAAGACGGCGTACATTGCCGCCTGGTCAGATTTTAAAAAGTAATTACTCTTAATGAATAACAGTTTTTAACAAAAATGATTATCCTATACGATTTGTATGATCAGATACTATAACTGGATACATTATTCGTCCGTATGGAATCCACACGCTGTATACAAAAACTCACGCCTATAAATATTCCCAAAAGAGGCAGGTCTACATGAAACGCTCAAGTCTCAGTACCGTACTTAGTAATTAAGGGGTTGTAAGAAAACGAAATGTCAGTGACAGGTTACTAGACTACGCTACCTGGAGGAAACACAAAATCGGAAGTTGCAGAAACAAAAAAACATTCAAATAGGCTAGGAAATTAAAGCATAACACGTAAATAACCCGCTATGAATTACAAACTATATACCTACATATTTTTATCTAAAATTTTTGAAGGTGTCTCCCAGGCTATCAAAAATTTATATCGCACACAGTAACCTACATTTTTTAAATATCAATATAATAGCACAGCAATCCAAATCCCAAGGCAGTAAACAAAAGAGCAAATGTACGCCCAGCATCAGATATATCGAAGCAGGCGGGGGCGTTCAAAAATATCTGAACACCTTGACAATACAGGCCCCGTAGCCTAATGGCATTTCTGCGACGCGAAACGTAATGTAGTCTGGCTCTGCCGAGCCTATACGCAAGAGCGATAGAGATAGATAGCTACGAAAGAGATATTATCGTGAGCGTTTCTGCATTCGGCTACGCACACAGGCGTGTTGAGATATTTGTGAGCGTCTTGACCGTTCAGATATATCTGATGGCGAATACATATAATAGCGTTCGTAAGTCATTTTCGTTTTTCGTAAGTCAGCGAGGATGATAAAGAATGATTTATGGTATACACTTGGTAGTAATTAGATCGGAGACGCAAGACACCAGGTGGTAGGAAAAAATACTTTTATCTAAGGTTAGAATGGATTTTGGGAAAGATGAAAAGGGCCGCAGGGGAATTGTGCATGCCGCAGAATTATTTTTTAATAGATTGTGAGTAAATGCTATAAAACTTTCATGCATCGGTAACTTAAAAGATTGGTAATAAAAAAAGTTACACAGAAGAAATTATTAACGAAGTATTATAATACTTATAATCACAGATTTTTTAATACCATAGGTAAAGCAAAGGTTTCAAAGCATGTCAAATGAACTCAGTCAAATTCACTGAGTTGTCTGTCATTACTCACAGCTTGTAGCTTTCGAGCGTAATTCTTGTATATAAGTTGAAGTCAACATAAACATGCCCTATTACGTGATACTTAAAACTGAAACAACACAAAAATTATGAACACTCATGGACCTGAGATATAATATATTTCCAATCCCAGGCAAGTAACAACTCCACTACAAAATCTGACACACCCGGCCCCCATACAAATATTATATTAACTTTTTTCTTCAATCGAAATATAGTTTTGTAATCATAATAGAGGTACTAATCTGAACTTCTGTAGTTGTTGTTGTCTGCCTCTTTTTCCTTTACATTGGATAATTTTATATTCATATATTTTCCCGCCAACCTCACCAAATCGGTAAGAGTAGGCACAATGTGCATCCAATTTTAAATCCACCGCCGCCGTATTTGCACACGTCGGTTCAAATCGTCGTCTATACCCGCGTATTTTTCGGGGCCCAACTTTGACATCTTATTGGCTCTCATGCAATATGCATGCTGATATCCCCCCTAAGACAGCACCCCCATAATTGGTGAAAATCAACCCACCCTCCCATAACTTCACCGGAAAATTTTCTTTTACTCAACATCCTATCGCGAGTTTTCTTTCTTTTGATTCTAGTGTGTATTCTTAAGTAAATACAGTTGATTTTGAATTAAAGATTTAACCGCGATAAGATCTTAGAAAAGTAAGAGGTCAAATATAACACGACCAAATTGGTTAGACTGTTGTTGCCACTGTAATGAAAGGAGTTCTAAGTTCATTTTGAGTTGGATTGTTTCTGTATCCTTTCCCATTACGCTCAGCAGTGTATCAACGCGTTAAATGAGATAAGCTTCCAGAAGCTCCAGAGTCAACCTTTCTCGGTTATTGTATTGGAAGTTGAAACTGTAACTGTGGTAATTTATTCAAAACTGCTGCTTTGTTTCGCGGTAAGGTGTATTGTGCTGGTCGGGAATATCTTCTTGCTAACTCCTTTGATGTTGAAAGTTTAGCTTTAAATCTTTTACATCGTAATTTGTGACAGTTGCAAGTTACACGCAGAAATATGTTTTGAGTTGTTTGCTAATATTTACTACGCTTGTTGATAATGTTGATTTGGAACTTAATCTTTCAGAGAAACATGGGAACTATATTCAAGTGTCAATAGTGCCAACCCACAAATGTAGAACCATCAGCCAATTGCTATATTCTGATACATTAATAAATTATCTTGTGTCTGTAGGACCAAAATTATGCCCGTCGATCTACAGCCAGTTTTTATTGAATTCCGTTAACTTTAAGGGAAGGTTCTTTAGATCAAATACAATTAATTTATCTAAGAGACTAGTGTCTTAACTCTTACGGTTGTTGAGTTATTAATAAAATAAAAATAATTACTGAACACGTGTGTGAGACAGCCTTTACCACTTTCTAATGTTATTGTTTTGACATGTGCCGTCAATCAGATAACACTAACTTGAATATTATTCTTAAGGGTCTCTCAAACTATTAATTCATTTATTATGTATGAAATTGAAAAGGAAACATTTTTGGCGAATTTAAAACTAAAAGTGATATACAATGTGGTTCCTGATTTGTGGTACCTAACTACGTGTATATAACACGGTGTATATCACTATTTTGATTTCAATTTTTGAACTTTTGATTTAAAAAATGTTCATTAAGGGTAGACTAGGGAGAGTAAAGAAAAATTTACACTAGAGCAAGTCTTTCTGACTCCTTTACCTACATTATCTTATACTTTTAAACGAGCAATTCTTGTATATTTATGTATTTATTTATTTATTTATATATATATTTATTTACACTGACGATCTCGGAAACCGCTCTAACGATTTCGCAGAAATTTGTTATGTGGGGGTTTTTGGGGGTGAAAAATCGGTCTAACTTATCCTTAGGTCCCGGAAAACGCGAATTTTCGAGTTTTCATGCGTTTTTCTTCGCGCGCCATCTCGTGTGCAGTAGTTGTACTGTTAAGACAGAATTCTTTCGGTCGATGTAAGTACTATTTATTGCAAACACTAGATGGCGACACAGGTCAAGGCTAAAACGAATAGAAAATACACTATTTGAGTTTTTGTGGCGAAATGCGCGCCATCTCGTGTGGAGTAGTTGTGTTGTTAAGGCTGAGAATTCTTTCGCTCGATGTAGGTACTATTCATTTTTGAACTAGATGGCGACACATGTCAAGGATACGAAACAGAACCGAGCGAAGCTCGGTTGCCCAGATATTTTTCCACTAACCCTCCGCAGTTATCTATAGTGAAATTTCTCTATTGAATACCTTTCCAACCGATCGAATAGACAAATTGTCTGCGGAATGAGCTTGACAATGATAAATTAATGTAGTCAAGCTATGTCAATATCTTGCAGAAATATATCGTCTCAAAGATCGACGGTCCTCATTTTCACAGTTATTCGCTTGAGAATAAGGGAGATATTTGGTGGCACTGCTATGGCCCTTGAAAATTACACTTTAATGTTATTTTGAAGTAGCAATTTCCTTAGTATTATGATGACGATACGAACATTAGCTAAGTACACTGTGGGACTGGTCAATAGTGCGCGTGTGATTAGGATGGGTACTACAATTGCATTGGGTTGAAATGACTTCTGCAGCCCTGGTAAGTGATTTGTCTGTCAAATTTTCATGTTAAGTTTCTCCGGCATATAACTGTCGCGATTAGAAATATAGTCGACCCATTTCTTAAGTTTTGCTCTTGTGAATATGACCTTGAGACGAATGCATGCATCTCATGCAGACCAACGCGGTAGAAATGTTTTTTTTTTAATTATACATGGGCTTACTCTTGGCCACAGACTAGCCAAAGGCAAAGACGTGACCTACGATGGAGTGAGCTCGCCCAAAAGATGCCTGTTCACTCTTGATTTGAAGGTTGCCGGGTTATATGAGCTCGGAAATATATGCCTCATGATCTCGTGAATGAAATGAAGGCCAGAGATATTTTTTTTCATTTTTTTTTTCATCGCTCTACCATTTACGAATAGCACGAGTATATAGCTTTACACACTTGAAAACCAGCCTCATCTCAGCGTGTTGTCTTCAGCAACACGCTGAGATGAGGCCATTTCGTGGCACTTCATTACTTTTTGTCTTGTTATTATGTGTATTTTGTCTTGCCTGTGTTCACGAATAAATGTTTATTCTATTCTATTCTAAAAAAACTGATCTATTAGTAATCCGCTCGCGTACTTGTAATATACAGCACGTACGTACAGTACAGCTGTCATCAAAACAAAAGCGAAAAGACACAAATCGTCAAGTCAGAACCGGCAGTTAGCCTCATGCCAAAAAACTTCGCGTCTCATATCTGAAAAGTACATTAAAACAGAACCTCGGGCACTAAAGTTGTTTATGTTTCTCGTGCCTGCAGTGAGTGTTGAATACGTTTTATGGTAAGCAGGGAGTCTTGTCGCAGCTTTATTTGGCATACGTCTCATAATACTTGTTTAGGAACTACCTCTGGTAGACTCCGCATTTTAGAAATATAAATAGAAATATTTTTATTCATGGCATAACATTGACAAAAGAAATAAAGTTACACGAACAAAAAGGCACAGAAAATTATTTACAAATTACAAAAATAAGTAGGTACATATTTGACACAAAATGGTCCTGACTCAGCCATGGTGTTAGTCTGGGAGGGCCAACGCTGATCTTTCGTCAGGCCATATCGAGTGAAACCACGGAAAGTACACACATTACAGAGAAATTATGAGATAGTGAAAATAATACAATTCTAAATAAATTAAAGCAGACTAATAATAAAACTTAGGTAGTTTGTCCTCGTGTTCGAAGTGATCGTATTATTAGAAACGCCCCGCAACTGCCGGCGTAGCCGAATGGCAATCGTCAACGCCAGACGCCGGCAGAAATGGGACATTCCACGAGAAAGTCGCCTACGACATGCATTTGCCTTGTATGGCAGCTATATCAATCAAATCCGTAAAGCTCGAGAAAATACTGCCAATTGGTTAACCAAGTCATGAAAGGTGAGTCAGACACAACTTCGCTTTCTTAGCGTCTTCAGAAGTATTAGAAGAACTGCATGTCGTAAGCGACATTATCGTGGAATGCCCCCAAAAGCAGTCTAGCTCTGTCGCGACAATACGCAAGAGCGATAGAGATAGATAGCTACGAAACAGATAGTATCGTGAGCGATTTTGCATTTGGCTACGCACTCTGAAGCGCTAGTAGATATCTATCTCTATCGCGCTTGCGTATTGGCGCGACAGAGCCAGCGGCGTATCGCTTTCGTTTGACGTCGGAGAAATGCCATTCGGCTACGGGGCCTGGTGTCGTAGTCTAGATGTGTCTCAAGACCGTTGAGCTAAAGTGGCACTGGACTGGACATGTCTGCCGCATACACATGGAATGGTGGGCCAAAATGGTTACAGACTAGGACCAACTAAACACCATAGACGGTGCAGACCGGAGTTCTGGCAGATCAAAAAGGAGATAATATTATGCTCAATCTTAGTATGAAGTGATTCGGGGTCTTTCGGGGCAAAATCTTGTGACCTAGCGAGACACACTCAAATACATCCTTATGAATTTCGTTACACTGAATTATGGTTTCTTTACTGTTTTCATTTCCCTGTTGGTTCTATGTTTTCAACAGATATGCAGTTACTATTTTTTCAGTACAGATGGCGCTGGTTTTACGCACTAGTGCAAGAAGTGGTTCATTATATGTCAGGTCGAAACTTCGGAGGGCGATCTGTACTGAAAAATGTCGTACGATACACGTGCGTTAAGGACATTCGTAACTCGTGTCGATTTAAGATTTAAGATTTAATCCCTTCGGTCGTGTTTTAATTTATCGCCACTCGTTTCGAACTTAATTTTTTTCGCACTTGTATCGTAAGGGATTCAATTCGCTGTTATTTTAGCGAGACATTTACGAATGGTGTTCTAAATAAGATAGAAACGTGTGAATCCGAACAGACAGTTACTTGATCGACGGCATCGTTTGACGCTTTTAGAATAAAAAAACCGGCCAAGAGCGTGTCGGGCCACGCTCAGTGTAGGGTTCCGTAGTTTTTCGTATTTTTCTCAAAAACTACTGAACCTATCAAGTTCAAAACAATTTTCCTAGAAAGTCTTTACAAAGTTCTACTTTGGTGATTTTTTTCATATTTTTTAAACATATGGTTCAAAAGTTAGAGGGGGGGGGACGCACTTTTTTTTCCTTTAAGAGCGATTATTTCCGAAACTATTAATATTATCAAAAAATTATTTTAGTAAACCCTTATTCGTTTTTAAATACCTATCCAACAATATATCACACGTTGGGGTTGGAATGAAAAAAAATATCAGCCCCCACTTTGCATGTAGGGGGGGTACCCTAATAAAACATTTTTTCCCATTTTTTATTTTTGCACTTTGTTGGCGTGATTGATATACATATTGGTACCAAATTTCAGCTTTCTAGTGCTTACGGTTACTGAGATTATCCGCGGACGGACGGACGGACGGACGGACGGACGGACGGACGGACGGACGGACGGACGGACGGACGGACGGACGGACGGACAGACAGACATGGCGAAACTATAAGGGTTCCTAGTTGACTACGGAACCCTAAAAAAACGTTCAATGACCTGAGTTGATTCGGTTAGGTCGAACCGTATCGTTCTAAGTACCTTAGGAATGGACGGGACGCCACTAGCATTCGGCGAATTGTCATATACTTGGAATTCTTGACCCTTGCCAAAGTGATCAGGAGGGTTACCTACCATGAAGTACTAAAGACGTTCAGTTTAGCTCGAGAGAAGGGGACACAGCTACACTAGTTATATAGCTCCGTCCCTCTCTCTCAACTTGTAACTTTAAACAACAACAAAAAGTTTAAATCAGAACGCAAATTATTTAAACCAAAAAGCAACCCTTAACACAAAAGGAACATTCAACCTTAATATTTTTAATAACGCTATGGCACTTAAAAAGAATAATCAAATCGAAAACCCTTTCGGTCTGGAGATAAATAAAAAAGGGGGGCACATAAATAACTCCAGAGCCCAGACGTGGGGCTAATGAGGACGGGGGCGAATTGAAACAGGGGGCAATAAACAATTTGTATTCAAACGGTCGGCCCGCCGCATTTTAATTTACTTACTCAGATTAAAACTGCGCGTGCTCCGATTTCAAACCTATTTTACTTTCATTGATTGAAGATTCTTATTCGGCTTTCTTAGGATATAATTGAGTTTCAAATAAGGCCAATATCGCGTAAATTGACTATAACTTCTCTTCTATTGTTTATTCTTTCAATTTGCGTATTGAATTGTCGAAGCTTCTAAATAAATAGCGAATATTCCACCCCAATTATTTTAATTAAAGCGAAATTCGCTTTCCGTTCGAGTTCTGTTTTTGTAGTGGCTTGTCGAGCGCTGCCAGAATAGGGGATGCTAAAGGAAAGTAAACACTTACGATTGTCTTTTGAACGACGTTATTGTTATTTCATTAAGTCGAAATTCAACGCATACTTACGATTTCAAACGCTACAAATAGATTTATTAATAATTTCGAAGGAAATTGTGTCTTTGATACAGCCAAATGCATAATTTAGCAGCAATTTCCTGTGTGGATTAAATTACAGTTATTTCAATTTAAACTACCACGCAAGAGTATAAAAATGTGATAAAACCATTTTTCTCAAACATGCAATGAAATATTGTCTTTACGTTCCTTAAAATGGGCTGGGAAGTATCGCTTTTTGGGCGCAACAACTCGAGAGGACTGTAAAGGGATTTCATATTATTATTCAGGCCTAGGCCTGCAAAGTAACTTTTTTTTATAAAATATTGTCCTTTAGAGCATTTTTTATTTTATTTCATTGTATGTTTGAGAAAAGCACTATACATGCCTCGGCGTGAAAACGGATTCCCGGCCTCGTATCCCTATCCGGCCTCGCTCGCACGCTCGCTCGGCCGTATATACCCACTTGGCCGGAAATCCTAATTTTCCCGGCCTCTGATGTAATGTACTATTTCATAATCCCATTTACTTTATAATTCTGTATAAAGCCACAGCGTACACCTTTACAGCGGGACCATTACGTCTGATGTTTACGCTCGCATAACACAACGGACAATGGTGCGTACACTTACCCGATTCTGTGCCGCTTGCGATCTTTTTAACATTGAACTCTGTCCCAGGCTTTGTTGTGGTAATTTCATTACACGGTCTGAATATTAAACATCTTTATGCACTTGCTTCTTCGCTATGCATTCTACTTAGCCGGGACACATGTGTGAATTATGATTTCATTTTCATGTTTGCCGTAGGTACATGCTCGTATAACGTGTATTAATCAGAATGTATCAGTTTAGTACCTAATGAGACAAATGCTGTGAATAAATGAAAAGACTATAAAAGTAGATAAATACCATTGTTTATAATTAGACCGTCTCGTTTCTCTCTTAGACTAGTTTTTTTTTTTACTTATTTACGAATAATTATCATTGCCGCAAAACATGTTGAACTCTTTTGTGATATTTTCTTAGACAATACCTATATACCTAATTACCTACGCTTATGTTTGATTTTATATAAGTTAATTAATTAAAGATTTTAAAAACGACGTCTAGTAAGCACCTTATTTAACTATGTATGTATTCATCCTATCACCACTAACATAAAGAAAATGTTTTAATAACTCTAAGTCTGGTTATCTATAGTGAGATAATAACAATTCAATATTTCGTGCCTCACAAACTAAAACAAAGGCCGTGGCCAGGAAATCGTATCATTGACCCGCTTACAAACTTCCAACAAAACTAACAATAACACTCACAAACCGAAGTTAAATTAGTTAGTGTAATTAAAACTCACTAACGTTTGATAGAGCTCGATGGGATACCACTTAAAACAACGATGACTGTTTAAGTGTACGCACCGAAATGGTCTATTTTAATGAGCCACTTACCCCACTTCTGCCCTTTTTAGACCGAGCAAGCCAAACTCAATATTGAATATTTCAGTACGCTTTAATTACAAATGAAACTTATACTTTAATCAAAATGAAATATTAAACGGGAACAATCGTACGGTTTCACCGGAAACGCTCTTTCTGGCAGTTAACAGAAAGCTGTTGAATGAATAAAACGAGAGTGAATGAACTGTTGAACGGATGCAAATTTTGCGTTCAATAAAACAGAAAAACAGAGTAAAAAGTAGCCAAGAAATTTTCCATTGGAATATTTTGAAATCCTGAAAAAGATTGTGTCCAATTGTCCATGTCAATACCTCTTTGCTTCGACTAAAAATTTCTATAATATCCCATACCATCATCCTTCATCTGTCACGGGTATGAATCCCGGTAAAGGCATTTATTTATTCTTCTTGATAGATGTTTAGTAGCCTTTTGTAAAAACGCGCTAGTTGAACCCAGCTTTCACTGAATTATTAAAAGACATTTAAACTTTTCTAAGCAAGAATGACCGAAGCGAGGTGAATCATAAATTTATTTTGTGGTACATAGTACAGTGCTGTAAATACATTAATTACCATTGTGTACCAAATATGGTGTCTCTTTTGTGAACTGGGGCCCGATTTTTGAGTCTCACGGCGTTCGAATTCAGAAAATTGTCACTTAAAATAATAGGCAATTCACCGTTTTCAACCGGTATTTTAGTGACAGTGAGACTCAAAAATCGGCCCCCTGTAATCATTCTCTCTTTACAGATCTAAAGCTATGATATCCTATGTAGTTCCAAAATGTCCTGCGAAGCGCATCTTCAGCGATGTCAAGTACATTCAACCAATCTGAATCCTAGGCCACTGTAGAACCCTTTCACAGTAAAATTTAAACTGACTTCTATAGCATATAAAGCACGGTGTCAATACGACAGGGTTCTAGAGTGGCCTAGGATCTAATTGGTTGACTACATTGGCGCAACGGTACCGGACTTTGTTCAGAATCTGTCAAAATCGCTGGCGTGTCGTAGGATATTTGTCCTCTAGTGTATCCCTTCAGACCAGCCGGCGTAGCTGAATGGCAACCGTCGACGCCAGACGCCGACAGAAATGCAGTCTGGCTCTGTCGCGCCAATGGGCAAGAGTGATGGAGATAGATAGCTACGAAACGATATTATCGTTAGCGTTTGAGCATATGGCTACGTAACCAGCTGCAATATCGTGCCACCGTCGCGTGCCGCGGCCGCAGAGTAAATGAGGTCATTGAGGGGACGGAACTGTTACAAGTCTTCGATGTGTTATTAATTTATACGGTTTTGTTTGTTACATTGTGTAACGGTGTTAAAGGTGTGTTGTACACATCAATCTTTTATATTAGTATCCATTTGGACATTGTGATCTACTTTTCATTCGTTATCTTATCAACTTTGCACATTTACTTGAAATATACTATAACGTATTAATTTATATTCATCACTTCAGGAAACTACATTTTTTTTTGATGAAATAAAACTATGGAAACGAATTAAATCGCGTATAATGAGTAACTATCGCTATTGTTTTATTTCATGAGTAGCTATCGCGGTAACCGAAGACTATATTACATTTTTTTTTTATAAAATCAAATCCGACGATTTCACGACTCATACCGACAAAAAATTGCTATCCAGTTCGATGTTCAAATTTATTAGAAAATAATCTTTGCCATCTTTTGCCATTAAAGTATTTGCAACCCCAATTTGGACCCTTTATGTTTTGAGTTAAAAAAATCCTATAAATGTGTTTTACATTACAAAATCTTGTCCATTTTAATTTTTTTGCTGCGCTTTTATTTGGTCAACCGCTCGTTTTCATTTAAATCACTTATAATCCCGTCAATGTCTCCAGCAGCTCATAATACTTATTTACTATCCTACGGGCATTGTCAGAGTCCTGGACATGTTTGTATTGTGCCGGAACACATAAAGTTGCGACACGCTTGTCACACGCTGCCAGTGTAACTACCATACGTATGTATGAGCATACATTGACAGTGATTCTCGTAGGTTTATTCTTTATTGTATTGCACCTGGTACTACCCGATTGATCTGGATAATCGATTAAACTGAAAGATCGGTATCCCATGACAGATAACACTTTTAAAGATTTTCGAATTGATTTCGCTTTGAGTGTATAGAGACATGATACTAAGGGTATTCGTTGCACCACCGAAAATGGAGAGTTAACCCGAGGTTAACCCACCATTTTATATGGAATTTGACAGTTGACAGCCTACTAACCTTAAGTTAAGCGGGTGGTGCAAGTGGCCCTAAAGGAGGTTAATCTCGGAGGGCATCAAAAGAAACAAAATTATAATATGGCATTGACAGGTTACAAGCCGCTCACTCACACCGCTGCATTTAACCCACATCCCACAATCGCCTTCTAAAACACACGCAGGAGGAAAGGGACCTCAAAAACAATGAATATCGTTCCGAGACCACGGGGAAAATGCCGTCCTGGAAACGACGAAAGCCAGTGTTTAATAACATAGTGATACGCGATTAATATACGCATACCTTGATATTTAAAACAATTGATTAAAATTCCCACGCACGGATCCGTGTCTAAGCATACGAGTAATTAAGTCCCGTTTGCAATTATAAATAAATGAATATCGTTTTGACTCGCAAAGCTGTGTTTACCAGTGTGACCGATTCCAGTAACTGTCGTGCCAGTGCGCCAGTGCGCCAGTAAAGCAGGCCACAATTACGTGCCGCGCCAGTATTGACGTGACCGAGTGCGGTGTAATTGTGAAGTTTCGTTGTTACCAACACTGTTTATTTACTTCGAGAGTTGCGGTTTTAATATGGAATTTTCTGTGATTTATTTTTACAATTTGATCATTGGGTAAATATTCGGCGCTATTAATAATGATTGTTTATTAAAGATTGAGTGAATCATTAAGCTTTATGACTTTTATGAACAATAATGATGAATATGCATTTCTGTTAGAATTTTAGACGGTAAGGACTTTTAGGACCCTATTGAAGTAAGAAGCGCCTGGCATCCGTTGGCTCGTTGGGTGGACGACATTCAAAAAACTGCGGGGCACTTCTGGATGAGATTAGCCCAGGACCAGGATAAGTGGCGTACACGAAGGGAGGCCTATGCTCAGATTCAGCTCAGGGCGAGGGCAGTCTAAAATGATGATGATGATGATGATGATGATGATTGAAGTACATATTTGTTTCTTTTAAAAATGTTTTTTTTTAAGAGCTTACTCTTAGCCACAGACTAGCCAAACGCAAAGACGTCGCCTACGATGGAGTGAGCTCGCCCAGAAGATGCCTGTTCACCCTTGATTTGAAGGTACTTTCCGAACTAGCGCCGGAGAAAGCACCATAATGTACCTATTGCAAAACTACTTGTGCTACACCTATAAATACGCTATATCACACGCAGATAAACTTTTCTATTAAATCTAACGTGAATACTCCGGATTATCGATTGTCGATTATTTATTCCCCATCCGGCCTGTAACCAGTAATAGAAAAGGTGAAAGGTGTTTAGTTCGCCGGTAAAGTTTCCATTTAATATTCCGTCTCACGATTTCCATTTCATACGCTATGTGGATTACATAAAGCCCCTAAACTTTTCGTATAACTCATTTTTAGAACTTCACTTGTGTAGTTGAGGAGCGTTTTGGGCGTACTGCGGTTCTTTAACACAGACAGGTATTAGCGAATTTATGAAATATCCATATTTACAATTCCGACTTAGCTATGTTTGTTTTAGATTCCTTTAAATGATGATCGAGATGATTTGGACACTTGGAAAGAATGAGCAAAAGAAGCAAGGGAAAAATGACATTTTTTTTAAAGAAATGAAAAATGTGATACGATGCACGAGTAAAGAGGATATTATCCTTTGATACGGCCGATGGAAGTGTTTTAATGTATCTCCATTCGTTTCAAATTTCCAATTTTCCGCACTTGTATAAATGTACTATTACATATAATGAATGGTCCTTCGACGTTGCAGACGCAGGCGTCCATTGTGTATTTATCATAAAGTTATGACAGAAAAAAACAATTTACGCGATATTCTTGTTAAATTGCTACAAAAAGAATGAGGTAAAAAATAACTACCTACTTATTATACTCTGCATAGTCAATAATATATCTCAATAAGCAACCGAAGTAACAACCTAAATAGAAGGAAACACTAAACTTTCAAATAATAGTACATTACATCAGAGGCCGGGAAAATGAGGATTTCCGGCCAAGTGGGTATATATAGGGATACGAGGCCGGGAATCCGTTTTTACGCAGAGGCATGTATAGTGCTTTTCTCAAACATACAATGAAATAAAAAAAATGCTCTAAAGGACAATATTTTATAAAAAAAAGTTACTTTGCAGGCCTAGACCTAAAAAATAATATGAAATCCCTTTACAGTCCTCTCGAGTTGTTGCGCCCAAAAACCGATACTTCCCAGCCCATTTTAAGGAACGTAAAGACAATATTTCATTGCATGTTTGAGAAAAATTCTTTACGCAGCCCTAAACCATAGAAAATTAAACTTAACAGGAAGATAAACAAAATGACGTTGCAAAGTAGGTAAGTAAATGATATTGTTCCTTTATGCTGTCGGTTTTTAAAACCTGAGCCACCTACCACGACCTAAACCACCGCGAAATAAAAAAAATCGAAACACCCTATCACTCTAATAAGCAAGAGACATAGCCATATAACAATGACAAAGTTACGATTTCCGAACATTGGGTTAACCGCTCTGAGGGTAAATCTATCCCAGGGTATGTAGCCAAATGCACAAACGCTTACAATAATATAGTTAGTTATCGTAGATATCTTGTCATTTCGGCAGGCTGATCAGCAAAACACCAAAGTTAACAAATTACCGCGTCTTTCTCTTTCACTCTAATTGCGCCTCAGTTAGAATAACAGAGAAATATTTCCACAATTTTTGAAATTTCACGTTCACCGATATTAAGCCCGCCATGTTATAAAATACAAAGATGGACGACATTTCGTATTGCGAACAAAATGTAACATAAAGTAAATAAGTAATATGACGGTAATGCGTATTAATATAGGAGGGTTTCACTGATTTATGGATTCCCTAACGAAATTACGTTTTCATTTTGGATTAAAATTCATATTGAAGTTGGCTTCTCACATTAGAGGTTATGTACAGTCAGAAAAACGCTAATCAGGTTTAAATGATGTATGATTATGTCATATGAATATGTCATCATTCTCCTTGTCTAGCCTAATAGGGTCCGGTGGCAACGAATCCCAAGATTTAGCGTAGGCCCTAGTTTTTAGCTAGGCGCTAGGCCACCAACGCTTCAGTGTTAAACTATGTATGTATACTGATTGTGTAGCTACATAATTATTATAACATTAAATTTATTTTTAACAAGCAGAAACGTCTGCTAACGATTCTAAACATTTTTATATTAAAGGAAAAAATGGAAAAATTTACGCTTCCGGCGGGACTTGAACCCGCATCATTTGCAATCCGTGCAAGGCTCTTAACCAATTGAGCTACGGAAGCCACGCCGGACATCGCAAATCTTTCCATGCTTTTTCCTTATGTACACACGTCTTGGGGTGACGTCTAGCGCCATCTACCGACAGACTATTACATCTTGTAACGGCACTGGAGTCTCCTGGAGTCGTTTTCCTTTAATATAAAAATTATAACATTAGTTTTGACTTAGATATCGACGGAGAAGTACCATGAATTCCTAACTAACATTTTGACGATTTTTAGATTTTTATGTGGTTACGCTCGAGAGTTAGTTAATGGTACTTCTCCGTCGATATGTGTATGCCTATTAGGCTGTATCTTATTTATAACTTTATACTCACACATATTTAAGTGCGCACAACTTTTACCGTACCGAACATAAAATATACCTAAGGCGTTCGCGTCGAATCATCAAACCGACTGATCGCGTTCGCGATATACCACCACGTATCGCTTTCTTTTTATTATTTCCATAGAATATCAACTGTTTGTTTCTTCCGCCGCACCATGCATACAATAAAACCTCCAATTTTAGGGCTTCATATTTCCCGTATTTTCAAAAGAAGGCAACAAAAACTTCGCCTAACAAATGTAACAAGTGAACCAACAAAAGAAACCATAGTCAACATCGTTACGAGTACGTAGCAATTCAGTATTTACGAAAGAATAAAAGGGATGTGAATCAAAGGTTTAATCTTTGCATCGGGGCAATCGCAGCGATTGCCTATAAAGACCAGTTTCAATTAACGAGACAACTGGACTGGCCTTGCTATTAACATTGCAAGCCGGGAGTACACGAGTCCTGTCCTGAGCCACAGTATAATAAAGAGTACTATCGTACAGTATCGCCACTTCCACTCCCCGCTGAAAGTACCGCCCACCCGCTCTCGATTACCTCACAGTTACCGCCTGTCAAAAATGCGAACAGTGAACCTGTCACATTTCACTCATACAAGCATAGTACGCGTTCACCTACACGAGCTTAGACTGTGTGCTACACTGAGAGAAATTTTCATTGTGAATTTAACAAGTTCGACTTGTTGCGGTTTATCAGTTTGAATCAGCCAAACGTATGTTTAAAACAATAATTATGTGTCAGGTTGTTTTTATAAAATCGACTTGTTGATTCAAATATATTGCCGATTCAAATGACAAGTAGCTTGTTGTTTGAACCAAAGAGCACGTATGCGCTATTTTAACCAAAAAACTTGTTGAACGAACATGAAAACTGGTTGTATTTTCTCTCAGTGTAGGAACGCGCCTCTTTCATATATTTGATCGCCATCAGTGTTCGAGATGTGCCTGTCTTTACTAGATATGAATGTTGACATTTTTTAGAACAACTCGGTAGCGTAACGGCCCAGCCACGACATTGGTCTAAGCGCGACAGCGGTGAGCGGCAGCCATACGTGCGAATGAAAAGTCCCATCGCTGTGTCTCGCTCCAATGTATGACCGCCGCTCACCGATGTCGCGCTTAGACCAATGTCGTGGCTGAGCCGTGAAGCTTGGCCAGAATATAGGACTATTGTCAAGAGTGCGCTGTTATTCTGATGTATGCGGTGACAGTCCAGAATAGTATGAAAAAAATAGTTCTAAGGAAATTCCGCAACATGGCGCGTAGTCTCATATTTCTGATCAGACTTTAAATGTCACGGAAAATGTAATTCTCGAAGGCAAAGAGGATCGAGTATTATAGAGAGTTACTGTCGAAGTAAAACGTGTAATCACACTGCAAAGTGCCATCTCTTGACACAAGTTAAAATCCTCAGTTTTGACAATTTGGCCCATATTGTTAGCTTGATATGTGTTAAAATGTGAAATATTCATTTTTTTATATTAGAGCCATCTAGCCGAGCGTTCCCCAAAGGTGTAACGCCATCTAGGCCACCATACCTTTTTCTCTATGGCTTTGTGGTACGTTTTTTTAAGCTTTATCCGTCTATACGGAGTTACGTATGTCTTTGTAGAAGGTAACCGTTTGTGACGTTTATGTTATCAAGGGGTTGTACTAATTCATATAACTCGATAACCGCAAGAGTTAAGACGCTAGTTTCTTAGAAAAATTTATTGTATTTGATGTAAAGAATCTTTCCTTAAAGTTAACGGAATTCAATAAAAACAGGGTGTATATCATTGAAATAAACTCCTTACTTACTAGTATTATATACGCTAGTAATGTTTTTAGTACTTTCCGTAAAAGAGTTCCACGATTACCGTCAAGTTTCGACTAAGACTCGCCTGAATTTCTTAAGCGACCAAACTAATATGTCCTACGGGAATAGAATAATCAAATTGGTCGCTCGATTTAAAATGAATGGACGAGTCCAAAGTAAAAAATATAAAATAAAATATCCATCACGCAACAAAAATATTTTTAGCAGCCAATGACAAAAGGATTAAAATGTTTATTTTTGAGTAAGTACTTCGCTTTATTTTTTGCCGCTTTCGAAGAATGATTTTTTCATCCGCTTTGATTAATACGTGTACGTACAATTGCACGCAAGCGTAGCCGAGAGTTATAGAAAAAGCTTTTCCCATGAGGGTTATACAATTTCTATTAACATCATTACCTTTTTATAAAT
This sequence comes from Leguminivora glycinivorella, assembly GCF_023078275.1. Lineage (NCBI taxonomy): Eukaryota > Metazoa > Arthropoda > Insecta > Lepidoptera > Tortricidae > Leguminivora > Leguminivora glycinivorella. The sequence goes on from NC_062982.1 coordinate 20,713,966, forward strand.
ATTTTCAAAAAACTTTGCGTGAGAACATTACAAATTCGAGTCTTAAAAAGGTTTTGGCAAGCCGTTGCTGTTTAACTATACTCTCGTCTGCAATATTTAAATTAATTATGCCCCGCGTTCCATAACATCCTATAAAATGTGTGTCAAATATGACTAAGGTATGACACCGATCTGTCTGTGTCATAAGTGACGTTTCTTCAAACAGAAAGTCATTATTGGCACTGACATAGTCAATCCATATCGTATGTAGATCTCATAATTGACGTATATTTATGTGTATAACCACAGATTATTAATAAGTGGTATAACGAAGTTTGTATTTGCCTGAGGAAGCCTGCGGCAGATTGAAGAATAATATATGGTCTCTGAATAAATATTTCCAATCACCGTGTAGGTACATATGAGTAGATATGTTATAATATATGGCCGGTACTCTTGGCCAGTTTGTTATGATTATAAACTGTACAACTCAATTGAAAAAACATGTTTTATTTTAATCGTTTTACCGTATAAATCCTATAACTTTGTTCGGCATTCAACTGATTCCGTCAAAACGGATTCCATTTTTATTTATCGCACAACAGTTTAAAATTAGATTTAAATTTAACCGTTATATTCTTCAGAACATTCATACTTTAAAATTTAATTTTCCAACTCTATCCAATATTCGTTTCGGAAAATATTGAATGCGAAACTCGAGAGCAAATATACAATTGAATTTGACGTCAGAGTGCATTTGTTTTATTTCATTTCATTGAATAGTCTCGATTGACGCGTGCCTTCTCTTTCATTCACGGTTAAGTAAGAGAGGGAAGAAAAATATGTATTTTCTTGGAAAATGTCTTTCGTGCATTCTGTGAGTGTTCGCCAAAGTTTCGAAGTATTGAGTAAGTGCAGCGTTTACGTTAGTAAGCACCGAAAGTTACTTATCCTTTGTGTTTTTCTTCCTACTTTTACTATGCTGCTTTTACCATCATCAAAGATTAAGAAATAGTAATACTACATGGTACTGAACTATTTAAATATTCGGCGAACGATAAAAATGTGACACGTGTTTGTAATATCTGCAGCCTATCGTGATATAATATGAAACGAATACACAGGAATTCATTAGGTTACTCCAGCTGCCAAAGAGCAAGCAGTATAGATATACTCTGTGTAACGAGCCTACATACATAGATTTTGGGAACGAAACAAAGATTTTGACTCAATTTTTCACGATTTAATATAACATCTAATATATAAATTGTTAGTACATTTTAACAAGATTTTATTTCATTACATCCAACAACATTTATAACAGCGTTAAAAAGAAATCCGCATGTCTATTAACTCTCAAACAATTAGGGACGGCAGAAGGCAGTAATATTACCGTTTGCGAGTGAAAAATAGGATTTCGGAACCGTTTTCGTAATACGAAACGACCGTTTTGCAGATAAAAGCAATTTAAATTAGGACATAAAACACGTCAAGGGATTGTCAACGGAGAATAGAGAACTGAGACAATTTATCTGAGACTTTTGAGATGCCATTTTGGAATATGGAATGAAAGGGAAGGGATTACGGGATGAAAAGAAGGTTTTCTTTGTTTTAAAATTATACGCCGCGCGATTTGAGACGATTGGACGGTTAAATTGAATCCAGTCTATTGAATGGTTTTATTATTTGCGGTGCGATCTGGTCCGATAGTGTGAGGTGGCGCTTAGATGAAAAACGTTCAAAGGTGCTCTAGCGTTTTTAATTTTAACGGGTTTGTGCCATCCAAATGTGCTCCAAAATAAGTATAATATATCTATTAAGTACCGTGTAGTGTATGTCTCTCATTGATATACACGGTGTTTCCGGTATCACTCAAAACCTCAGACACCCCAACTGATTTTTATTTTTTTAAACTCATCTAGAGTATTCATCTTTTAATCTGATCGTTACTTTTTTTTTAATTGAATTTTTAATTTTCTGTACAGCTCTACTTGACTTTTAGCTCTACACTCAATAAAATAATTGCTAACTACCATCATAAACCATAAGACTATTTATTTGTGTACGTTACTGCAACGACATAAGGTTTACCAATAGACAGCTAAGATGTCACTGTAAAACACTTAAAAGCTTTGTCACAGTAAACTTCAAATTGGACAGGTTATCGCAGTAAGCAAATAAACTCAATATTCAAAATGACAAGGTTGTAATTAGGTACGAGTTCAATTTGTTATGACTTATGATAAACATTAAGATTAAACTGACAAACAACGTCAAACTAGTAGCGGAAAAAATAATCGTCCAAGTAACCGGCCAGTATTAATACCCCTAAATACTGAAAAAAGGTAAACAACCTCTAGCAATGCGATATACACAATGTTGTATTACGAGTACAATAGAATGGGCACGTAAAAAATAACTAATAATACTAATTTAAATAAAAATATTACCCCCATCAAGATATAGCTCAATCGATTCTACTCTCGATTCTGAACAAACTGTTTTCAGGTTTTTAGTGTTAAGTGAAACACGGTGTATGTCTCATTAATACGAAACATATATAACTATAGTTTTCAAAAGAACCCTTCATTTTCACGATTTTTCGTCCCTAAAACCGTCTATTTGTACTACAAATTGACTTAACTGGATACCCGGAAACTTAGCGAGGGTGTTCACACGTGCAAACACCCCGGGTGTAAAAACGCTTAACAAAACATCAAAGGGATGCCGATTCCTGGCTGTCACGCGCAACGTGTGAACGAGCCTTTACTGACGCGTGCAGATTTTATTTCAATTTAGTCATCGCCGATGTTTTCAATCAAAAGGGCACCATATTTTACATAAACATATAAAGAACTAGTTTTTACCCGCGGCTTCGCCCGCGTAATAAAAGTATTCTTATTGAAACGTTTACAAAAAATAAGATTTTCATTTGGATCCGTAGGTTTCTTTGTAGGTACATCTGTCCGCGATTATTTCGATTAAGGTAAAGCGGGGCAATTCTCGACTGGGGGGCCATTGTAACTGATCTATTTGCTGTACGGTCAGCCAAGAACCTTACACTGCTTTTTGGCTGACTGTACCTTACACAAATTACTATTGTTTTAAAAGAAATTCTTGCAATGATTGTAGAATTGTTACACAGCGACCACAGCGTAGGTAGTAGGTACGAATATGTATGTATTTTACCTATATAAATAATATACTGGGGAAACTTCATACAACCCACATAGCCAGTATCTCGACGCTATGGTCGGTAGGGTAAAAAGTACTTCCTTACATTATCGCTTACAATTTTTTCCATTTTGCTTATACTTATTGCAAACGTAAACATATGAAAGGCAAGCAAACAACGATCTTCTTACAGCATATTGAATGTAATAGTTATTACGGATGCAGGATACTCGCCGATGCCTACTTACTAATCCCTTCCCACTGAGCCACCTGCATTTTACACTGCCTAGATATCGATTGCCGACCGATTATTCCGACCCCAATCCCTATTCTTATCCCCGGCCCTATCTCTATCCTTGTCCCCGACCCCGTCCCCGTCCCGTCCCTGTCCCCGTCCCTCCCCTATCCCTATCCCTATCCCTATCTCTATCCCTATCCCTATCCCTTACCTATCCCTATCCCTAACCACAACCCTATCCCGTTCCTGTCACTGTCCCTGTCCCTGTCCCTGACCCTGTCACTGTCCCTGTCCCTGACCCTGTCCCTGTCCTTGCCCCTGTCAAATTATCACGCTAGGAGGTGAACTTTGAAAAATCCTTTCTTAGTGCTCCTCTAAGGAACTTCCGTGTCAATTTGAAATCTCTTGAACCAGAAGTAAAGATAAAAACTAAACCTATACTTATGGCTATTTTGGATATTTTAACCCCGTTGCTCAACAACAGGGGAGAAAATTTCTTTTCCACCTCATTAGATTTTAAAATCGTTGTATTTATCGTGATCAGCGACCCGATAAACCATAAAAACGATACCCATATTGTTTTTGACTTAACCCCCTTTGCACCCCTTTACGGGTCAAATTTTCAAAAACCCTGAAACATGTATTTAGTCATATGTCTTTAGGAATCCTCCTGTGAAGTTTCGAATAAAATAGTCAAACTAATCTTGTTTCCCCATACAAACTTTGAACCCCCATTTCACCCTTTTAAGAGGAGAATTTTGAAAAATCCTTTCTTAGTGCTCCTCTACGCCATATAAGGAACATATGTGCCAAATTTGAAATTTCTAGGACCAGCGGTTTCGGCTGTGTGTTGATATAACAGTTAGTCAGTCAGTCAGTTTCTTCTTTTATATATTTTTTGATATTTAAACCCCATTGCACTATAACGGGGAGAAGATATTTCACTTCCGCCTCGATAGATTTTAAAAGCGTTGTATTTATCGTGATCAGCGACCCGATTAATCATAAAAACGATACCCATATTGTTTTTTTACTCTATCACCCCCTTTTCACCCTTTTAGGGGTTAGATTTTCAAAAAACCTGAAACACGTCTTTAGTTATGTGTTTTTAGGATCCCTCCTGTGAAGTTTCGAATAAAACAGTGAAACTAACATTGTTTCCCCATACAAACTTTGAACCCCCATTTGACCCCCTTAGGAGGCGAATTTTGAAAAATCCTTTCTTAGTGCTCCTCTACACTATATAAAAAACCTACGTGCCAAATTTGACATCTCTAGGACCAGCGGTTTCGGCTGTGCGTTAATATGTCAGTCAGTCAGTCAATATCTTCTTTTATATATTTTTTTGATATTTAAACCCCATTGCACCACAACAGGGGAGAAGGTATTTCACTCCCGCCTCGTTAGATTTTAAAAACGTTGTATTTATCGTGATCAGCGACCCGATAAACCATAAAAACGAAACCCATATTGATTTTTTTACTTTATCACCACCTTTTCACCCTTTTAGGGGTGAAATTTTCAAAAAACCTGAAACACGTATTCAGTCATATGTCTTAAGGAATCTTCCTGTGAAGTTTCGAATAAAATAGTCAAACTATTCTTGTTTCCCCATACAAACTTTGAACCCCCATTTGACCCCTTAGGAGGTGAATTTTGGAAAATCCTTTCTTAGTGCTCCTCTACATTATATAAGGAACCTACGTGCCAAATTTGAAATCTCTAGGACCAGCGGTTTCGTCTGTGCGTTGATATGTCAGTCAGTCAGTCAGTCAGTCAGCTTCTTCTTTTATATATTTAGATATAGACGGATAGTTTAAAACGGCAACGGAATAAACTTATGCCGAAAGAGATAGATACTTATTCATATTCGATATTTGTATTAATCATACATTGTCATGGTTACATAAATTCATAGTATATAAACAATACAAGTATGTCAGAGATGTATCATAGGTATCATTTTAAACAAAAAAAAGTGAATTGATAATTATAATAATATAAATTTTGTTTTCACTACCGTCCGTTCCAATACGTTAGGCAAATATAGGCAAATATTAAGTATACTAAAATTATATATTGAAGCCTCTTCTAAAGCTATCATTCGTGTATGATAACTATTTAAATTCAACGAATGATTTAAACTTATCTCATTATATCAACCTTTAAGCTACAAAAACTAAAACAGAGAAGGCAAATAAAGAAGATTTCCAATTCCGTTTTACGGTATTACCTCAGTGCCTCAGTGTAACTCTCATTGACACTCTTTTCTAAATTAAAAGCTTGAGCTCGGAACTTATACTTTTAATTAGAACTGTGATCGGTGTCAGTTAGTTAATGAGTTAGTTAACTATGTCTTATTGTTATTTTATTACGACCTAAAAGTACCTACAACTTTGTAATGAAATGTTGATGGACATCTATATCCATTCTAATATTATAAATGGGAGAGTGTGTGTCTGTTTGTTCCTTCGTCTTTCCTTAAGGCATGATTTTGACTCGCATGCGATTTTAGTTACATTGCGGGCTGTTGACGTTACATACAATGTTTCATAGTCATCAAATACCGCAATGTAACAAAAGTCGTTTGCGAGTTCTCGTACCGTCTAAATAAGCCCTTAATGGCCCGACAATTCGAACTAAGGTACACGTTTTCGTGAATGACACTAACATCTGTCAATTTCATATGTAAACTTCATTATTTCAATAGGCGAGACGACTAAAAAAAACTAATTAGTCCGTCAGTTAGATTATCAAAGAATTTTAGACACGTATTTTTTTTTACCGTAAACGAAAAATTACGACGGTACAGCGCGTTGAAGTTTCGCGTGACGTCACGTCTACGTACAATTTTTACTTAGAAGTGACGTCACAAGCCCCCACTCCGGAACTTGGATGCTCTATATCTTTGTATTTTTTCATTAATTAGAATAAGAGAAAAATATTTGTTCAGTACTTTTGGACGATCTAACTGACGGACTAAACAGAATGCAATTTTTTAATGTATTCGTCATCCGTAATAGAATGAAGAGTGATTGGCGTTACCATGACAACGACTGCCAAGAAAAACGTCGATCACAACCGAAACAGTGTTAATTCAGTTCGAAATCCGATAGACGGGGGAAGGCGGGAAGACGGCGAAGCCTAAAAGTTCGTAATTAAACTGAAAACAATCAATCGCTCGAAGTTAGACGGGTTTTAATTTGAGCAATAAGGTCGGGGCGTCGGCTGAATAACAAATTTACAGGTTCAGAGTGTCAAGATGTTGATAAGGTTATCCATACTAATATTATGAATGGGAAAGTATGTGTGTCTGTTTGTTGGTCAGTCTTTCACGGCAAAACGGACGAATTGACGTGATTTTTTAAGTGGAGATAGTTGAAGGGATGGAGAGTGATATAGGCTACTTTTTGTCTCTTTCTAACGCGAGCGAAGCCGCAGGAAAAGCTAGTATTACTATAAAAGGTTAAACATGAACTAGTTTTGTATCCAGATATTAAAGATGGAATCTATTTTCCTATTTCTGTACTATGGCCTACTTCACAACTGTGACAAATGTCGCCAAACAGTGTCACTTCGTCGATCGTTGCCAGTTCAACAAGGAAATATTGACGCTGAGTCACAATGTTACTTATTTATTTATTTTATTTATTTAAACTTTATTGCACAAAATATACAAAAATGTACAAATGGCGGACTTAATGCCAAAAGACTTATCAATCAGAAATAGGCACAGAATTATCAGTGTCATTGTAGTGAAATAGCCTACAGACAGATTCGAGAGGCGCCACGTTAAAAATGTACTAAGAATAGTAGGCTGATAACACTCTAAAAAAAATTTGGTTGCTCCTATCAATATTTTGACAGTCGTAGTCAAGCATCTTGATTCCATACGAGCCTGATAACATCTTAGACAAATCAAATAAGGTAATTTTGATTGCTCTTACTTTTGTAACGTAACTGAGCCGATTAAGATCTTGTTCAATAATTCCATGAAAAATAATTATGCGAACTAAATTACCTTAGTAAGTTCAACTAAGGATTGAATCAACCTATGTTACATAGTTATGCCTAACAAGTTAATAATTGATTCAAGGCGTACAATGGTTAGGAATAACAAACCACCTAAGTTATTAGTTCAATCATACATTTCCTTGTTGTTTTTAGTAATCAGCTTTATTTGAATTATATAAGATCGTAATTGTAGTGATGAACTTCACGTCAACTAAGAGAAAACTGCTCTTAGTTGGTCTTCATTTTTTAGAGTGAAGGACAAAAAATGCCAGTTTCAATATAAAAACAATTTCAGCCAAAGATATTCACCGCAAAAGTCCCAAGAAATCATAATAGTGACCCACAGAAACCATTCCGGTTTACCCCAAAATGGCTTTATGCTTTCTTAAGCTCAACCCCAACGTGCCATCTCGTTCCCTCGCCCGAAGCCAAGCAGGATGCAAGATATACGACTGACTTCGACCGCCACAATTCTCTTGTGACAAACGACATTACCTACTGGCCGACAACCGTTTATCTGATAAGAAAGTACGATCCAAAATAAACCCTAGGAGAAAGTAAGAAGGCTGAGATTGCAAGAATAAGAGAACGTTTAATCACAGTCATATGTCTAAAAATTTAATAAAGTTCCATTTTCAAAATTGGATGTGGTTATTCTATTTGTTTTGTTTCTTTTTAATTTGTCTATGTGCGTGTCCAAGTATAAAACGGCCAGTGTTAAATAAAAAAAAAACGAAATTTTTAGACTACAGGAATTTATGGTATATTCAACCAATAAGGAGGCACACTGACATTTTATCCCGCTAGGCGGCGCTTGTGCAAGTGTCTAGGCATGTCACTGTCATTCATATGTGTGTGTGAGAGAGAAAAAACATATCATCTTCTCGCTCTCACATATGAAATTCTTTATATGTGCAATGCAAGTGCAATGGACTAATAGGGTGGCGCCATCTGTCATAACATTTGAGTGTGCCTCCTCATTGGAACCCTAGGCCACTCTACAACCATGTCAATATGACAAGCAGTAAGAGATTTCTCACAATCTGATTTATTAATGTCACTATGACATAGTTCTACAGTGGCCTAGGGTTTCAAGTTGGTACATTGGAGGTTCCGAAGTCTGAAATGTTCAAAGCAGATGTAAAGTAGGTAAAAAAAACTGAGGTCGGATTATTTTCGTAACGCTCGGTGATGCAATTGTCTGTTAGTTACTAAGTTTGGAATGTTTTATGATATTCATCATTTTTTTATCTACATTCAAAAATGGCGATTTCTCGTTTCGGAGGCCAAGATTCACTTTGGATCACTGAGCCAAAATAGTTAGTTTTTTGTTAGTTAGTTAGTTTATTCCTCATCATATTATAAAAGTAAAATTTCATACAAACTTTTCTGAATTTCGTCTACTTTCAGAGTTATAAGCGTATAAAAAAAACAATTACGTATTATTTCTCTGAACAAAACGCTATTTGGATGGCGATGAGATGTATATCGGACATAATCTAACTATCCTCGTTGATATATGTCAAAAAATAACTAGTAACTCATTGAAAAAAAGATTTTTTTTTAATGTATATTTTTATTTTAGGTGCCAGTTTTACAACAAAACATTCACTTTCTTGTGAAAATACATTAACAAAAACTAAAAAAAAGTACACAAAAAAAATTTGACGTTATACAGAGTGGGGCCTGTAACAAAAGCAAAAAATTAAACTGTAGGCTATTCTCCTTATACTGATCAACATTTGTTCAGCGACTTTTAAAAATAACTTGTATTTTGATTTTTATCACCCTTGAAAGTTTTTTCTAAGAGGTAATGTATTGCGAATTCTGCTAAATCTAAAGTGTGACAGACAACGTCAATGACAACAATAATGGCGTACATTGAAGCTAATATTTATTTTGTATGAAAAATTGAAAATTTAAAGACTTCATAATTTTTAAAAGTCACTGAACAAATGTTGGTCAGTTTAAGGAGTATAGCCTACAGTTTAATTTTTTGCTTTTGTTACAGGCCCCACCCTGTATAACACTTTATCTTCATTTCGCCCTCAGAAATGCGTAGTTGAAATCTTTCGGATCTCTCATATTACACCGTGTATATATATTTTATATAATTACTAAACAGATAAATGCTTTTCCTGGCATTTGGTCTCATCGGAAGATCAGCGCTGGAAGTCACCAGCAACACGCTGAGATACTTTTTGTCTTGTTATTATGTGTATTTTGTCTTGCCTGTGTTCACGAATAAATGTTTATATTCTATTCTATAGATATTCTATTCATAGTCACTCTCCGCTAGGCCAAACTGGTAGTCGAATTTCAACAAAACTGAACTCTAACGTATCTATGGTAATGTCACATTATCTATGTGAAATATTGGCAAAGTGTAGTATGTGGTTGCGAGTTCACCGGTGTGCCATTTGTTAGGATCGCCCGATAGCGGCGGTCCATTTTTGAAATTAACTGTGAAATTTGGTGGTTCTGTGGGAAATAGATATTTGGTTGCGAATTATATTGGTTTCTACATTTAATAGTTATTTGTTATACAAGGGGGCAAAGTTGTATTTAAACACACGAGAAGTAAAATACATTTGCACCCGAGTGTAACACAAAATTTTTCCCCTTACTATAGCGAGGAAACTACAACGCAAAAAATGCGTTTATCACTGATTCCAGTAGTTCCACAGGTGGTAAATCATCTTTATTACTAGATTCACCTACTTTTATCAATTTTAAAGCAGTTAATTTGACTTTATTCAAGGTCAAATTACTTTACCCACTAGTGGATAAAATGCGTTTTTACCCGCTGGTATTAAAGGACAAAACACGTGTTTCCGAGCTAGTGAGGGGAAAATTACTATTCTCTTAAACTCTGAGTTAAGAGTGTGTTTTTTTATCTTATACGCCGGAAACGCACTTATAACACCTTTGGTGGTGCAGATGTCTACGCGCAGCTAATCGCTTAGTATCAGGTAGTTATTTTGAAAGACTCATCATCCTCCTTGCGTCTCCCGGCATTTGCCACGGCTCATGGGAGCCTAGGGTCCGCTTTGACAACTAATCCCAAGATTTAGCGTAGGCACTAGTTTTTACGAAAGCGACTGCCATCTGCCCTCAACCCGAAGGGTAAACTAGACCTTATTGGAATTAGTCCGGTTTCCACACGATGTAATCATTCACCGAAAAGCGACTGGCAAATATCACATGACATTTCGCACATAAATTCCAAAAAACTTTTTGAAAAGTTGTTGTTTTGGTTTGGGTCAATGTAAGCAATTGATTATGATTAAAATGGAAAAGTAAAGTACTACTATTTCAAAAATTTAAGATTTTTTAATATATTATAAAATATATATAATAGCAATATGTGCTTCCTTCATTCTAAAAGAGGACCGCACGCAAAAATTCTCTCTCATCTCCGATTTGCCACATATGGTATTAAAAACCGGCCAAGTGCGAGTCGGGCTCGCGCACAAAGGGTTCCGTAGCAGCAAATATAATAAAACCAAAATTACAGTTAAATCAACCTATCTCAAAAACTATAAGAGATACTTTGATCAAACCAAAAATCGTTGAAAGAGTTAATTAGCATGCATCACCTCTATTTTTTTTAGAATTTTATACCCCGTAGTTATAAAAATAGAGGGGGGGGGACATACTTTTTACGACTTTGAGAGCTGATATCTCAAAAACCGTTCACTTTAAGAAAAATGTTTTTTAGAAAACTTTATATCATTTTAAAAGACCTTTCCATTGATACCCCACACGGGTATGTACATCGAAAAAAAATTTTCATCCCTCAGTTACATGTATGGGGGCCCCACCCCCAATTCTTTTTTTTACTATTTAGTGTCATAATTTTGTAGCGGTTCATACAACACATATTCCCATCAAATTTCATCACTGTAGTACTTATAGTTTCCGAGTAAATCGGCTGTGACAGACGGACAGACGGACAGACGGACAGACGGACAGACGGACATGACGAAACTATAAGGGTTCCGTTTTTGCCATTTTGGCTACGGAACCCTAAAAATCGATATCCAATAGCTTGACATAACCCTAAAAATGCGTAAATTCATCACGGCTTACGTAATACACGAACTTCCACCATTCAGCACGCAGTGGTACCATTCGCAATCGGATTAAGAAAGGAGACGATGACGAAACCGGTTGTTCATACAAGATAAGTCCCGATTTTCCTCCCTGAAGTATTGAAATCATTAGCAATATTATTAGATTTTTTTTTATTAAGACACAGCAATGCCTATCCCTACGTTTGAGAGAATAACTGATTTCATGAAAAGTTAACATTTCAAATTTAAAGCGGGAATATATTAGAACTATGATAGCCATATAAGTTTTAAGTTTTGTGACCATGCAACTAAAGAACAAATCAAATTATTTTATTGAATATTTTTTGATTTGTTCTTTTTTCAAGTAGTCACACTACTACATATAAATTATAAATTGAAATAGATACTACGCAGCTATGCAGCTAGGGCGGGTGGTCTAGTGGTAAAGACGTTAGCCGCGTAAGCTGAAGAACCGGGATCGTTTCCCGGCTCGGCCACCAGTGGGCCTTGTCGTTTTTTCTTTCGTGTATGATATCTATTTCAATTTATAATTTTTGTGACCATAATTCATACAGATGTTCCATTTAGAATATGTCTACAAAAGACGCATTTAGCCCACCGATACTAATATCCCGGTTGACGATTAAATTAACACAAATAGACACGACGAAAGATCAACAGTTACTCATAAATCTATTACTTATCGTCACTACTTTAAAAAAAACATGTATCTTCGTCTGTCAATGAAAAGAAAATTGTAGTAAGTATGTATGGAATGCATATAGACTTACTGCGTTTTAACTTTGAGGAACAGCATGAGATACAAGATTTTTTAAAAGTAGTGACGTTATTTTATATTTTTAATATATGGTTTTTGCAAATTGTAATTTTTCCTCAGTCCATTGAGCACGAACACTGTATAAGGGTTATTGTAAAAGTCGGGATGTAAGTATCATAAATTCATTTATTTCTGGTTCAAAACTATTTTTAAACCCCGACGCAAAAACGACGGGGTGTTATAAGTTTGACGTGTCCGTCTGTCTGTCTGTCTGTTTGTCTGTCTGTCTGTCTGTCTGTCTGTCTCTCTCTCTGTGTGTGTGTGTCTGTCTGTAGCACCGTAGCTACCGAACGGATGAACCGATTTAGATTTAGTTTTTTTTTTATTTGAAAGCTGAATTAGTCGGGAGTCTTCTTAGCCGTGTTTCATGAAAATCGGTCCACTACGTCGGAGGTTTTTTCTAAATTTTAATTTTGTGGGTAGGTTTTAATATAAAAACATAATATCCAGAGAGGAAAATGGGAACACAATTTGTCGGATAATGATCGTCTCCTATCTTAAAGCCAAAAGAAAACGACGGATTAACTAAATGGGTACATCCCCCTCCTATTTAAATTCTCTAAGAAGACGTAATTGAAACGGAATTCCGCCATGTCGGAACATGGGGGGTTAGGAGGGGATATTAAGACGTAAAAATGCCGATGTGTTTTAAGGATTGGAGTGGAAATCACAATAGGGAATGGTTTATCTTGATTATGTAATATTCTATTAATTTACTTCATAATATACAATTACAATATCCAATAAGGTGTTACATATCAAACGAAAGAAAATAAAACTAACTTAAAAAAAACTATAATAACCTAAGCTTGATCACGATGTACATAAAAGTAGAGACAAAACTAGAAATGCTTTTGTTTTTAAAAGGATAGTTCATAAAACATATCGTGGATATACTATTTCATATTACTAGCCGAGCGCTGATTCAGCACACATGAAACTGTAAGTTTCAGTACCACTCTTGTCAAAATAAAGGGTTAAAAGAAAATGAAATTGTGACAACCACAAAATAAAAAAATTTGAAAAAAACCCCGACCGCGACATAGTGGACCGATTTTTATGAAACATGGCTAAGAACAACTGGAGAAATATACAGCGTGTGGATTCCATACGGGCGAATAATATAACCAGTTATAGTATCTGATCGCACGGATCGTATATGATAATCATTTTGTTAAAAAGTGTTATTAATTAAGAGTAATTATTTTTTTAAATCTGACTAACGGCAATGTACGCCGTCCAACTTCATGTCAAATGACATAAACGTCATGTCGTAATGACGGTTAAGTAGGTACGGTAATTGATGTGGACGTAATACACTGCGTTCTGAATTATTATGTATGAAAAAAAATCTCATCTATTCAAAAAAATAATAATGTAATTAGGCTCCTTAGGTCCGATACTAATGATTATCAAAATATTCGCCCGTATGGAATACACACGCTGTAGAGCCGTTTGTTACGGGTAATTTTAAAATTCCTCCCGTTGTCCGTGTGGTGACGGGTTAAGAATTTCAACACCCCTTTTCTTCCCGTGGGTGTTGTAGAAGTCGACTGTGGGATATGGGTTAAAGTATGGCGTAGGCGAGAGACTGGCAACCTGTCACTGCAATGTGACAATTTCGTTTTCTTTCAAGCCCTTTTTGCCAAGAGTGGCACTGAAACTTCAGTAGTTCATGTGCTCTGCCTACCCCTTTATGGCATACATGCGTGATTAAACGTATGTATTTTAAAAATGCATAATTTAATAAGATTGTTTTAGTGTAAGCTACCAACTCATGAATTAAAAATGTAAGTTTCTAAGTTAAATAAAATAGGTTCATTCTGAAAAGGAAATTCCTCCAAAATACCACATCACACAAAAAAAGGTGGATAAAATATTGAATATTATCATTATATTTTAAGGAAAACTTTGTTAAAGATTAATGCAAACAAATTAAAAAATATATTTTATTTGCAAGTAAATAAACTCTAGTAATTATATAATTTATCGCTAAAATTTATTCCGAAATTCGAGCAAACCATAATTACTTCACAATAAATTATCAGAAACACGAACGCTAACGTCATTTGAGATATATTAAAGTGTATTTAACCATGCAAGTAATCAATTCCGAAAATTAACAAATATTTACCGGACGAATACAAAATCTGTTTGTTTCATACCAAATAAAGCTTTTAGCTGAGCGGGCGGAATGAAATTATACGTGGATGGGATGAAAATTGTCGAGTATACTTCGTTACAAGTCGAATTGGGGCGGTAAAAGTATCGATGTGAGTTTAGGTTTTACAAGAGTTTTATTTAATCATTTAATTTGTGTTGCAAATACGACATATTCATCACATTGCGTGACTGACAAAATTAATCCATACTAATATTATAAGTAAATGGGGAAGTGTGTGTTTTTGTTTGTTTGTCCGTCTTTCACGGCAAAACGGAGTGACGAATTGACGTGATCTTTTAAGTGGATATAGTTGAAGGGACGGAGAGTGACATAGGCTACTTTTTGTCTTGTTCTAACCCCCCACTTCCCTAAAGTGAGAGGAGGAAGTTTATATGGAGCATTCCGCGAATTTCGAATTTAACGTGAGCGAAATCTAGTACTTTAGAAAACTGAAACGAACTGTCGCTTCTAAAGAAAAAAAATGCTGTTAACTGTAAGTGTAAAGCTTAAGTGCACGCTCATATTATCGCATGTCAAACAATTGAAGCTCATTCAAGAGTCCAGAGTTCTATATAAAATGGTGGGTTAACCCTCCATTTTCGTTGGTGCAAATGGCCCTAATAGATTAATAAAAAATATTGATCTTTCTCTCTCTCTCTCTCTTTTTTTTTTGTAGCCTACGTTAGTGTCCCACTGCTGGGCAAATGCTTCCCCTTTCTTCCTCCACTCGACCCTATCCATACAACTGAAAGTTGAAATTTTAAACATCGAATGATGTCTCAAAACCCATGTTACTGACTACGAGTACAAACTATTCTGAGCGCTACGGTGGGAGTATAGCAGTGAATGTATATTTAAATGCTACATTCATTTACTACGGGGCAGAGCTACGATCTGTTTGCTACGCCGTAGCATTAGCGCAGCTTAGCGTCAAACAGTCATATCTAGTGCCTTTGCATGCATTATAAATAAAATAAATATAAATAAATATTATAAGGACATTCTTACACAGATTGACTGAGGCCCACGGTAAGCTCAAGAAGGCTTGTGTTATGGGTACTCAGACAACGATATATATAATATATAAATACTTATATACATAGAAGACATCCATGACTCAGGAACAAATATCTGTGATCATCACACAAATTAATGCTCTTACCAGGATTCGAACCCGGGACCGCGGCGTTGCAGGCAGGGTCACTACCGACTGCGCTAGACCGGTCGTCAAACTACTTGTATACGACCTACGCTACTTGTTGACGACCAGTTTGGCCTCGTCGGTAGTGACCCTGCTACGCTGAAGTCTCAGGTTCGAATCCCGGTAAGGGCATTTATTTGTGTGACGAGCATAGATATTTGTTCCTGAGTCATGGATGTTTTCTATGTATATAAGTATTTGTATATTATATATATCGTTGTCTGAGTACCCATAGCACAAGCATTCTTGAGCGTACCGTGGGACTCAGTCAATCTGTGTAAGAATGTCCTATAATATTTATTTATTTGTATAATGTACTAAGCTCAATAACAAAACTACCGTGAGACACTGACATATTAAACAGCCCCCTAGCTGGATGACGTTGTTACGAACTACGCCGGTTGTCCGTGTGGATGAACCCTTAGCGAATGACGTAGTGAGTGTAGTGTGCAACCTAACAAATGACAATTGTGCCGATTGTGAGGGTTTTTTCTCACCGCCGCTGCTGCCGCCGACCCCCGCGCCGAGTCAACGGTCGCAGTGAGCTGCGGCCCGCAGTCTGCGTCGGGATACCATCAACACACCTCGGACACTGGCGATCAAATATATGAAAGAGGCGCGTTCCTAGCACACGTTCTAAGCTCGTGTAGGTGAATGCGTACTATGGTTGTATGAGTAAAATATGACAGGTCGACTGATCGCGTTTTTGACAGGCGGTAACTGTGAGGTAACCGATAGGGGGTGGGTGGCACTTTCAGCGGGGAGCGGGAGTGGCCATACTGTACGATAGTACTCTTTATTATACTGTGCCATCAATGAGAATGCTCCTCGTTACGGAGCGAAACATGTCGAGCGATCTTCGACAATTTTACGTGAGTAACCCGATTTCACATGTTTAATAAGCTCAATAATTTCAAAACAATTAGTTTTCCATAGATCGGCATATTATTATATTCATTTTGGGTTTATGAAAAAAAAAACTACCTAAAAATACGAAACACTCACTAGATTGAAGTTTAAAAACGTTTCAAATATAAGTAATTAACTTAGTCTTTTGACCTATAGAAGGGTCTTAAATAACCTCTCAAAAACACTGAGCCAGTCTTCTAAGATTTCCCTTAATTTGAATAAAATAAGACCCTCGATAACATTCGTTAGTAAAGTATTAACCTAATTAATTAAAGGTGGATCTTAGTTGCACAAAACGGTTACAAACAGTATTTTAACTCCAGTTAATAAACTTGTAAACAAACTGTCGCTCATATGTCTTAAGTTTCGATATTAAGTGAATACAAATTATAATACGTGAGATTTGTATTTCAAAAAAAATCTTGAATAAATATTTTTTCCTATTGTATTTAATTTATTAAATACTATTATAGCTTTTGCCCGCGGTTCCGCTCGCGTTAAATTCGAAAATTGTGGAATGTTCCATAAAAAATTCCATCGTCCATTTTAGGGAAGTGGGGCGTAGGAAATAGGCAAAAGTAGCTTATGTCACTCTTCATCTCTTCAACTATCTACACTTAAAAAAATTAATGACTGAAAAACAGACACACACTTTCCCATTTATAATATTAATTTAGAATGGATGAACCTACTACTAAATAAAACATATGGTAAAATCCTATAAAACATATGGATAAGGGAAAAAAAATACTCTCGTAAGGGTTTGTCCCAAGGCTCGGAACCGGTTTATTTTTTACCGGTTAAAACCGGTCTAATTCGATTTTATTCCGAACTTTGTAAAGAACGCGAACGTTATGAGAACTTTTTTTAACCGAAATAAACCGGTTTATTCGACGAGTGGCGAGACGCACCGGCGCCGCGTAAATACCTACGTTGTTTTGTTTGGTTAGAACAGTATTATCTATAATGCTGCGTAATAAACCGGTTTATTTTGTTCTAAACCAGTTAATCGAACGTAACCTGTATGAAAGCGTTCCACTAAAAACCGGTTTAAAAATAGCGGTTTTTCGAGCGAAAACGAAATGTAAAGGTTTTGCCGCAAGTACATGATAACGGTTTGAAAATTTAACCGGTACGAGTATCCGAGCCCTGGGTGGCTAGCCGAATGGCACAATCGCTCACGAAACGCTCACGAAACGAAGCGCTAGTAGATATCTATCTCTATCGCGCTTGCGTATTGGCGCGACAGAGCCAGCGGCGTATCGCTTTCGTTTGGCGTCGGAGAAATGCCATTCGGCTACGGGGCCTGGTTTGTCCCCAAGTCTTAATACTGCCTCCGCACACCGTGGCATTGTAAAATTCCTGTTTGGTCCCGGGAGGCCCACAGGTCGGGTTAACGAGTGCGGGCCCCGCAGGCTCCGGTGATTACTCTAATAGCTCTAATAGATCCTCGTCCGTGTTTCGTCATGTTGCTAAAGTAATGGTTGTTTTGTATGGGCCCTATCAGGTGTTGAGGTAGCAAGTATACTTGATTATTGAATATTTTAGACGGTAAACTTTCGTGAGACATTCAAATATTTCGACGACCGGTCTGGCGCAGTTGGTAGCGACCCTGCCTGCTACGCCGCGGTCCTGGGTTCGAATCCCGGTAAGGGCATTTATTTGTGTGTTGAGCACAGATATGTTCCTGAGTCATGGATGTTTTCTATGTGTATGTATTTATATATTATATATATCGTTGTCTGAGTACCCAAAACACAAGCCTTCTTGAGCTTACTGTGGGCCTCAGTCAATCTGTGTAAAGGGGGTGAGGGGCCTCCAAAATTGGCCCGAAACATGTCGCAGCAGTAGCGATATAATAACGTGAGTACAACAGTTGTTTCATTAAATATATTTAATATTATGTATGTTGCAGACCGCGTCCGCAAAGCTTCCTATCGACGGCTCGAAGTGGAGAGAATGTGCTGGAGCTCGTGCGACTCACTCTTTCGTCCCGGGCCTGTACCTTGAGCTTCGATGTCGTCCTCAGCAATCAACCGTACCGATTATGATTTTGGATTAAACTAACTAAAAAAACGAATCAAATCAAATGGTTTATATTTACAAAAATCAACGACTCTAATTTTAACGCGGTTATAAAAATACTCCTAAGCTAATATCCTAACTTGATCCTAACGAAACGCTCGGTACGGACGATACGTCGCGATGCTGTCGTTTTCTGCTGCTGCCGCTACCCGTCGTGGAGGGTGGCTGGCTGCTGGCTGTAGGCTGCTAGCTGCTGGCTGTAGGCTGCTGGCTGCTGGCTGTAGGCTGCTTGTAGTAGGCTGCTGGCTGCTGGTTTTCCTTGGAGGCTGCTGGTTCTTCTTGTTCCGGTCGAATTCGAATGTCCCATACCGAGCGATCGTTCCTTTTATACCCCTTTTCAGAATGCGCCTACGCTTCACGGAAAGAAACATTTCAATTTATTCGCCCAATCACGACTCGGTTGAGCGCGAGGCTCCGTGCGATAGAGAGGTAAATAATTGCGCCCGATAGGCGACGGATGGCGCGTCGTGATTGGTCGAACGCGTTACGGCGCTCGATTACGTGAATTTAACGCTATCATTTTTCGTTCAAATCCTAATTACTTATAAACTAATTAGGCTATCGCTTCGAAATTACGTAACAATGCACCTGACACTAGGGTCATTCACCTCGAGTGGAATGCACCTGCGTTTGTTTACGTTTTTACACAATAGAAGAGGTGATTAGCCGTCCGGGCCATACAATAGACTGGTTTCTCAGCTTGCCTTGAGCTCCATTGTTATCGATAACGGAATATTACTATGGAAATGTAGGTTATCGTGTTACGTAAGTTCCCAGCTACGTTTTAAAACTATTTACATCTTCATATGTCTTATAGTTATCGAGTTATTGGCTTGGATTCGAGTAATCCTAAGGCAATTTTCGGGTGAAAGGAAAATGATTTCGGAACTTTAAGGAAATATTTTTAGCCAATCAGAGGAGAGTTCGGTTTTCTCGCTCTAAGCCTCTCACGTTAGTGCTTATTGGCTATTAATCGTAGTCCAATGGACAGTCTGAGTTTAGATTGAACTTTGGACTCGGTTTCCGCGACTTGGGAAGGAAGGAATATGGGAATTGCCTGCTATCGAATACATCACATATGAGTCTTATTATCATACTTAATAATCGGAATTGACAAAATGAACTTAACTAACGCAGTTCTACCCGTTTCCTACCTACGAAATAATCTTTATTGCGAATACAGTCTTAATCGAATTCTTATGCTATTTTACATATATTTCGACGCGTCGCTAACATTTTGTCCCCGCAGTCGAAGACTCCTGGTGCATGGGTTGCGACGCGATGACCGCCAGCCTGCAGCTGGGCCTGCGTAGCGTCCCGTGTCTCGTTCTGATGTCAGCGGAGCGGACCCGTCCATCGGGTCCCGGGTAGGTAGTCTCGACGACGCCTCGGGGCCACACGCTGCGTGGACCATTGGGTTCAGCGACGATGACCACATCGCCTGGTTGAAGTTGCCGCCCTCCGTCGTGGGACGACTTCCTCGGTGCCAGTAGAGGAAAGTACTCTTTGGTCCAGCGCCGCCAAAAGTGGTCGGCAAGCGCTTGGGCCATCTTCCATTGCTTCTTTTCGTTCTCGTCGTAAACGCCAATCATCGGTAGGTTAGCGTTATGAAGAAGTAGAAAGTGTGCTGGAGTCAAACTTTCTTCGGAGTCTGGATCGACGTTGACATGTGTAAGTGGTCGTCGGTTGACGATATTCTCTATCTCGGCGAGTAGAGTCTCGAAAACTTCGGGTTTCGGTGCTCGTTCGTTGAAAGTGTAGGACATCGCTATCTTAACTGTCCTTATCATTCGCTCCCACGCGCCCCCGGCCGAAGGATTGCCAGGTGGGATGAATTTCCACTCCATTCGGTTTTGAGTGGCGTAAGTTTGCAGTACAGGCAGCCATTGCCGGTACGCCTCACGTAGTTCCGTCGCCGCCGCCCTGAAGCACGTCGCGTTATCGCTGTACATCGTCCTGGGCCATCCTCTTCTCGCGGCGAATCTTCGTAGTGATAGTAGCGCGCTGTCGGTTGAAAGACTGTGCACGCTTTCAAGGTGAATAGCGCGCGTCACTAGGCATGTGTATAGACACACCCAGCGTTTTTCTCTGCGCCGTCCGATCGTGACGAACATCGGTCCCATGTAGTCTTGTGCGGTGTGAGTGAAGGGACGTTGATACGCCTGTAGTCGCTCGGGCGGGAGATCGCCTAAGGGCTGCGCTCTCGGTGTTGCTCGTCGTAGTGTGCATAGCGCGCAGTTTCGAGCTACAGACTTCACGGTCGGCCGCAGATGTAGTATCCAATATTCTTGTCGCAGTTCGTTGATTACTGCTTCGTTGTGAATGTGCGCTGATCGTCGGTGAGCTCGCAGGATGAGTAGACGGGTGAACGGCTCGCGGCCATCCAGTATTATCGGTTGTAGCGCGGTGTACAATACTGGAGCGCTGCCCAGCCTCGTCTTCATGCGTAACACGCCGTCATCGCCTAGCTCGGGTGCCAGGTCGTATAATCGCGATTTGCGATCGATGAGCCTATTCTGGCTTAAGGCTCGAAGCTCTTCGGGAAAGCTTCGTCGTTGACTGTATTGCAACCACATGTGTTCTGCCTTTCTCAAATGTCTGACTTGTAGCTGCAAGGCTTTATTCTTCGTTCTCGTTTTCTCGATGAATAGCAAAACGTTCGCTGTCGCGTTCAACAGTCTGTCGTAACTGCTAAACCGTCTCACGTCTGGCAGTACGCTCGAAGGGTCTGGCTTCGCTGAGATGATCGCCAGTGATGTCTCGGTTGACGGCCTCGCCTTCCTCTCAGGCAGGTCGTCTGTTCGATTCGATGTGTGACTAGGCCATGATGTCTCGGGTCCATAGAGAAAGCGCGGTCCTTCGTACCACTCGTCCTCGATGCGCACGCTCTGCGCTGGTTGACATCTCGTCGCTCGATCTGCGGGGTTCTGAGCGGTTGGTACATACCTCCACGCGTCTCTATCTGTTTTCTCGGCGATCTCCGCAAGTCGGTGTGACACGTACGGACGATAGTTTCGCGCGTCATCGCGAACCCATCCGAGAACAATCATGGAATCTGTCCAATACGTCACCTTTGTCACAGGATAACGCTGCTCGCGTAAAATTGTCTCCGCCAGCCGCACGCCGACGACTGCTGCGGTTAATTCGAGCCTGGGAACTGTCATTACCTTTAGCGGGCAAACTCGGCTTTTCGCTATAGCTAAGCTCACTTGCGTTTCCTCCTCGTCGTTCGATACTCGCCAATAGGCCGCCGCGCTGTAGGCCTCGGTCGATGCATCACTGAAAATATGCAGTTCTCTTCTAACTGCACCGGTGGGCGTGGCGTATCGTCGGGGTATTCGCAGCGCGGACACGTCGCTCAGTGCCCTCAGCCACCGGAAAAAGTCCTCCGCTTCCTCCGCCGGCAGCCGCTCGTCCCAGTCCGTGCCCTTTGTCCACACACGTTGGAATATGATCTTAGCGCTTATCATATACTGCGCTATGAGGCCTAATGGGTCGTAAACTGACATTACGGCACTCAAAAGTTCCCTTTTAGTGGGCGATCGCTCGTACCTTTTCACGTCGTCTGGCACTCGTAGCATTTTCGTGTTGTACCCCAGCGTATCCGTCTCTGGGTCCCACGTCATTCCGAGGACGGTCTGTTGCTTTTCTCCGAGATGAGAAGGTCCCGTCGCTCGCTCCTCCGGATCGATGTTTCGCATTAACAACTCGCTGTTGCTAGCGTAGCTGCGCAGCCGAAAGCTAGCCTCCGCGTGTGCTAGTCTCACCTGTGTCGCTGTTGATATGAGTTCCCGTTCTGTCTCATATGATGCCACATAATCGTCCATGTAGTGATTATTATGGATATCGTAGACCGCGTCCGGATAGCGATCCTTGTTGTCCGTCGCATTCCTATTCCGCACCGAGTGTGCGAGAAAAGGAGAAGAGATGTTACCGAAACATACCCGGTTTAGCTGGTACGTCCACG
Organism: Leguminivora glycinivorella; assembly: GCF_023078275.1. NCBI lineage: Eukaryota > Metazoa > Arthropoda > Insecta > Lepidoptera > Tortricidae > Leguminivora > Leguminivora glycinivorella. The sequence continues at coordinate 20,736,611 of NC_062982.1, forward strand.
GTGTCACGTCACGCCGCGATCCCCTCCAGATGAAGAGCTGACTATGCCGATCCTCTCTTCGCAGCTGTATTTGAAGGAACATTTCCTGTATGTCCGCGGTGACGGCGAATTCCCACTCACGGAATCGAAGTAGTATCCCCAGCAGGCTCTGTAGTAAATCCGGTCCCGCGAGGATGAAATCGTTCAATGCACATCCCTGACTTTTCGCGGCGCAATCGAATACAGCGCGATACTTTCCTTTATTTAAATTGTAGACGCTGAAATGGGGCAGAAACCACATCCGATCTGACTGCGGTGGTTCCATGATGCGCTCTGCGTACCCCTTTTCCAGAAGCTTGTGTATCTGTGCTTGATACTCGTTGGCGAAGTCAGGATCTCTCGACATGCGGGCTTCTAGATTGCGTAATCTCGCCTTCGCCATGTTGAAACTCGGTGGCAGCTTTATGTCGTCGGCAGCCCATAGTTGGCCGACTTCGTATCTCTGTCCTACCTTTTTTACTGTTCGTTCGAATGTATCGATCGCTCGCTGGTCGTCGGGTCGAATGTTGTCCTTTGCCGTTATGCCAAGCGCCTCGACTGCCCAGTGTTTCTTGACCTGCTCCACGAGATCACTGTCGTCACTGTGGCAGTGCATCACGACCTGCTCGTTATTTGGTACATACCTCGGCATTCGCCCGAAGAAAACCCATCCTAACGAGGTTTTAACTGCGCACGGCTCGTCCTCGCCGCCCTGCCTCACCTCCGTCGGGTTTATAAGATGACTGAAGTCTCCGCCTATTAACATCTGCGGCACGCCCATGCCCGTGTAGCACTCGTCGCCCAAGTCCGCCAGATGTTCGTATTCCAATAGACGCTTCTTATTTAATGACTGCGAGCGTATCCCTAGTCCGTCTACCGTTTTTAGGGATATATCGTATGTCAAGCCGCCACGAGCGGGGCTTACTTTAGCCTTGACCGTCTGTGTCACTGAGCTAAGTTTCAACCGCTGAATACCTCTTATGCATAGCGGCTCGTCTTGACCGACCGCGCCGATCTCGTCCGCGACGTCCTGGTCGATCATTGACAAGGTGGATCCATCGTCAAGGAAAGCGAAGATATGCGCCGTTCCCTTTGGACCTGATACGGTTACGGGTAGTACCTTTAGCAGCACGCTGTAGTCCGGTGTTGACGACACGTACACGCGGGCGTCGTTCTCGTCGTCCGCAGCTCGCGGCTCCGTCGTGTCCGCTGGCTCGGCCGATGACGTCACTGCTGACGATGTAGGTACTGACCTGATTTCTTGTGTTAGCACCATAGCCGTATCCTCACGCACTTCCTGCGGCGAGTCCGCATGAAGCAGTCGATGGTGTACGTGAGGACAGCCTGCAACGCCGCACGCTTTGGCCTTGCATTGTGTTTTCATATGCTTCGCGTCGATACAGCGATAGCATATACGGTTTAATTTCGCCCACTCCCATCTAGCGCCCACGGATTGGGCGGCTAACTTGCGGCAGTCCGGCGTCGGGTGACCGCCACCGCAGAACAGGCACGTCGTCGAACGGGATGTTGTGGCTTGACGTGTCGCGTACGTCACTTTCTGCACCTCGTGTTGACGTCCTGTGGGAGCTCTCGGCGGGTTGTGCGTTGCGGATATTTTCACGCGAGCGCCGGCTGCGCGCGCGTGCGGCACTGATAACGGCGCCTGCGCTCGCCTCGGGGCGGCGCGGGCGTGACAGAAGGACATCTCCTGTTCGCTCTCCTCCATGAGGAAATCCGCCAACTGCAGAATCTCCGGGTCCTTGCTGTCTCGATGTTTCTTCGCGTAGTCGCACCATCTGCTTCGAAGATGCGGCGACAACCTGTCCGTAACCTCTCTGATGAGCATGGGGTTATCGGCATAGTGCCTTCGATCGATATCCATAACTGTAGATACCACGTTCATTATTTTTATCGCGAAAGTGTTGAGGTCGTTCGCGGTAGGCCCCAACTGCGGCAACTTTCGCAGGTCGTCAATCGCCTTGTCTAACAATACCTCGCTGCGTCCAAACTGCTTTTTCAGTATTCTCACGATCATATCGGGTCTGGTGGCTGTCGATAACACGTGAGACACACACGTCTTTGCGTCCCCGCGTAAAGCCATCCTGAGCCGCGCCACGTTCTCGTAGTCAGTAAACTTATACCGCTTCGATGTCTCTGCGCAGGTATTGTAGAAACTTCTCCACTCGCTGACGTCTCCGTAGAAATGCGGCAGCTCGAATATATCCTTCGGGGCTGGACGGGCCGCCATCTGCATCCTCTCGAACAGGTGCAGCATGGACTCTGCTACAGTACCTTCGGTGGCGCGCGTGTGCGCCGTGTGCGGAGTACGCGCGTCCAGCTGTGGCGACGTCGATCGCTCGCGACGCGCCGGCGGCGTCGTCGATCGCCTGCGTCGCTCCGGTGGCGATATCGATCGCCTACGCGACTCCGACGGTGGCGATATCGATCGCCGATATACCTGGCGGTCCGGTGAGAGGCCTCGAATATGCCGCTCCGCCTGCGCAGGTCGTCTCGGAGTCTCGTACTTGGGTAGAGGTTCGTCGGTTAACCTCTTACAAATGGGTTTTGACGTCGCGTCTCGCGAGTTCTCTAGCCATTCGTCTAATCGATCTTGATTCGAATTCCGCACGCTACCAGCAGATTCGTGCTCGTCTGCGCTATCCGCATTAACGCGGATCTGCAGTTTTCTGGCGTCTAGCCGTTTACGTACCATGTCCGCTTCTAGCTGCAACTCCCTCCGGGATATCTCCGCTAGCCGTTCGCTGGCCTCGAGCTCCGCCTGAGACAGCTGCGCTTCTATCACAGTGCGACTGCTCGCATGTGATCTGACGGACTGAGCTTTAATAATTGGTTTATTTACCTCCTTGGTAGTTTCCTGCAGCGACTTTCGTTTCTCGGTAGTTCTGTCTATGACGGCAGCCTTGGGATGTCTAGCTGGGATCGGCGTGGGTCTGGAACGACGCCGTAACCGCTTGGCTAAATCCCTTCGCCATAGCAATGTCGTGTCGTAGGACGGTGACCTCGGTGTCTCTACGGTTAATCCATACCTGAGCGTGCTGTTAGCTGTCGCCGCGCCCATCGGTTGCGCGCCGGCGACGCTAAGCCCTTCCGTTACGCCAGCGGGTCCGGAGGGAGGTGAGGAGGGCGCGCCGCGTCGGCGCCCATCGCCCTCTCAGCGCTTGCGCGTGCGGCCTCTCGTTCGCGGGCCGCCGACGCGCCTTCGTCGAGTAGTTGCTGCCTCTCCTCTTCGCTCGTCACTGACGCAGCTCGGTTGGACCTGGACCTCGTCCTTACCATCCTGTCGTCGCTCATGACAGGTACGTCGCTGTAGACCCGTAGTCCGCACGAAGATCCGGTTCGAAGGACCAGAAACTGTTGCAGACCGCGTCCGCAAAGCTTCCTATCGACGGCTCGAAGTGGAGAGAATGTGCTGGAGCTCGTGCGACTCACTCTTTCGTCCCGGGCCTGTACCTTGAGCTTCGATGTCGTCCTCAGCAATCAACCGTACCGATTATGATTTTGGATTAAACTAACTAAAAAAACGAATCAAATCAAATGGTTTATATTTACAAAAATCAACGACTCTAATTTTAACGCGGTTATAAAAATACTCCTAAGCTAATATCCTAACTTGATCCTAACGAAACGCTCGGTACGGACGATACGTCGCGATGCTGTCGTTTTCTGCTGCTGCCGCTACCCGTCGTGGAGGGTGGCTGGCTGCTGGCTGTAGGCTGCTAGCTGCTGGCTGTAGGCTGCTGGCTGCTGGCTGTAGGCTGCTTGTAGTAGGCTGCTGGCTGCTGGTTTTCCTTGGAGGCTGCTGGTTCTTCTTGTTCCGGTCGAATTCGAATGTCCCATACCGAGCGATCGTTCCTTTTATACCCCTTTTCAGAATGCGCCTACGCTTCACGGAAAGAAACATTTCAATTTATTCGCCCAATCACGACTCGGTTGAGCGCGAGGCTCCGTGCGATAGAGAGGTAAATAATTGCGCCCGATAGGCGACGGATGGCGCGTCGTGATTGGTCGAACGCGTTACGGCGCTCGATTACGTGAATTTAACGCTATCATTTTTCGTTCAAATCCTAATTACTTATAAACTAATTAGGCTATCGCTTCGAAATTACGTAACAATGCACCTGACACTAGGGTCATTCACCTCGAGTGGAATGCACCTGCGTTTGTTTACGTTTTTACACAATAGAAGAGGTGATTAGCCGTCCGGGCCATACAATAGACTGGTTTCTCAGCTTGCCTTGAGCTCCATTGTTATCGATAACGGAATATTACTATGGAAATGTAGGTTATCGTGTTACGTAAGTTCCCAGCTACGTTTTAAAACTATTTACATCTTCATATGTCTTATAGTTATCGAGTTATTGGCTTGGATTCGAGTAATCCTAAGGCAATTTTCGGGTGAAAGGAAAATGATTTCGGAACTTTAAGGAAATATTTTTAGCCAATCAGAGGAGAGTTCGGTTTTCTCGCTCTAAGCCTCTCACGTTAGTGCTTATTGGCTATTAATCGTAGTCCAATGGACAGTCTGAGTTTAGATTGAACTTTGGACTCGGTTTCCGCGACTTGGGAAGGAAGGAATATGGGAATTGCCTGCTATCGAATACATCACATATGAGTCTTATTATCATACTTAATAATCGGAATTGACAAAATGAACTTAACTAACGCAGTTCTACCCGTTTCCTACCTACGAAATAATCTTTATTGCGAATACAGTCTTAATCGAATTCTTATGCTATTTTACATATATTTCGACGCGTCGCTAACAATGTATATTTTTTTTGTTGTAGCTTTCGCCCAAGGCGTCATCGCGCTAAATTCGAAAATTGCGGAATGCTCCACACAATCTTCCACTCCCGTTTTAGGGAAGTGGGGGGTTTAGGAAGAGACAAAAAGTAGCCTATGTCACTCCCCATCTCTTCAGCTAAAAAAATCACGTACTTATAAATCCGTCGCTCCGTTTTCCCGTGAAGAACGGACAAACAAAAAGACACATACACTTTCCCATATCCAACTAATATTATAAATGGAAAAGTGTGTGTTGTTTTTTTCTCCGTTTTTCACGGCAAAACGGAGTGACGAATTAACGTGATTTTTCGTGTGACCGGTCTGGCGCAGTCGGTAGTGACCCTGCCTGCTGCGCCGCGGTCCCGGGTTCGAATCCCGGTAAGGGCATTTATTTATGTGATGAGCACAGATATTTGTTCCTGAGTCATGGATGTTTTCTATGTATATAAGTATTTATATATTATATATATCGTTGTCTGAGTACCCACAACACAAGCCTTCTTGAGCTTACCGTGGTCCTCAGCCAATCTGTGTAAGAATGTCCTATAATATTTATTTATTTATTTATTTATTTATTTTTAAGTGGAGATAGTCGAAGGGATGGACATGGGCTACTTTTTGTCTCTTTCTAAAGCGAGCGAAGCGGGCAAAAACTAATAGTTAATAATATAGTATGGATGAATAGTAATTACTACTACATAATTTTAGAATTCTGCATCCGGAATATTTTGGGCATACACTGGAAGGACAAGGTCACGAACGAGAGGGTGCTTGAGATTGCTCAGCTGCCCAGCCTCTTTGCGCTGCTAAAGCAGAGACGCTTACGCTGGCTGGGGCATGTGCATCGAATGCAACCTATGTGCTTGGTTTGCGGCACTCGCAAGTAAGCGCGCCAAGCGTCATCAGCGCAATACATGTTCGCCACGGGTACACTACACCTGCCAGAATTGTGGTCGTGTCTGTCGCTCCCGCATTGGCTTACACAGCCATGAAAAACGTTGTCGCCTTACGTGACACTGCTTGTATAGTCTGTTATAGACTCGAAGGCCAATGATGATGATGATGAATTTTAGAACAAAACGGGACTTAATCGCGTAAACACTTACATTTATATTAGGCCCGACGTTTCGAACATCACATTATGTTCGTGGTCACGGGTAGACTGGCGAGGAATTGCATCAACATCTTCTAGCCGCGCGAGTTTCTCGAACTACCCGCACTTGTTCTTGATTATTCACTTTTGCGCTAGGGTTGTCACTTTGCCTACACACAACACTCACGACATCAGCCGGTGTGTCCCTCGGTGTTTTTTCACGCTTACATTTGCTAATCACTGGATAAGTGTTTACGCGATTAAGTCCCGTTTTGTTCTAAAATTATGAGTGCAAATCGTGTTAGTCTAAATCAATATAATTACTACTACCTTAAAACATATTGTAAAATCCTACCACCGTATTTATAACATATCTCCACACAAACCCCCTAACCCTATTCGTAAACAATTAACGCCATAATTACTCCCTTCCCCATACAGGATGAATAATTAACCGATACATTACTCCCATTATACAGTTTTCTTTTAGCAAGTTGGCCATTAGGCAACTCTTTATCTTCATTAGGATTCATCGTTTATCTGGGAAACCTTTTACCTGGACGCGTCAAACTGTAAAGAGAATAATAAATAAAGGGTCGGTCCGGTTTAGTGGTGGGACGTGTCGATATTATTATTATTTATTTAACCAACTTACATTTACAGAGAATCCAGGCATGCAAGTTATGGGTTGCAAACAACACTTAAAACGAACAATAGATGTGGTGTAGGATATGGACTATGGACTCGAGGTAGCGGACTGCAGTGGCTAGGACCTAGCTAGGACCTTAGGCTGTCTGTGAGAAAATGTCAATATGTGATATTACTCATATTGGAAAGGTTAGATATTAGACTTATATTGACCGGGATATAGACCGTGATTACCTTTTTGATTTTTGTCGAGCTCCCGATATTTCGACGCAGTTGCATGCATCATGATCACGGAAAACTGACGAAGGCGGGTGGATGTTAAAGTTGTATAGACAGCGCGCGATCTACCCTCCTTCGCGCGCGTCGGCTGCGTTCACTTTCAGCGTTACCACTGGTCGCGTTCACACTCGATGGTCTGTCCAAACACACTACACTCACAGTGTCACTACGTTTGTTCAATTCTGACTTCACCGGTTTTTTACACAAACAAATCACTGGATTCCATACATTAGATAGTTTGAAGCCATCCTCACGATTGAAATTTTTATATTTGTGAATCTCAATGGCTTCTCTTACCAATCTCGGTATGTAGTGGCATTCCGTCGAAATTACCTTAGGACTATGCAACTCATTCAAAACTCTTAAGGTTAGATATTACACCTGTAAGTGTTATTTCACAACAGTCCATTTTTTTACTTTTAAGATTCTTGATAATCTGTAAGGAACTAGTAGTAGTTATTAGTTGGAAAAAACACGGAGGGTCTTTGTTTTATTTTTGTAAAGCAAGCTAAATCAATTGAGTAGTGAGATCTTGGAACAAACTCCCAGAAGACGTAGTCTCAGCACAAAATAAATAAAAATAGATTAGACAAGCACATCACATCTACAACTCGGCTATGATTACTGGCATAATGATCACTGGATACAGGCTGCCTGCCTGCTTATTAAATAAATAAAAAATAAATTTAATTATTTTTAAAAACCGGGACTTAATCGCGTATAACTACATATTAAACTGACCTCCAACGTTTCAAGGACGGCGTTGTCCCCGTGGTCTCGGAGAAGACTGGCTTGAAATGACATCAACACCTTCTGACAGCCACGCGAGTTTTTCGAACTACCCGCACTTGGTTTTGATTATCAACTTGAACTGTTTGCGCACTAGGGATGTTACTCTGTCGACATACAACACTGACGATATTCGATTTAACGACTGTCGATATTATTTTCGGCTTACACTTATTAATGACAGGATTCCATGTGGATGAGATCCTAAAACCTTCGCCGTCCTTGAAACGTTGGAGGTCAGTTTAATATGTAGTTATACGCGATTAAGTCCCGGTTTTTAAAAATAATTATGTGTAATAATCGTGAAAGTTTAAAAAATAAATTTTCCAAAAATACATTGTTGAATATGAAAAATCTGTGTGGTTTTCTGAAAAACAGAATTTTTGAGAACTTCTTTTATTACGTATGTGTGCAGTACTTTACAGGTAACGACATTTAATGCCCTCACTATTTTTTTTGGGTATTCATGTTTTGGTCAAAACTCCAGTTTCTGTTACAAAACTGCTGAAGATGCCAAAATTAAGTTTACCTAAAATTTTGGCTGTAAACCCGAAGCCACGTTTCGGCGACAGGTTACGTTTCGGACGAACATGAGGAAAACCGAATCATCAATAAAAATCTGATTTCATGCACTAACACAAAGCAAAATTTAAAAACAACTGTTTCATAATATGCCATTTTTCCCATCCCTACGCCCCCGGGCGATATAATGCGTACCGGCAACGTTTAGGTCCAGACGGCCGAATTAGCTCACAGCACCTGATGCTGATCTGCATCTTGCTATCCTTTACTATCTCACATATTACGTCACATGCTAGAGAGGGATGGAGCGAGAAGCATAAGTTAGGAGCAAATAAGTGATATTTTATTTATAGACTGATAGGAACACCTGACGCGGAGTCCGCGGAGACCTTTATAGATTACCGTTATAAGCCTATCTAAAATTCTCTTGAGTGTATTTACTAGTAATATTATCAATAGCTAATGTTGTTAAGTCATTTAGTACATTCATTCGATGTGTCGTTTTAAGTAGAACCATGGGGAGCCATAAAACTTCGATATCTTATAATGTACTCTAAAAATTTGATCCCAATCGCCGTGACGCCGGTAGCCGAGACAGTGTCAAAGATGAGATGTTTGAAAACTTTGAAACATCTGCATCGAATGCAGAGGACACTAGTTCGACTCCAAGCCCGGCCATTTTGGTCCATATTTCTATACTTCTATTAAAAGTGGTATAATGGTCATTCGTGTATTTATCATCTTTTCTGTAACATGTTTGACAAAAAACAAATATTAAAAATCATCAGCCGTGGCGTGCACCAAAAGTCATTGAAGATGTACACAACACAAGACTAACCAATATTAGTTTTTATTAATGTTCGGGTAAAACAAATAAATTGGTCTATCCGTTTTTCTTTAATGCTTACTGCCCACTACACGACATACAACACTCACAACATCCGCGCACTGGTCCGAAGATAGATCTCTAGTGTTCAACACTAATACATATATGTGACAATCCATCACAGAAAGGCCCTTATGGCAGGTATTGAGTTAGGCACAGATCCTAAATCTGCATTAAATAAGCTATCTAATACAAAAAAAATCATGGCCCTAGGCCACGTACTTTTTTTTTAAAAAATCATCAAGCATACACATGCTAAGTATTGCACTTTTGAGAAAACGTGAAAAGAAGTTTGAAACTCACTTTAAGGGTGTTCCCATTGGAAGTTACATAGATGACGATTGATTGTGTATCTCAAGGTACATTTCTTTGAGAATCAGTTGTGATTGTGTTTCATCGACTTCCAGATCATGAAAAATCGAGCTTTGATTAGGGCAAGTCGCTTATAAGAAAAAAATTAGGAAAACATATTTTTTTGGCTTTTCTTCTAATATGTTGCTATCTGAACTATAGTACATAGTTATATATGTTTCAACTTACATTTAAGGATAGAAATAAAATCCCATGGTTCATTAAATATGTATATTTTAATCAGAATATCACAATTAGAATATTTAACATCTGCTCCTATAATAATAATAATTTTCGTATAGAGACTTCTAAATTATATTTAATCAGTCTACACATTTATAACTAAAGTATCAGAATTATTCTGCATGTCTTATTTTTTTATTTATAAATTTTTAAAGTTACATAAAAATCACAAATTATTGACTCCCATACATTTGGGAAAAGGGCCCTTATGACCATCACAGATAAAAATTACTCATTGCTAATGTATTTTATTATTTTAGTTACTTATCTTGTATTATAACAGAATACCAAAGAAAAAATGTTATATGAAGTAAACTTAAAATCTTGATCATTAATCAGTAATTCTCATAAAACGTTTATTATAATTATTAATTCACACAGTACCTACCAGATCGATTTGTAATTCTTAATATTTGTTTTTTAATTATTTAAGACACTTAGTATATCGGAAGAAAACACATCTTACCACCGATAATGTCACCAATAAGGGACCATTCATAAACTACGTACCGTCAACTGCTGCAACATTGCCACGTGAAGAGCGCGGCGTGCGAAGTGTCGCGAGTAAGAGAGAGACAGTGGTAACGGCGGCATTAGTCAAAGGAAGAACATCTTCGCTTTGACACGCCGCCGAGTGAGGTTTGAAGTCAGATTGCACTTAGTAGCTACTCACGAGTAAGATTTTTATTTTAAAGTGACGACTAGGTACCTAAATCGGGTAATTTTTAAATTAGGTATCAAAGTACTTCATTGAATCGTACCTATAACATAAACTAACTTATAAACAAAAGTTGTAAGTAATTACAACATTTTTTAACAACAGTTTTCATATTTTCGAACGCGCTCTGGCATAAGGGCCCTTTTCTACTAAACTTTGAGCTGAATTTTAATATAGAAATACTTAACGTACACTACTGAAACCAAGCTACAATTGCACGTCTATTCGTATATTTTACTATTTTGCATAAATTCAAAAATCGATAATTTCGAACGATTTTACAAAAACGTCGATATCTCCGTAACTAGAAACCGCCATAAGGGCCCTTTTCTTATGGATTGTCACATATTACTATAGGTGTACGCTTTGCCTACACATGTAATGTCATTAGCAGTCATCATGACAAGTGACAGGCAATCATGGGAGTAAATTAACGGCCGAAACAGGTGACAGGCGACAAATAGGACGCGGAATTGAGTGAAATAAAGACTTTTTGACATTCAGAGGAAAAATTTCGAAGTTAATTAAGTTTCGAAAAAATTATGCAACCTGTATTTATTAATTTCCGTCAACTTTAACGGATGGTTCTTTGAAGGTTAATTGCAATTAATTTCTCAAAGAAACTGGTGTCTTAACTTTTACTTCTTTCGAGTTTTATTCAAAAAATAAATTTAATGGTTCCATTAGTGTAGTACGACTTGCTAGTATTATTATTGTAACACGTGCCGACAAATACTTGACAATACCTGTAATATTATTCTTAAGGATCTCTGACACTTACTAATTAATTTATTAAGTATGGAATCGACAATATTTTTTTCTGAATTAAACAAAAAGTGACATACCCGGTGGTTCCTGGTAATGAACTAAACGTCGAGTTGAATTTGACGTTTTTTTTTTAAATTTTCTTTTCTGTATGAACATCAAAACGTCTGTCACTGTCACATAAGTAATCAGTTTATACCATTACAAATATGCAACCTTCAATATTATCAAGCACATTAAATTTACCTTCAAGTAATTAAAGGAACCATAACATTGCAACGACGTATTCGAACCAAACCCATCAATTAAAGACATCTTTGATTGTCGACGACACGCCCCTTCCGTGTTGACACCGCGTGGCTAGCCTGTCGTCTACTCTATTTAACATGTCTCGAGTCTTAGAATATATATTCGATATCTTATTTTATTATAGTCATAAGTTTTATCAGGGCCGGTTGCATCAAACCGTATGTCACCGTGAAAGCATTCGCTAAAATTTATTGTATGGCAAGTTCCATAGACGTCTGCTGCGTGACGATGATGTGTCTGTCAAATTTGGTTGATGCAACTGGCCCTAAGTCACGAATTGACAACTAATTGAAAATGTATTTGTTTTGGTCAATGTGATTTTGAAATGTGATTAATAAGTTCAATATTTTTTTGAAAATGCTATACTTGTAATTAATTATATTAGTGATCGAATTTAGCATTTGAGCACGAGTACTTTATAATAGTAGGTATGCAAATAAACAGAACAAAACACAATCGTCATTTATTAATTATACCACATTTAATTTCATGAAATTGAGCCATAAGGTAAACGTACCCCTTTAAAAAAGTTTTTTTTTCTAAATGACGTAACTGTAAAATGAATTGTCACCTACGCTGTTTCCGGACCTAAGTATATCGTAAGAAAAGAGCGCCTTCCGATCTTGAAGTCCAAAACATAATAACGAGGAAGAGATCAGATGTCCATGGGCAATTTGTACCTTAGATCTAGCCTACTAAATAATATTCCTGTGAAGAAAAATGTCTTAAGCGCACTGCCAAGGAGTGGAATTCCATGCCGGCGTCTATATTTCCGAGCTCATATAACCCGACAACCTTCAGGCGTCTTCTGGGCGAGCTCATTCCATCGTAGGCCACGTCTTTGCCTTTGATCAAGAGTAAGCCCATTTACAATATAAAAAAAAACATTTAGTCTAGCCCAACCCTCATCGACTGGGGTACCATACCGACCATTACTCCAGTAAATTCCTATCGGATTACGCAATTAATTCCCCGTAATGCCGGACAAACTTATTAGGGTAAATGCAGCTATTAACGCTCCATCGAAAATCGGAAGGTATTACCGATCTAATAAGTAATTCGACATTTATCCGTTGCCACTAATAACGTGAGGGTAGGTAGGTTATTTTCTAAAAGCGTTTATTTCTTGAGTATAGGGTAGTGTTACATTAGTTTGAGTGGTAGTTCGAGAAATCATAATAATACGTCAATCAAGTCGTGGGTACCGAAGAAGAAGGACATTCCATACTGGCGCTTGCACTTTCAAGTAAGGATTTGACTTATCTGGCTAAGACGTTTATGTTAACAATTGACTATTTTACATTTACTTTTGTTGTTAATTATATTCAGTCATTTATAAATTATAGATTGGTTATCACGATTTGTTAAAAAACATCCATTAACATACATAAAACATGAAATTAAATTTGGGCGGTGATAGCTTCATCAGTTTTAGTAGTAGTAGCTATCAACGACCCATAGGTCGGTAATGACTATAACGTCATGTTAAATTTTTTCTTTCTTTTACAATATTATTCTTTAGAAACATAAGTATGTTTATAGATTATTTGAGACCCAAATAATAGTTTTTTTCAAAAAGCTATTAACGACATACACATTTGTACTTAGTTTTCTTCTTTTGACGTTGTAAAGTTTACTAAAATAACAATATTTTTGGAAAACGGATATTGTGTAAGACATTGTTTGTAAAGGAGTTTTACCCATAAAAACTGATTTTATGTCAAAAATTTTGAATATCACGTAATAACAAAGTGTTTAGTAGCCACAACAATAATAAAATAACAATAATAATGTTGTTTAATATGGGTCGGTCATACATTTTACGTTAGTGCTTACATATTCTTTCAACGACTCATAGAAATCGCTATTACAAACCATGAGAAGGTATGACCGACCGTTCCTAAATAAGTAGGTTATAATATTAAGGATATTATTAAAGCCATACAATTATTACAAACATACAAGTTTTAACAAAAATGTGGCTTTGGTACCAAGAAGAGTTGCCTAATACAGCCTCTTGGGTTGTGCCTCTCTTGCAGCACTGTAGGAAAAAATATCACGACAAAAGTTAAATTTGTTTTACAAGGGGGCAAATTTGTTATTTAACCGCACGTACAAATATATACCCACTATCTAATAATGATACTCGAGCAAGCTAAAGACTTCAATATTGATCCATGAGCGTAGCGAGTGGTTCAGAATGTAGCATCTGAGGGTTGCGAGGGTTTCAAGATACGAAGGTTAAACAAACTTTTAAAATTTTTAAAGTAACACAATATATAATTGTTTTGATTTGTGATTTCATTTTGTTTTATTTCTTAGTGGGCATGATAGACGTGAAAAATATTATATGAATAGGTACAAAAGTAGGTAGGAATAGGTACAATAGAAATGAATCTTCGATGACAATGCTGAACATGTTTTTAATAAATTACCCGTTACCTGTGGACTATGCCACTATACTAGGTGTTGCTGTACTGTGTACTCGCTGGGCGTTCAGGTAATTACTCATACTTATAACACAATCGGTAATAGCTGCTTAAAAATCGTTGATAGCTTCATATGCATTTTTATGGGTCGCTAATGGTAGCAATCGACTCAGTAATTTAAAAATAGATTTTTAATATCATAATGTTTAATTTGAGTACAAGTAACACAATATTTACCTTTTTTAATTATCATAGTATCACATATAATAGGAAAATAAAATGTTTGAACAACGTGTATACTTAATAATTAGACCCGATTGTAAAATTGCCTTAAGGGCTGTTAATAGCTGCGTTTACCCTATTATCCCATTCAACGCAAATTGGAATTTAATACGTTGCGTTGTTTAGGAGCCGTTTGTGCGCGCTAATTGATTTCCGTTTTTATACCGATCTGTTTTTGAAGTTCAACACGGAGTGTTAACGTCAAAAATCATCGATTTATTTGACCCACTTGCTCTTTGTTGCTTTCTTTAGTATCTTTTATTGCTTTTATTGAAAGCCTGTAATGTCTCACTGCTGGGCAAAGGCCTTCCCCCGCTTTTTCAATTCCTCTCTCGCATTTTTATATATACATATACCTAATTATATATTTTTCGTTTAACGTTTATTTTTATATGAAATTGTATATTATAGACTCAATATTATTATGAACAATAATTACAACAATAAATTGCTCTGATAATTATGATCTTAATCTAATAGGTTAGATTAAGATCATAATATATATGTAATGATTCATAAGAGCTTGTATATAATTAGGCCTACATGAATAAAGATATTTTGAATTGAATTGAATTCTCGGTGTTTAGCAGTCCTCGGTCATTCTTCCAAAATATAGTCTAGCTCGTATCGCCATCACATTACGTTGTCTGCCGGGTTCCCGTTTTGGCCTGGGCTGCCACTCTGTTGTACCCTGTTGTGTTAGTATAATTAATACTCACTCAATCGGACTATTTCATTATTACTGCGGTAGCAAACTAGCAAATGGCCCGCCTTTTGGCAACTTTTCTCCGTCAGATCTTATGGACTCCTACAACTTCAGAGGAGTCAGATGCGTGTAGCCGAACCTAACACTTCTCAAACCCGTTGAGCTCGGGTTATTTTATTTACCGACATCGGCAGGAGGATCCTATAAGCCTATGACTCTCAAATTTAATAGTCTACATATAAAGGAATCATAAACAGAGACAATAATTTGTCGCGCGAAGTTGATTCCGCTTTTCCAAATTTAAAAACTCCATTGAATGGGGAAGTCAAAAGATTAAAGCATTCATTTCCAAACGTCCCCGACACATTAAGAAAAACTTTTAAAAAGATGACACTGGCCGCTTCCTCTCCCTTATAGTATAAAACTCGAGACAATGTTGTTCCCGTGTCACCTCCGAACTTCAGCTCAATATTCACGAGACGCAGCAACAAAGCACTCGCACGCTCTAATGCAAAACCGACCTTATCCGCAAACAGATAAAGTGTCTCCAAACGAAGGTACTATGTTTTAAATTGTAAAGACGAATATAGCATTCGAATTTAGAGGTCGTGCGCTCAGCTTTTTAAAATGGGAAGCGACGGTCGTGTACCGGAGTAATCGCGGTTCGGAGAATCAATTCTTTATTTAAAAAGCGGTTAACTTTGAATTGAAACTGACGTTTGTTGAAAAGCCGGAAAATGAATTCGCATCGCTAGTACAAGTTCACGGGCCGCTGACTGCACAATATAGATTGATAACGATTCTAACGGTGCAGTGAGCAATTTATGCGTCACTTTTTATTCCGTTTAGATTTACTGTGTTTATAGATGCTGCGTAGTGTGTTGATGTTCATAAAAGTGTATTTCTGACTGCTTTTTATTCTTGTCTATGTCTAATGTTTATCCAAACATGTATAAAGTGTATTCGCATTTCTAGTCTGATTGTATTATGTATATGTGTCTTTTGTTTTCAAGTTCACATGGCGACCTTGACGATTCTGACCTGTTCGCCCGAAATATCTAGTTAAATACTTTACCCATGGGAGGATTACGCTCAAAGTAAGAATTTACCATCGCTAATAGTGAATAATAAATGTGTATGATCTCCCAGAATCAAATATTTAGAACGAAAATAAGATATAGTACGAGTAATTAATAATCAATTTTTTATCAGAATTAGTTAAAAGTTCATGTCCAAAAACTATAATTCAAATCACAATTGCTAAATTATCTCAATGATAGTCAAAATGACCTTGTAATCCCTGTTAAAATAAACTCCTTAATTGAGCAAAAAATTTAAAAATCACAGATAGTACAACATACAATCGCTGCGATCAGATTTGACAAATGATTCGCGTTGCGTCGCATTGCTTCCCTCGTTAGTTTAATTGGTAGCAACATGATTCAACAAAAACATATTTTGTAACGTTTATTTGAATTTATCTACCTACGTTAAATAATAAATTGATGGTAGGGAAATTATCTCTCCAAGTTTCCAAGTAATTTTATTCAATAATCTACCTTTAAACTGCAATGCCATAGTTTCGTTTTCTTTTAACCCCTTATTTGCCAAGAGTGGCCGTAAAGCTTTAATAGTTTCATGTGCTCTGCCTACCCCTTTATGGGATACAGGCGTGATTGTATGTTGTTGTTGTTATTGTACTTTTAAACTATCTTCATGCCAAATGGCATATCAGTGATTCGGCGTTTTTGTAATTGTAATCTTTGTTATTTTCGTATTTGTTATTTGAATGAGGACCAGTAAATATTTAAGCCGTTAACTCATCGAACCCATCAGAGATTTACCTCAGGCATGAGTTTATAGTGGCTAGTACTTTTCGTGCATTTGTGGATAATTGCTGTATTCAGTCGATTTGAAAAATCGGTTGAACATCATAGTCAGCAATGTATAGAAAATTCTTACACAGATTGACTAAGCCCCACTCAAGAACAGCAAGATATTGTAATTGTAAATACTTAACTACATAGAAAACACCCATGACTCAGGAACAAAATACCTGTGCTCTTCTTCTTCTTACTCTTATCCTATGTTATGTATGGTCGGGCAAACTTTCTCTTCCATTTTTCTCTATGTTTTTGACTTCTTTCTTTCTCACATCCTCTTTCACACGATCCATCCATTTTTGCTTAATTTTACCCCTCCCGCTCCATTTCTCAACATTCATCTATAACATTCCTTTACCTAGATATGAGATTCATCCCTCCTCATTACATGCGTGGTACGGCACGGCACGCTGTGCTCGTCACACAAAAAAACGACCTTACCAGGATTCGAACCCAAAAATGCGACTTAGCCGTTGGGCCCAGACCGGTCGTTAAAAGTTAGACCAAAACAAATCTTTACTCAAACAATATCTCTGTCCTCGCACTTTTGCAATAAGCGCGATGTACTAAGCCGCGGGACGTGATCGAGAAACTTCGGCCGCCATTTTGGTTCCCATCAGCGGTAATGGCTTACGACCAATAATCGCACGTTATACCTGATTCGGAACTAAATCAGCGTAACCTTGACCGAAGGTATTAAGCTTTTTGGCGGATATTGATGAAGAATGCTTATCAATTTGGGAATAAATGAAACTGTTTACTCTAATATCTGATTCCTCTTGTAGTTTACCATCAATAATTGCTCATTACATTACGAATTATATTATACTCACAGATGTCATATATACCATAGATCAAGCAAACGTATCTACTTAGCGTGTCTAATGAACTCAGTGAAATCCACTGAGTTGTCCGTCTTTACTCGCAGCTTGCAGCTTTCGGGCGTCAATTTTTGTAAGTTGAAGTCAACCAAAACATAAAAAATGCCTCGTTACGTGATATTCAATTGCAACAACACAAAAATTATGAACAATCAAGAGCCTGAGACATATTTAAAATTACAGGCAAGAATCAACTTCAGTACAAAATTTGACACGCTCGGCTCCTATACAAATATATGAATTTGTTTCTTCTATCTAAATTAAGTTCTGTGATTATACTAGCTTTTGCCCGCGGCTTCGCTCACGTTAGAAAGAGACAAAAAGTAGCCTATGTCACTCTCCGTGATCTCCGTTCCTTCAACTATCTCCATTAAAAAAATCACGTCAATTCGTAGCTCCGTTTTGCCGTGAAAGACGGACAAACAAACAGACACACACACTTTCCCATTTATAATATTAACTAGTATGGATTACCTTGACTATTCTTACACAAATTCACTGAGCCCCACGGTAAGCTCAAGATGGCTTGTGTTATACATACATAGAAAACTTCCATGACTCAGGAACAAATAAATATCTGTTCGCAACACACAAATTCCCTGTTGCCTTTACCGGGATTTGAATCCAGGACCTTGGCTTAGCAGGCAGGGTCTCTACGTGCTAGGCCAGAGCGGTCGTTTATACGAGTATGCCTTCTTATAGGCAAGCATTATCCGAGGCGGTCCGGAAGAATCTGATTCGCTTCCGCCACCCACTTTTTAAAAGGTAAAGGTAAGGATAATCTATTTCTGCTTGTAGTCTCATTAAATACCGTTGTCTGTAAAATTCACAAATAGCACGTTTACGGCTTAAACGATGTTACTTTCATAAACACAATTCCGCCGTGAGTTTGGGTAGAAGCACGGTCAATTTTCCGAATTTCCACTGCGCTCGGCAAGCGTTAAATATATGTAGGAACGTTTGGGCTTTATCCCATTGTAGGAAAGCGAGAGATGTATACATGTTTTTGAGAGTGCGCGTAAAATTCACCGACACGGTATTAAGGCAAGAAGTTTGGCTCCGCAAGCTACGTGCGGGAGCTATCTAGGGTTGCCTTAAGTAGGAATATTCTCGGTTATATTGGATTTTACAGATATCATGCGGAGTTGAGTCAACATTGGCACCTGTCCTGACTTGATTTTCAATTGTATTTTGTATTCCTCACTCATATGATTTAAATAGAAGTAGATTCGAAGATGCAAGTCAAGAAAAGTAATTAAGTTATTTAGTTACCTGATCGTGAAACTTGGATATTATTTAGTTACCTGCGGAAGGACATCACCGTCTACGTCAGTGTTGAGAAAGGTACAGCCCGAAAGCATTGTATCTGGCCCGCCACAGGTTCTAAAAATAGTGTGTGATTAGCCAGCACTGTATTAAAAATACATTTATGGTGTAAATCTGGCCCGCCTATAAAAATCTTTCATTTTGGCCCCATTGAAAAATGTTTGCCCACCAGTGGTCTACGCTGACACTAAGGGGACTCTGTAGTCTACACTCTAGGCTTATGCATCACTTGTGTTTTATGGAGCTTTGAATCTAAACCATTAGCTGAAAATCAATTTTGTAGCATAAGTATTCTTCGACGCTATAACGTATTCGGGAAGGAATTGTTCTGGCGGTTATGATGTCGCGTCAGCAGAAAATGTGTACATTTCTCCATTCACGACTTTAGGTAAATCGTTTACCAGAAGAAGCGACTCCGTTCATTTTCACTATCAAGTAACATACAGTCAACCAATTGCAACCCTAGACCACTGTAGAACTATGTCATAGTGACGTTAAAAATGGGATTGTAAGAAATCTCTTACAGCTTGTCATTTTGACGTGGTTGTAGAGTGGCCTAGGGCAGGCCTATGTCACTCGCTCGCGGTCGCGCGTTGAGTACCTTAGTACCTTCCCACACGCTACCCGTTCATTCGAATGAACAAGTGGCCGAGAGGCGCCACACGCCCGCCTGTGTAATCGCATGGCACGTACCTACTATTCTTCTGATTTTTAACTTCTGATTAGCAGAAACGTCTGCAAACGATGCCACTATGATGATGATACGGGTCCCATTGACCTTAGTAGTGGAAAATTTCGCTGGCTTGGTTGAAGTCTTGGTGGCTCAGTTGGCAGAGTGCTGGAATATTGATCCAGAGGCCGTGAGTTCAAGTCTCACCCAAGGCAGACATTTTCCACTTTTAAATTTATTCTTCTGATTTTACGTAGTAACTTATTAGTATTAGTTAAATAAAGCGTAGGCAATAGGTTTTTTTTTTTTTTATACTACGTCGGTGGCAAACAAGTATACGGCCCGCCTGATGTAAAGCGGTCACCGTAACCTATGGACGCCTGCAACTCAAACAGTGTCACATGCGCGTTGCCACCCCATTAGAAACCTGTACATTCCCTTTTGCTGTGTTAAGTACACAGCAAAAAGGAGTGTACAAGTTCCAAGGAGGGTTCGGGTTGCCGACGACTCAAAGGACAATAAACGGAACAAGTTAGTTCCGTAAGTCCTCCCGTCATCAGCACACCGCACCCTCGTTGAGCTCTGGCAGCCTTACTCACCGACAGGAACACAACACTATGAGTAGGGTCTAGTGCTATTTGGCTGCGGTCTTCTGTAAGGCGGAGGTACTACCCCAGTTGGGCTCTGCTCTAGATTCGAGCGAGACGAGAGATTCGAGGTATTTGTCGTTTTGCGGGCAAGGATCTGTTACGTTAGTAACTTATTAATAATCTGTGCCTAGGGTTCCAATTGGTTGACTGTACCTATTCTAAAAGGTAAGAAACTTATGTTAGGGTTTCGGAACCGGATGAACATGTCTAAAAACTCCGAGAAAATGCTGCGATATATCGATACTGCCAACGACTCAGTATGAATTATTAATACCGCACGTCAGGACTCGAGACTTTCAGGCCAATTCGAGAGTGCAGTGATGTTAAAACCATACGAGATATCATGTCAAGGTAGACATAGACACGATATCAATCTTTTGCGTATGCAAAGCTCGCGCTCATACATGGGAAAAATAGAGAGAAATTATAAGTTCGTTCGGTATGGCAAAAAATATTGACACCTTGGCTTAGCCCTGAGGCGTCTCGCTCGCACTATTAATGCAAGTGCGAACTAGTTAATGCGAGAAATTGATATCGCTTTGATGTTAGAACATGTTCGAATCGCCCTTTTTCACGTAATATGGATATCTGACTTATATCGGAAAACGCATAGAAAAACTGATACGGTGGAAAATAAACTGAGGTATTCAGTGGAACATATAATAAATAACAATATGAGTACAATTTTCCGCGCGAGAGATGTGTTTCATGCGGGATTCATGTATTCCTTAGACAATAAGATTTTTTCCTAATACTTTCCTTAAGATATGACCATTTCATCATCATCATCATATTCTTCCTTACCTTTTCCCGGCTTTTTGCAACGGCTTATGGGAGGCTGGGGTCCGTTTGACTAATCCCAGGAATTGGCGTAGGTACTAGAAGACATACCTACTTAATTATTTCAGACCTAAAGGTCTACAAAACAATATAATAGAAAACAATGTAATTAGGTAACAAACAAGTTAGATAACACAAATTACGTGTAAAACGTTTACTGAATTGATTAATTGTTCACATTTGGTTAATGACCACGCTCTGGATATGGCCACAGCGTAAACACAATGACAGTAATTTATCCTCAAACATTTAATGGCTGCCTTTCGATATTCGTCTTTCATATTTTTTGAGTATTTAACAAAAAGCTATTATTGTCGTGTGATAATTGTGTTTGCATATAGTTACAAACTACGGTCTTTCATTTTTTCAGACTTAGTGCAAGTTACTAGTTTTCTTTTGAGTGCTCAATCTTTTTCTACTAAGTTGCTTGTCAATCATACGGCCAGTCTGCAGCAGTGGCCGTAGCCTTTGGACGCGTACAGCTGTACAGCTCAAGAGGAGTTACATACTTTTTGTCGACCGTAGACTTCGCACCCGAGTTAAGCTCAGGGTACCTTACAGGTAAAACCACAACGCAATGAATAGGAAGGGTTATTCTGCTACGGCTTGCTTTACTTAAAGGATGGACTACTCTGTATAACTCTACTCTGGCAACGATGAGCCGTTTCGCGATATCAATTAACGATATCTGCGAATTATTTAAACCGTAACTCAGTCTGTGCACAAACAAGCACCCTGTAAATTTATGTTGCAAATTAATATCGCCCAGATACCATCTACGTATCGCTATGTCAATTAGCATTTAGTTAAAACTAGCTTATTTATGGTATACTTAATTATGGCAAACATGGCATATTTTATTATGCATGCCCTGAATTATAAAAAAGAGTGAAAATGTTGTCTTTGTCTTTTTAGCTAAACACGCTACTGCTTCTTCAAAAAGGATGTTAAAATCGACGACTAAAGAAATATTTGACTCCATGTTACATACAATTAAAGTCTAAGAAAAAACTTTCCTCGCAAACATCAATAAAAAAAAAATTATATACTTTGGTTGATGATCGGTTGTGGCGAAAAATGTTAGTCTGGACTACACATTTTATTTCAACAATAGTCCTTTATAGACTAGATTTTCTGTGTATAACAAGTACAAGCGAAGTAACTTCACAATACTTCAACAGGATGCTATTCTGACTTCAGTGTACGTTCAAATAGGCTTACAATCCAAGAAATATCTCCACGTACTAGGTACAGACGTAACATCCGGAACGAAAATGTATCACGTATCACTTTTATCCCCCCCCGCCAAAACCTCAAATCTGACGTTCAGGTAAAAAAACATACCGCTCATTTCTTGAATAAATTATTTGATTTGATTTACACGGCCGACAGTCGCGTCCCAGATAAAGAGAATATTGTTCACTAGAATAAAGAAGAAGTAGTATCCAAAGTTATTTATTCAAGGGACGATAAATCAGATCGGCACGTGCAGAAGGCGGAGGCTGTGATGGCCACGCTACACGCAAAAAACCGGATAAAAACAAACTTACTTTTTATGCTATTTACCCGCGCTACATATTACGTCCTGCCGGCTTAGCCTAAATGGAAATCGTTGACGCTAGACGCCGAAACGCAGTCTGGCTCTGTCGCGCCACTACGGAAGAGTGATAAAGATAGCTAGCTATTATCGTACGCGTTTGTGCATTTGGCTACGTTCCCCAGGCGCGAAGTTACGGAAAAGAACGCATGAGATATAAACAACGGATGATATATTATGGCAACATAAGCGGAGAATTTTCCGCGTTATTTATCGAATGAGGCGTATTGGGAGTAGTGTTGGCGAGTCTTCGAGTCTTTTGAGACTTGATTTGTTATACATAAACAGAATGAGTCCAAAATAGTTAAATACTTGAGTAATGAGTACGGATTAGAACTTTTTAAAAAAAAAAGATTTGTTTTGACAATTAGGTACCTACTCTGCAGTGGCGGCTGGTGATAATTTCTGCTAGGCAACACTGAGCAAAAAGAAGCCTACCTTAACATTGAGGTACTTTACTAGTAATCAATTATAGGCAAGCCGGTGGGAATCGGCTTGTATGAACCAGCCGCTGCTGCTACTCTGTTAACTTCAAAAGGAAAAACATTAATCAAAAGTCAAATTCATTGAATTAGATTTCAAAATTAATTTAGAGGCACATACAAATACATGGTCATAAGACACTCAATACTTTTCTTGAGAAAAAAGGTAATGCGTAATCCATTCAAGCAACGCTCAAATACCTGATTCACGAATCAAAGCAGCCTAGTTATGAAATTATTTCCTTTAACACTTTCGCTACCAAGAACCCGACTGTCGGGCATACCGCTCGTAGAAGCGTAGCCGATTACATGGGTTTCCCCGTATGTAGCGAAAATGTCGTAGCGCCGCGTAGAGCCCGGTTTCGAAAGTGTTAAATTCAAATCAAGAGACTCGTTCTCTAACCAACACTAGAAATTACGCGAATCGGGAGGCAACCTCCTCAGGGCTCCAGTATCAATAACACAAAACGATGTAGAAGTTGGCCGCTGGTCAGTCGAAACTTTGTTAGGGCCGGGATTCGCGCACTTTCTCAATAAAAGTTCCAAAGTAATTTTACCTTGGGAGTGTCCTATCTTTTTATAAACTTGGGCTTATATATCGGGAAAGATTTCACTTTATGCGCAATATCAGAAAGCTGCTGCAAGCTTTAGTCCATGCATGAATGCAAGCTTGCATGAATTTAGTTATTTTTTTTAACTAACTCACTTTATTAAGTCCTAAAGAAGCTGTACGAATACGCCTAAATTGAGAATCCATTTTTGGTAACGTTTGATACGAAAAGGTTTGACCTACTGAAAGCTTTGACGTTTTGACGACCTTACATTTTGATGATATAGAAACTTCTAGTTGTAGGTATAGTGAGATTTTTCAGCAATTTAGTCCTTCAAAAGTTAATTAAGACCTGGAACATTGTATATTACGATTAAATTTAAAATAAGTATCCAAACAAATCTTTATTATTTACATTCGAGTGAGTTCCGAAAAGTTTGCTGGGTAGAGATCTAACACGTATTACACCAGGTACGTATATTGATGTAGCTATAGTTATGATTGCACGACTTGCACGTGTTACTGTTCTGTCGTTCCAACATCGATTATCATTGCTTTAGAAACTTATCTAAAGATAACAAACCAAAATCCAGCAAGCGGTGAAACTGGCTGAAAAATATGCTGGACTAAGCCGCAACTCAGCAACAAAGTAAATCGGGAATTTAGCGCGGCCACCCCGGGATTAGTGGGGGAAAGTTGGTGGAAGTTTTCATCTCTTGTTGATGTTGAAAAATAAAAAAATAAAGTCTAGAGTTGGATAAGAGACGGCGGGATTAAGGGGCGAGACGGATGCAGTTGAATGTGACCGAACATCGGTTTATGTAGTTGTAGAAGCATTAGCGTTTATTGGGAGTTCATACATTTGACATTACACTGAAGTAGCAAGATAATTAGCAATCCATGTAATCAAGAATAAATATAGATTAGGCTAAGATCTAAACATGTACAAGTACTGATAAATTTTTCAAAATAAATAAACAGTTTTTTTAGTATGTTACTCATGTACTCGTATTGGTCCTTAAAAAATCGAGAAAAATGATTAGTAAGTTCATTTTTTACTTATTTTTTTTTATGTTTTTTGAACGTCTTTCTGTGAAACATCAGATAACAAGTAAAGATACATACTAACTAATATGTGCCTTAATCATCAGATAAAAAAACAATGAACCGTAGAACACTCGTACAAACAGCAACACCCTTAACTAAGCATCGGTAGACTTTATGCCCTTGTAAAAAGGATTAAAACTGTAACAGTATTGCCGATGGTACTAATCGAACCTTGGTTTGTAGATAATTCCGTGCATAAACATCAATTTCAAATCCAATACAAACATCGACCACAACTATCTACAGATCTACAGTTATACTATCAGACATCAAAGGGCCAACATTATCGCATTGCTTTCAAAGTTCAAAGATAATGGATATAGAAGATTTGTGTCAAAGTAAAACTTGTAGTAAAGTTACATATATTGACTGAACTATCATTTAGAACTACCACCATAAAATTGTAAAATTTTAAAATTAGCACTATCTATATCCAAGATTAGCTCTGGAAGTCGCCAACAAACTTGCTGGGATTAGAGCATTTCGTGGCACCTTTTCTTTTTTTATATCTACTTATTTGTAACATTTTCCTTTTGTGTGCGCGCGTGTGTGTGTGTGTGTGTTTACGAATATTATTCTATTCCATTCTATTCTATCTAACCCAGCATCAATCCAAGGTGTGGTATCATATAAACGAGCATTTCTTTAGTTTTCGAGGTATACATTTTTTTCGTAAACTTTGTCTTATACAGAGTTATATGTCTTTGGCTAAACTATCAGACATCAAAAGGCCAAGCTCCGACATTATCAGATTGCTATTAAAACTAAGTTAGATCGAGATGTTTAACTTCGCCGATCTATGACGTCACAGTTCGTTCCGCCTTTGAGACATTGATTTGATTTATCTACTCCGATTCCGCCGGCAATCTTCAAAGTGCTCTACACCGTGACGTATATATAATAACTATATATCGAGTGTACTATGTTTTCTATTTCTTTGGGTCTATAAATTTAGGTCAAATGTACGGAGTCTGTT
This sequence comes from Leguminivora glycinivorella, assembly GCF_023078275.1. Taxonomy (NCBI): domain Eukaryota; kingdom Metazoa; phylum Arthropoda; class Insecta; order Lepidoptera; family Tortricidae; genus Leguminivora; species Leguminivora glycinivorella. The sequence goes on from NC_062982.1 coordinate 20,762,417, forward strand.
CGAAGAAATTAGAGTCGTGGATCGTAAGGGGCTCTAAGATAGATTCTGCGACTCTTCGACTTCGATGACGTTACGTGGTCTTGACAATACGGGTCTTGCGTCGGTCTATTCAGACACCAAAAACTATGTATGGCAAAAACCGCATAGCATTTTATTTTTTATAAGGTAACCTTGTAGTTAGACTGGCCGTGTGTCAACATACCTAGATGTCCAAATAAATGAACTAACATGATAAGTAAGTACAGAGGCGTTCTAAAACAAATCTTTTATGACAAGAAAGTAAAGCTGACTTTACAAACCAACATCGTATGAAATTATACCCAACATTAGCTCATGATATTGCACGAAGCTTTATTAAATATTTATAAAAGTTCCGCTGAAAATGCATATGTATTCAGAACCACCAAAACAATATAAAGCGTATGGATTTTCAAAAACAACCGGGAGCAAAATGCAAATGGCTTCCGCTACAATTTACAGTCGAGAACGAGTTTTGTACGGAACAGTTTAACAGCGCGGACAGTTGGTGGAATAAACGCTAGTTTAATTTTATGGCTACTTAAGAATGCTTCTTATAAACCTCTTTACCTCAGCTATTCCACAGACAATAAACCACTTGACTTGGCTAAGATGACAATCATGTATATGAAATCTAATAACACAGTAAAAATATGAGTAGAGGATGGGTACCGTAGATCTACGGTACGATCTATGCATTGAGTTCGTGTCTTTAAACGAAATAATTTTTCATTAATTTTAATAAAGAAAAAGTAGGGGCCGGGTCGTGTCCAAGAGTCAAAGAGCTAACGCAGGAGAGAAAAAGCTGGAAAATTCTCCACCGACAAGAGGTTTAAGGCCTTAAGTTTATGTTGATTTTGATGATAAAAAATGTTACTAGGAAAAAGGGAGGTTACCTAAGAATAGAATCATATGCTGAATTTTGGTACCTATTTATTTTGTTTATCTAACATTGGGTCACTCATCCGACGCTGCAACTAAGCCACCGCAAGAGTGAGTAGTTTTCAACATGTTTTCTGCACAAGTGGCGTTTTCACTTTAAGCTGGTGCCCTGACCGCTGTTAGGTTTCGTAGTTTTAACAACGGGACGTATTTTATGAATAATAGCGTTTCTTGTGCATCGCCATTAAAGAGAAGGCTTCCAGCTTATTTATGTAGTTTAAACTATAAACGATCCTTGTGTTAATAAATAGTTAAGTAGATTTCAATATCGAACAGTTTTAAGTCATTTTTAAGGAATGTTACAGTAATTTGGTTTCCTTATTATTAATTTATGTAACTTCTCTTTAGATATTAGCAAGTAAACGCATAGACATTAAACATGGTTATTTTCAAGTGGGACTACTTAAAAGGGATATTTTCCACTTCCAACTGACCCTTCCACTCTTTTTTCATATACTTTCTTCGTTAATCTCCTCTCATCCATCCTCTCTACATGCCACTATAATATTATTGCCACTATATTTTTTTGCTATTTTATTACATAACTATTAAAATTTACCCATTCATAAAGTAAGTCTTAAGATATAGCTTTCATAAACGTTTACGAATAGCAATTAAAATAATTGTATTATGTATAGAGGACACAGTTCAGATAAGAAAGCACATCAAATATTTTATATTTTATGTTGTGTAGGTAAATTACATATTTAATGATATTGAGATTCATATTATCTTTTTCTTCTGTGACAATTTGATATGTTTTCTCTGAAGAAGAACGACGTATTATTAAGCAATAATATAATTTATTGAAATTAATTGCCATAGAGTACCTAGTCTGTTCATATTCTTTGATGAATACTTTTGCATGTTAAATTGTATCTTGTTATTTAATGCATGTTAGTTATAAGATGTAATGTTTTGAAAAGAAGTTGCCCGCCGAGTTTCTTGCCGGTCCCATAGTGGATACCCCCCTCCCAACTGAGGGGGGACTGAAATCTTCTCGAGGCTGAGGCGTAGGGTTAGAGCCGGCGTAGCTTTATTTGACGTTCATATGCGCATTGTAATATGCCTACTTGAAAAATAAATATTTCATTTTCATTTTCATTTCATTTTCATTTTATTAAAGTTGATCCGTCACTTTCCACCATACCAAAACCTCGGAAGGGGATCAACGATTACTTCCCTTCCTTTCTTCAGCCGTTCTGCAACGTCAAGTCAATTCGTATGTCATTCTTTTGAAGACTAAGTCAGGTCTCTCCATAGGTATCTGTTCCTCGCCAACCGCATGGTCTCATCAGTTTTTAACCCCCGACGCAAAAACGACGGGGTGTTATAAGTTTGACGTGCCTGTCTATGTGTGTGTCTGTCTGTCTGTCTGTCTGTGTGTGTCTGTCTGTGGCATCGTAGCTCCCGAACAGACGAACCGATTTCGATTTAGTTTTTTTTTTGCTTGAAAGCTCAGTTAGTCGGGAGTGTTCTTAGCCATGGTTTATGAAAATCGGTCCACTACGTCGCGGTAGGGAGTTTTTTCAAAATTTTAATTTTGTGACGCCACGGAATGGGAGCCCCATGAGTCGAACAGAGGATCCGGCAGACCTCGCCGGCGATGGCGAGATAACTTGGACTCCTTTTTGACAGACTGGCCAGTTTTAGCTCAAGATCGAGAAGAATGGAGAAAGAAGGGGGAGGCCTTTGCCCAGCAGTGGGACACAATAGGCTCACAATAATAATAATAATTTAATTTTGTGGTTAGGTTATAATTGCATGGGTTGAACGTTTGAACACACCATCTATGATTACTAGCGGGTTATTAAGTAAACATTGCATAAGTGTTCACGTGTAGTCAAGAAAGTACAAGTATATTCTCCTGAAGCTTAACACAGACCTTTGCGTGGCCATCAACTTCTCAAATGTTTGCGCACTTGCAAATTAGCACAGTACGGTAAACAACGCACAGGCTGTGTTGGTAATTGCTTAAGCTCACATATCTATATTTAGAGCTAAGAAGCTTATGTATAGCTTAGACCTAGCTTATCATACCGGGAGCATAGATCACTTGACTACTGCAGGGCTAAGATAGACGCCTGTCTATCATGTCACCATGTTGTTATCCTTTGTCGCTCTTTTATTTATATACTTATTTTATATAATAAATAAATTAGTCGAGATATATAAGATTATTTAGATTAAAACTCAAAACGAAAAAAATACCTCATACGTAAAGCTAAACTCTTGTCATCATCTAAAAGACGGTTTCATTTATGCATTTATTATGCAAGTTGCAACAATTCGTCTCTAGTACTTTTCTGTTAAAGAAACAAAAATTTGTAATACTGTAAACACTGAAACCATCGCTATCGCGCGTGCTTAATGAAAATGCTCCTCGTTACGGAGCGAAACATGTCGAGCGATCTTCGATAATTTTACGTGTTTTACCCGATTTTACATGTTTAATAAACACTGAAATGACTGGAATTAAACCCAAACCTTTACTTTCGTAACAAAGGTACTGGCTAAGGTAGGAAGCCGCAAAAATGACTGTGTAAGTATCTTGCAAGTAAGAATAACAGCGTTTCTTTAGGAATCCTGAGTTTTACGTCACATTAAATAAATGTCATGTACAAAAAAAGTGACCAAGGCCTCCAAGTGTTCCGAGCTGGAATCGAACCAGCGTACTCCGTTAACCGGACGGATGCCTGTAAAACCACTCGGCCATCGGATCACGAAAACAAGGGTCGAAATTTCCAAGTACATGACACAATTACCGAAGGCTTGTGGCGCCCCCGGCCATCTCAGAGGTAGAACCGAAACTAGTTCGCCCTCCTAACTGAATCAACACATGTGATTAAAGTATTTTCAAATGAAAATAATTTGATTTGATCTAAGATTTTTCGTCACAGTTTAAAAATACGACATTTACATGTATTTGCTTGTATTCTCCTAGATAAGTTGTCCTAAAAGCTACCGAGTTACTATAAACATCAAGTTGAAATTTAGAAGCGCAGATACAAGTTTCAGAAAAGGTTTACACGGTCTCAATCTAACTTCGGTTTTAATACGCGTCCTCGGGGATTCCGGAATTTCGAAACATTTGTATAGAAACGTAAAACGATTTTGTTAATGCAATATGTTGTTATTATACACGAGGCTATTCCCTTGGCGGGTTGTTCGTCGGTTATAATAATTTAGAATAAATAGTAATTTATAATAAATAAGAGAGAGAGAGAGATAATTCAGAACAAATAGGGGAAAAGAACGCCAGGTTGAACTGGGACTGGGCAGGCCACGTCTGCCGCATGCATTAGGATAGGTGGACTAAAATAACCAGCAAGTGGATACCGACAAAGAAGCGGGGACGTGGCATGCCTAGGCGAAGATGACGGGACGACTTGGGCACCTTTATGAGTGACTGGCCGGAAAAAGCACATCAGAGGGAGTTGTGGAAATCAAGGAGAGAGGCCTGCCCTTCAGTGGGATACTATAATAATAACGGGCTATTAAAAAAAAGAGAACGACCAAGCTACATAAAACGCAGTTTATTTTGTACAGTTAACCTTTCGTATGCGTCTGTCAAAAAATTGTCATTAATATATTAGTCATAATAACTACATGTTAAAGTTGAAACAATATGGAGCAGATCTGCTCCTAAGCATACGAGAGGTTAAATGAGGATAAGGAAACTAGTGAGGAAAACAGGATCCGATTTCAACAAAAAGTGGTAAATTTTCAATCAAATAATCAAAAAAATACAATAATAAAGGGAAAGTATTAGTTTAAGTGCGTGTGTTTTTTTAAATAAAACCCGCAGATTAGTGAAAAATACAGTATTTTCTAGTCACTAATAGGTCAACTTCATCGAATTTCAGACATGAAATAATAACTGATAATAACCGTTACCGGTTATTTGAGTTTCCTAATAACCGGTTATGAAAATTTTACGAATAACCGGTTATAACCGGTTATTTCGGTTACGGTTATAACCGGTTTGCATACCCTAGTCAGCTACTAACGAGCGATTTTGGGTCGGCTAGAACCGGTTCCGAGTTGATAGGTTTGGGAACACCCTAAGACTTGAAATACAGAATAATCTATGTGAACCTAAATTATTCAAAAATATGTCTCATACACCCTGTTTTTATTGAATTCCGTTAACTTTAAGGGTAGATTCATTACATCAAATACAATTAATTTTTCTAAGAAACTAGCGTTTTTACTCTTGCGGTTAAGTATCGAGTTATTAAAAAAAATAAAGATAATTGTTGAACACGTGTATCACAGACTTTACCAATTCCTAATGTTATTTGTTTTGACATGTGCCATCAATCCTTGAATGTTATTCTTAAGGGTCTCTCACACTAATTAATTAATTTATTATTATATGAAAATGATGGAATTTTTTTTTGCGAATTTAACTAAAAGTGATATACAGGATGGTTCCTGATAATGAACCTAACGACGTGTCGAATTTAACGGAAAACAAAAAAACAGGGTGTATATCATAAGCCACCAATTTACAAGCTATGACACGTATTTTGTAAAACCTGTAAACCATTTTAACCGCAGTTTAGCATGAAATAAAACTATGGAAACGGATTAAATCGCGTATAATGAATTTAAAATACATCCCGACGTTTCGAACTCTTTACAGCGTTCGTGGTTAACGGGTGACTGAGGAAAAATTAAAATGTGCAAAAGCTACCCACTTACAAGGGGTCACCCGTTGACCACGAACGCTGTAAAGAGTTCGAAACGTCGGGATGTATTTTAAATTCATTATACGCGATTTAATCCGTTTCCATAGTTTTATTTCATGAGTAACTATCGCGGTAACCGAAGACAATATTACGCAGTTTAGCAGTTTAGACTATGCGTTGTCTAACAGTTAAATCGGTTTGTACTAAGGTATATAGACCACCAAAGACTCACCCGTCTCCGAATTCCTTATCCAAACTCCCGCTAACCCGCCTTCATTAGTATTTCTATCTGTTGCCGAATTTATAGCGTATTCGACTTAGCAGTCTAAAAGGGAGGCTGCGAAATTTGATTTATTCGCGAAGTGCCATATTCACCCACCGACGCGCTGTATTGAGCACGCAGCTCCAAAAATATGCTTACACTTTTCGAACTTATTCCATAGTAAAATGGCTGATCGTGTGTAGATATTTTTGAAGGGACGCCTATATGATGAAGCTTTATTTGCCGTATATTGAGCGAGGCTGAACGACTCCCGCCATTGCTTTATCGGGCGTGTGCGGAAGAAACAAATCGACGTTCGATGTCTCTGTTTTTCGGTTGCGACTTTTGAAATTAGAACGGCACCGTTCGTGTCAGTTTTGTTTGAAAATCGAACACCCATTGTTAACGGCCAGTACAATGGGGGATGTCTGAAAATTTTAAAATCGCCTGATATTTTTTCTGGTGATAGGAATAAGCATTTCTATTTACAGAAAAAAGTTACAGATTTTTTGGTAGCACCATACATTTTATAAAAATAAAAACGTGTTGCTCGACTGCGCGTACGACCCACTTCGGCAGTTATGAGATTTGTCTTAGTCTTTAAAAAAATTCCATTTTGAATCTGTGCTGGCCACAGACACTGACAGTTGATTGTCAGCTTGACATTTTTCTCGGAGAATTCATAAGTTTCATAACCATATCTGGTGAACTATTTATTACTGTTTTCGACTCATTTTCTCTCCCTGGCCTCTGATTTTGCCTCCTTCTACGACTACCTTCGCTCTCGAACCCCGGACCGTGATTTTACTGGCTTAAAACGACGACCTTTGATTTTAAACCCTGGACCTGATTCTACTTGCATTAACGAAGACGTGTGCTTGCCCTGCTTGCTGCCGACGGCCTTTGCGTTGAACCCCGGACCTGATTACAATTTTTAAGCCCATTGAGTTGGGAAAACGTGGATAGGTACTAGCGATTTTGTAAGAGCTAGTTCATCTAATTTGCCAAAATGTGGAACAGCGACAAACACAATGCCTGTGAAGAAGAAATTGATGAAAGATGCAGAGATATTTTGGACAGAGAATGTGTATCCCATTAATTTTGAAAAGTGCAACTACATGTTATTAGAGTGTAATAAACATAAATTTGTCTTGATCTATATTAACATTATTACTCATTTTAGCACCCATAAGTACGTTTTCACATTATTCGATCCAATACCGGATGTTGGACCGATATCCCATACATTACAGGCGTCGTCTTGGATTTTTTCCATTGAAATCCTTCCGACATCCGATATTGGATCAGGTAATGTGAAAACAGGCTAACTCCTAGTAGTGATTCATAAGCGCACCTGCCTACAGATGAGAACTAGAGAAGGACCTGTGCCCTAAACAAATAACTTTAGATTGTTGGTTTATTGTCTGCTTTAAGTAGTTAGTGCTCAAAAAGGAAATGAGTTTGCGATGTGACGCCTACTGCTTTTCACATCACCCATTCAGAAAGGGTACTTTTCGGCCCTGGTAGGAGGGAATTAAGTGACACTTTTCTGTTCAATAACTTTGTCTGGCCTGTATAAAATATTAACGCCACGGAAAGTGTTTGCACATAAGTAATAATCAGTAATCAGTAATTCTTTATTGCTATCATAGGTACATAAGTTGTTACATTTCAGTAGGTATAGCACAGCTATGAACCCTGTAAGGGCACTGCAAATATAGTTCTTAATAACTAAAAATCTTAATACTTATAATCTTATAAATCTTAATACCTATATTGCTATGAGAACATTTTTATGTTGCAACATATTTTAATATTATGTATAAAAAAATTGTGTCGATTAAGTGCATAATATTTTTACAACAGACCTGATTCATATTTTAGTATTTTGCTTATATGATATGAAAAAAAGTGTCAAATGGTAGCAATAGTAGATTGTGCAACAAGGGAGAAAAATGAGATATATATCTTGAGTGTAGCAAGGTATTCTTAAATTTAATCCTGAGCGTAGTGAGGGATTCAAGTGTTAAGACACAAGGTGGAATTAAATTTGCTACACATATTAACATCAACTTTTAGGAAATTTATATATAATGATATGTTATATGAACATAAAAAATGGTATGTTATGTAACCATGTAAAAAAAATGTGTCCTTGAAGGGAAAAGTATCACTTTGGTCCCTAATAGCAAAGAGGAAAAGTGCCTCTTTGCACCCTCCTCGCAGTGCAGGGAAGAAAATAACCCTTTCTTTTCGAATCCCAGTCACTACACTCAGTATTCAATTACATATAGAATACTTCACTTTGTTCACAATTCCATTTATATCCTCGCTATAAATATGCAATTTTGCTCCCTCGTAACACAATCTACTATAGTGCTGTTAATCATGCTTTAACAGTATGGAGGGCCATAGAAGAATATGGAAAGCCATAGCCGACTGAATTTGATAGTAACTTGACAGTAACTCGACACACATGACACACCTACAACTCAGAAGTAAAATAAAACAACACAATAAAATAAATCAATTGTATTTTATTATAGGACATTGCAAATTATAAAAAAAAATGTATTTTACCATATTTTTCCTATTGGTCTATCCAACAAAATACACATTTTATAAAATGCCACCGTGTCAGATATTTATGGCTTTCTTTTTTATGATATTATTGCCAGCGTGTAACTGCATTTTAAGGTTGGTAAACAAGACACGGTATCTTACACTCAGGTGGTCTTCACAGCAAAATCACACTCTGGTTGGGCAGTTCCTGCCAACCTATTGAGACCAACTTTCCTTCAGCTCCTTTCTTAATATGAACAATTTTAAATCTGGGTTTTTCTGGTTGGTTTTAGAACAAGTTGGTATAAAGCATGTTTTGGGATCCTTATATCGTGTTTATGTACTTGTATTCATTATAACAAATAGTGTCCGGAACTTAAAAGCGATGATCGTCCTTATATCAAGCAAAATCAGAAGTCAGGGAGGCAAAACGGATCGTAAACAGTTCAGCAGGATCAGGTCCAGTGTTTAAAAGCAAACGTCTTCGTTAATGCAAGCAGAATCAGGTCCAGAGGTTAATATCAAAGGTCGTCGTTTTAAGCCAGTAAAATCAACGTCCGGGGTTCGAGAGCGAAGGTAGTCGTAGAAGGAGGCAAAATCAGAGGCCAGGGAGAGAAAATGAGTCGAAAACAGTAATAAATAGTTCACCAGATATGGTTATGAATTCTCCGAGAAAAATGTCAAGCTGACAATCAACTGTCAGTGTCTGTGGCCAGCACAGATTCAAAATGGAATTTTTTAAAGACTAAGACAAATCTCATAACTGCCGAAGTGTGTCGTACGCGCAGTCGAGCAACACGTTTTTATTTTTATAAAATGTATGGTGCTACCAAAAAATCTGTAACTTTTTTCTGTAAATAGAAATGCTTATTCCTATCACCAGAAAAAATATCAGGCGATTTTAAAATTTTCAGACATCCCCCATTGCGTGGACAGTGGACATATTATGAAAGAATGGATTTTTTTTCATTGAAACTGTACGAAACGTAGTAAGGATTTATGTTTGCTGTTTCTATATTTACGAAGAGAGTACGCTCCTTTCAAGGTTCGAAGGTCGTATTGGTCCGGAAATACAGTGGGCGACAGTTCATTCCAAAGTTGTGGAGACAGGAAATCTAAAGAAACGCATCTACATTTGAGGACTGCAAACTATTTTAGCAGTGAAGAGGAATTTCCATCTATGATGGGTTTAATTATTACGAATGAATGTATATTTCGAGATGTCTCTATGTGACAACGTATTATGGCCAGAACCGAATCTTATTCCTATTGAATAGGCGCTACTTGCCTCCTAGTCAAATCAACTTCTTTTTAAGAACTGTCCAAACGAATTTGAACGACTTGCTAATATGACATTTATATGAAATCGAATTGAGTGACGTCACGGTCAACTAAGTTACTTTATATATTTCTACCTGACTTATTAAATAGAAATTGAATTAAAAAAATAACTTCTGTTCATGTTTTTCTTATAATTACCCGGTGCTTTATTTCGTGCATGGTATAAAATATTTTATTTTAGCTACAGTCAAGTTCCCTATTCTTTCTATTGAATACTAAAACATCAAACCAAATTATAATTTTGCACCGTCTATTGACGTGCCTGATTTATTAATCCAATTAAGGAAACGGGCGTTGTTTTTCCTCATTTTTTATACATTTGTTAATTAATTAATGCAATAACAACAAATCTTGGTGCGGTCGGAGTCTCGGGGGAATCAAACGGAACTGTTACATCTGCACTTAATTAGGAGGTAAACAAAGTGAAAATTGTGTTTTTTCGTTTCTTTCGAGAAGTATCTTTATGTAAATCGTGGACGTGAAAATTTACGGAACATTTTTTTATTCTGTAAAATCTACATTATTGGTTTTGCTTTTTGGATGGTTTAAGATATATTTAAGACTTACCCACTTACTCCGTTTGCTCAGTGACTCAATTTGAGAAATCAACTCCTAATGAGGAATAAAAAGAAATACATTTATGGAAACAGATTAAATCGCGTATAACGAATTTACAATTCATCCCGACGTTTCGAACCCCACCCCACCCGTTCATCCGTTGACCACGAACGCTGTAAAGTGTTCGAAACGTTGGAATGAATTGTAAATTCATTATACGCGATTTAATCCGTTTCCATAGTTTTATTACATGAGTAACAATCGCGGTAACCAAAGACAATATTAGGAATAAAAAGACTTCGAAGATTAAAAGAAAAACACAACACACAACAGCAATACCAACTTGATTATAACATTAAAAGGGTGACAAACAGAGAGACATCACTTTAGCATAAACAATAATAGTAAAAATTAATTTACGTATCCAGATGATTTTTTTTGTTCAAAAAATATCCTCCATAACAAAACAATCCGCTGCTTAAACTTTACAGTTGCAGAAATATGACAAAAGGTGAACATAAGATATTTCACCGTTAACCAGTCCCACAGCAGCCGTAGGGTGCCCATGAGTTAGAATAAAGAAGTCGAGACAGCGTCATAAGTAGAGATCCTCAGGGAACGGCAAGAGTAATGGGACCACACGCTCGGTCGCAACTGGGACGGTTGCCAAAACTTAATTTGTGGCGTTCGGCCAAGTATCTATCACTTGATGGTGACGATTGTTTCCTCTAATTTGAATGTGTGTTTGAATTTATAGTCTTCCGAGAGATTAAACTTACGGAAATCTTTTGTTCTCAATACATTGACTGTCATATGAAAATCAAAATGATTTATTAAACCATTGCCGAAATTACATAATTTTGTATTTTAACACGTCATTAATATTTATTTTCAAAAGAACTGTGTACCCTATAAGTATTAACAATATTTTGACTGGGTGTAAAGGTCATATTATGTCACTAAATGGTTTTATCAGAAGACTAGCACAGGTAGTTTCTACCAAAAAGTTAAAAGTAGGTACATATTTTTCCTTTGTTACGAACTATTTCTTTCTAAAACTACACTAACCACTAATATTCTATGAGTTACGAGAACAAATCAATAAACCCACAAGACTATCCCATAACCACAGAGACGTGTGGGCACAGCAGAGCGAGTCGTACGTCGGGACGAGTTATGAATTTCAGAGTGGCGTGAAAAATGGCGGAGATCGCTGGGCAGCCGGCTGAGTCCCAGGGGGCGCGTTCAGATTGCACAAATATCATATTGATTTGATATTAATCTTAGCGCCTCGTATGTCTAATGTATAACCTCCTAAGACTCCGCGTAATAATTTTTGTACATAATCCTAAAACTAATTTGAATTATTACTGTTTTAAAAGGTTCAAAATTCAAAAATAAAATAATGCTTTCGGGTCTCAGGAGGATACACTAGGAGAGAAGAGAATGTTGTTGAAATCGAGAAAAGAAGACAAATATTGATACTTGAATTGTGACTAGTGATGGACAATTGCAAAGAAGAAAAGGAAGCCAAGAGCGTGAAGAGCGTACTTCAACGCGTCATGCGTTCAGCAACGACGACGCGTAAGTATTTCATACTAACGAGCGATTTCTGATTCCGCGTCGATAGATTTGGGGAAACCCTAACGATGAAAATAACTCTTACGTATAAATAATCATGTGTATCAATACTCACTCTCAGTGCCACTCTTCTTGGCAAAAAGGGGTTGAAAGAAATCCAAATTGTGACATTGCAATGACAGGTTGCCATCCTCTCGCCTACGCCACAATTTAACCCATATCCCACAGTCGACTTCTACGACACGGGAAGACAGGGGGTGGTGAGATTCTTACCACCGTTATACAAGTTATTTTTAAAAGTCACTGAACAAATGTTGATCAGTATAAGGAGAATAGCCTACAGTTCAATTCTTCGCCTTTGTTACAGGCCCCACTCTGTATATGTCTGAATGTATGAATAAAACTACGGGGATAATTTTATTACACTCACGTAATATGTTATGCCGACTTTGACTACAAGAATCAAGATCATATTTTAAAATGTCAATGAGCTCGAAGCTCTAAGTGTGACTGCGTCAAAACAGCTTATTTCTCCTCTAACGCCACTTCAAACTCAATCTTAAATTTTTAATATCTAGATTTAGATTCTAATAACTAATATTTATATTTTCAAATGCAGGAAAGTCCGCCTTTGGATATATCGTGGAAAGATAATCGATTACCTATTTTACGTTTAATATAATAGAGGCGTCGCATTTATAAATGTGACGTTATCTGGGTAAAGGGACCTATTGTCGACGGCGCTTACGTCCCGCGGCGTCGTATTTGTACATGAACATCATCGCTCATAACGCCGCCGTAAGCGCCATCGACAGTAAGTTCCCTTTACCCAGATAATGTCACAAATGTGTTTGATACCTATTACATCTATGAGCGAAATGCTGTACACACATGCATAACGTTATTTAAATAATAATCATTTCATACAATTACCATTATTATTTTGACGACCGGTCTGGCGCAGTCGGTAGTGACGCTGCCTGCTGCGCCGCTGTCCCGGGTTCGAATCCCGGTAAGGGCATTTATTTGTGTGATGAGCACAGATATTTGTTCTTGAGTCATGGGTGTTATCTATGTATATAGGTATTTGTATATTATATATATCGTTGTCTGAGTACCCACAACACAAGCCTTCTTGAGCTTACCGTGGGCCTCAGTCAATCTGTGTATAAGAATGTCCTTATAATATTTATTTATTTACTTAATTATATACATATACTCTTTCGCATTTGGCTTCCTCTATTTATACTCGAAATAAGTCTCCCAACAACATAAAACAGATAACATAAAGTTTAGTTACAAAAACAAGTATCTCCTTAACCCGAACCGTTCTTAAAATCGTTCGCAAATGAACTCGAAACAAACAAAAAGACCCTCCGTGGCTCTTCGTTAGCGAACCCTTTCAAGGATTACCCAAATCGCACCTCAGAACTAATAGACTATTACCGAAAAAAGACTCCTCCCCCGGCTCGCAACTTTATTCGAAAAACATTTTATACACCCGGGGGCTTATGCAAGAGACCAATAAACGTTAAAAATATTACTCGAGAGCAAACGTCGACGGGCTAAACGTTCCTCCTAATGTATTCGGAAAAGTTATTTTATGAACCGCCTATAAAAATATAACGGGCGCGCAGTAAATGTTAAAATTTCGGCCCGTATCGATGTAAGCCGTGTCCTGGCTAGAGACACAGTTTGAAGCTTAGTTTAATTTGGTGGAACCGTTTTTTGGACCATTACGCGGGCCGTAATGCGAGAAAGGCTTGCGTTTTGAGCGGCTGTTATAGCGCGGTTTTATTTTAGAAGTTACCTCGGTTTCGCCAGGCATTAAAACACCATGTTTGAGCCTCAGTTTGCTTCAATCTCTAACCGGCAATTTACTTGGACGTTTTTGTGTAACATTCAGTGTAGAAACAACTAGTCATTGTCAGGTCCACACACTATTAAGAATGATATAAAAAATATCCTCATTCATTTTCACATAAGTACATAGTAACGTACATTTTTCAGTACTTTTATTTCATTTACGGGCCTCGAATACCCCACAGCTCGTTGAAGGTATTTTCTCCTTTTTGTTCTACGTATACCGTTATTACGGACGGAGCCTGGTCCACAAAAAACAAATCTGAGCAAATACGATAGTCGGTTGGCAGCCTGACAAAAAACGAGATAAAATGATACGGCAGCTGAATCGAATGTATATTATAATAAGACATGAAATTTTCAATTCAGTAACATATTTGTATGACCCTTCTGTAACAAGTCCATATACTATTCCTCCGATAGGCTATTCATCGCTGAAGGAAATAAAATCGAAAATTTTATTGAAGATCCAATACAAGGAAAGATTTTATGTGCGTCCATGTGGGTAGGATCGGTCCGGTATGAACAGATTCCCCGCAAACACTCGTAAATCTGGCACATCGCTCTGACCCGTCGGTTTAATAAAAAAAGAAAGAATACAAACATGATATTGTTCGCGTTCGACCTGATTTATTTCAATGCGCGAGTCTTATCCGATCCCGAGATAATAAAAAAACCGTTTCATTGTGCTAAAGACGGGAGCAACAGGCTTTTTGCAAAACCCTCCTAAAATTCACATTAAACCCAATAAAACAAAGATACGAATTAATAGCACTCACTCAAGCGGATCTATTCTGAGATCTCCTAAGGGTGCACCCTTCCATTTCGTAAAATTGGACGCGAATGAGAACCACTCGAAATGGACCTTCTCGAGCGTCCAAAACTCATATTGATATACGACTCCGAGGTGAAACGTAACTCGTAGTACAGATCTTTAGTCATTGGATGCGCGGCAACAAACGGAATGGATATGGGGGACCGTTTATTAGATTCGTCGCTTTTCTTTCTTTACCTTTGACTAAGAGGTTATGTATTGTCTTTTGAGGAGGCAATCCGGTTTGGCACCTACCTCTTTCACGGAAAAGAAAATGGGACGCGGATAATCGGGATTCATCTTGATTTAATGTTTGTTTTTCGACACGCGCGAATAACTGACGGAAAAATATATTGATATCTGCCCCGCTTTTCTTCAGAATTCTTCGTATTATTAAAAATACTAACAATATTAAAAAATTGATTTGAAATCATATCGGTATAAGCGGTAGTAATAGAAAGTCACACACAAAGTGCCCTGTTTTTAACCCCCGGCGCAAAAACGACGGGGTGTTATAAGTTTGACGTGTCTGTCTGTCTGTCTGTCTGTTTGTCTGTCTGTGTGTGTGTCTGTCTCTGGCATCGTAGAGCTTAGTTTTTTTTGTCTGAAAGCTGAGTTAGCCGGGAGTGTTCTTTGCCATGTTTCATGAAAATCGGTCTACTATGACGCAGTCGGGGGTTTTTTTCAAAATTTTAATTTTGTGGATATATCCGGATTTGTGTCATAAAATGCAATATCTACAAAATGAAATCAACTCAAGAATGTTCAACTGTGTGTGGCAAAAACACTCCTTTGACATATTTCAAGATCGGTTTTACGATAGAACATAAAAATATTTCAGTCGCTCGTAAAATGATAATATTTGGACGAAAATGTTGCTTTTTAGTTTAAGAAACCGTTTAGTTTTGAATGGGTAGGTTTATTTTACGTTCAAGTTACTTTTCGCATACAAATTCAGGAGAATTTGTTGGCACGTTTATCTTTTCAGACTACATTAAGCTCACGCATGTTTTGCTTCATTTAAGACTGCTAAAATACAAAAGCAAATTGTAAGAGATTGTGTAACTTTATAAATAGTTAATCCATGTTCGCATAGTAACCATAAATCATAAAGCATAAAGGCCCCACGTTGGGCGCCAATTTAAGGGACCATAGATAATAATTAATAATGGATGGTCTCGCACACACCGTTATATACTGTTTGCAGAGTGAAAATAGAGGTTAGGCCAGCGGGGACATTGTTTGAACGCTGCAAAGTAAACCACACCGACCACCACTCATTATGATAATTGGCATACAACCGCAAGCATTTGCTGATATATATAGATAAATTTTGTTAAATTGACGCTATCGACGGGATTATTATGTGGGCGGGACATTTTTGTCTCGTTCATTTACCTAATTACTGATAATTAATGAACTCTAATTTTTTTTGGTGAGAATTCTAATTCTAAGTACAAATAGTATTTCAGAATCATCATCATCAGAAATTTAAGAGCTGGGTCTTTTCAACTATAAAACTCCTGTGAAACTCACTATTTAAATTATTTTAGGCGGGTTACTTACGTATTAAAGTCGATATAACACTCGGCATGTCTCGATCCATTTCTGAGGAGCTTTTCTCTTTTTTTCTGGGCTCTTGTTGATTAATCAATCTCCAGTTATGTTATGCCTTTCTTTAGCTTTTTTCTTGACAATCTGTTACGACACGACGTTCACTTTTTTCTTCACTTGGTCAATGTTTGTCAGAATATAATATTTCAAAACTTTATAGGCAAATGTTGGAACTAAGGTATGGTCAGTTGAAAGGTAAATATTTCGGTTGGATGTATTCTGAAGAACCCTGTAAACCTTTTGTCCCTATAATGGATGATCTTTTGTAAAACACTGCGAGGACATTTAAATGGATACATTACATTTACAAATAATTTATTTGTTCTACGACTGTATTTCACTTCTCACCCCACTTTGTCTTGACGAAAATAAATGGATTTAATTTCTTAATACATTTAAAGTAAATATTTTTCCATAACGTATTTTTGCGTAACGTTTGCGCTATCGGATAAATTATTCTAAATCCTCATAGTTTAGTCTCAAAATATGCATTCCAGACGAAAACCTCCGTAATTTGAGGCTGAATCGTTAAAAACGAATATAAACAGCCCGGTCACGCAAAAGCATATTTAGAGAACTACCGCCGCGTAAACCATATTTACAAAGTAAAGCCGAAGGCGATAGATTGAACTTAAATACTCGTGCAGTCCATTACATTATGTAGGTTAAGAACGAAATACATTTTCTGTCCTAAGGCCGGAAAGCGTTAAATTCAAGTTGCGCTGAACGAAGATACCACTTCCCGGCTCCAGGCCATTTTCATTGGTCAAGCCAGGATTTGCAGCTGTCGGACATACGGTCGTTATAATGGTTCAATAGGACTATTACATAATTATCTAAGGGTAACACAGTACCAATAACCTAACCACAAAATTAAAATTTTGAAAAAGCCCCCGGAGAAACAGACAGACAGACAGACACGTCAAACTTATAACACCCCGTCGTTTTTGCGTCGGAGGTTAAAAAAAACGTTGAATTCACTGCATTGGTTTCTTTATGCGCTTTAAAAGTAAGAGTAGTAGCCAACATAACGAAGAGTAAATTTTTTATTCACAAGTCCGTGTAACTGACTGATAAAATATTCACAAAAGGTATGAATCTGCTGTTGAAGATGCTAAACGTCTGTGGGGAATAAGGCGAGGAGAAGGTATTATGGCGCTGGCAATTTTAATAATACTCTTCGAGTTTTTGAAGTCCTAGTAAATTCCAAGATTTTTAAGGCGAAACTACGGTAGGTAACTTACTAAATTAAAAATTAACGAAATTTCCAAATTCAACTCATTTGTCATTTTGACGCAAAAGTCAGTTTTATTACGTAGATACTTCATATTACGAATAGAGGTAACTTCACATATTTGCAGTCACTGAAAAATAAATCCAGAATGGTAATTTAGTAGGTGCCTATTTTGATTGTAATAGTAAAGTTATGAATTATATCTGGGTTTATTACTAATAAAGATCCGTCTGCGTCAAAAATGAAGTTTTTTCTACCAGAACGTTATGTCACTCTCAACAACAAATCAAATTAAAGAATTTTAATTGAAGCTATTACAAACCTATTATGAAAATCAGAATGATGATGGATGAACAGTATGAATGGGAGGTCCCATTTTGGCTTCCGCAGAACAGGTCATTTTAAAACAAAAGATAAACGTAATATAGCTATCCTTGCTGACAGGATAAGAAAAACCGCCGTGCCAAATAAGACAACCAAGGGCTCAATATAACCTAATGTTTGTCACTCCATACACTCGATCCTATTCACATGAGTGTCCGTCCCATTCCTTAAAAGGCGTAACATCAGCTCCATCGAAAGCCCATAAGGTAAGTTTGGTAGGCCATTTCGTCCGCCATTCTCTTTATGGCCACTCTTAATAGAGGCTCGAAGAAAAAGTGGCTCCGGGACGAAATGAATCGAAATCGCGAATGTTGTTTCGTTTAAGGAGCGGTCGGCGGTTTAATTTTATTAAGAGATTTAGTGGGGTGATAAACATTTTTTATTTTGTACGTGAGTGAGTCTTTTTGTTGCCTTCTTCAAATGCGAATGAATTTTAAAATACCAATTCCAATATATAAACAATCCATGAAATTATAAGATAAGCAATTAGGCTTGCAATAGCTCAAAAATCTGAAATAGTTACTATGAAGATACAAAAGACGTTAGACAAAGAATTTTAAAACGAACGTCATAGAAAGAAGAGTTAAAGCAAAAAGGAACAGGGTGGACAAATAAAACTGAACGTCGAGCCGTATCAAAAGTAGGCTAAGGAACAACATACATGGAAATAGCTCTGGCGACCAACTAGTACAAAAGCATAAAATATGAGGTTGATTATATACATCTTCATCCTCCTTACGTTATCCCGGCATTTGCCACGGCTCAAGGGAGCCTGGGGTCCGCTTTGACAACTAATCCCAAGATTTTGGCGTAGGCACTAGTTGGCGTAGGCACCTTCCAATCCGAAGGGTAAACTAGACCTTATTGGAATTAGTTCGGTTTCATTACGATGTTTTCCTTCACCGATAAGCGACTGGCAAATATCAAATGACATTTCGCACATAAATTCCGAAAAACTCATTGGTGCGAGCCGGGGTTCGCGACCTCCGGAACGAAAGTCGGACGTACTTACCGCTGGGCTACCAGCGCTTATTAACCTAGATTAAATACAATTAATATTTTACTGCTTTGGCCATACAATCAGTAAAAACAGGAAGCAAATGTTATTCAATTCTAATACCAAGCAGAAACACAAACGTATCCTTATAAAATCAAATACTGGCCGAAACTTCCCAATCCGGCATTATATATTGAACGATAGCTCTAAACAACGTGAATGAAATTCAGTCGGTGAGTTCGGAAAGTTCTTCATAACAGCGATTTGTACTGGAAACCAAACGATTGTAACAAAAAGGAGTAACTCGAACTCCCGATTTCCCAACTGAATCGAATGGCCGGCCAGGGCTGCCTAGCTCGAAATATCGCAGAATTTCCGATACGGTAATGTGTATTTGATTGAAATACTTTGATTAAACACGGGTAAGCTATTTACGTGTGAATGTTATTGTTTCGTTAGGTACTGGTTTAATAAATTAGCTTTTGTCCGCGGCTTCGATCGCGTTAAATTCGAAAATTGCGGAACAGTCCATACAAAATTTTTAACTTCTGATTAGCAGAAACGTCTGCAATCGATGCCACTAGGCTTAGAATAAATTTAAAAGTGGAAAATAAAATAAAATTAAATTTAGCATGGTTAGCGCATCGTAACTGGTGAATTTCCAATATGACTTGGAACTCCGGTTGCCGTTTAAGAAGTTTAACACTCTTACGGTAGATGTCGCTACGGGTCCCATTGACCCTAGTAGTGGAAAATTTCGCTGGCTTGGTTGAAGTCTTGGTGGCTCAGTTGGCAGAGCGCTGGAGTATCGATCCAGAGGCCGTGAGTTCAAGTCTCACCCAAGGCAGACATCTTCCACTTTTAAATTTACTCCATACAAACTTCCATTTTAGGAAAGTGGGGGATTAGAAAGAGACAAAAAGTAATAGTTAGTAAAAGGAATAGTTGTCGTAAATTGTTTATAGTTGTCATGCTTTCTAAATCATTTTTTTCACTGCACCCACACATTTGCGAATTTCTGTTTTGGTTGACTGGTAGAGAATGCCTTAAGGTATTAAGTCCGCCATTTGTACTTTTTTCAATTGTGCAACAAAGTTTAAATAAATAAATAGTAGCCTATATCACTATCCATCCCTTCGAGAACTATCTCAATTTAAAAAATTACGTCAATTTGTCGCCCCGTTTTGCCGTGAAAGACGAACAAACAAACAGACACACACACATTCCCTATAAATGGGATGAGTAAAATATAATTATGCCAATGAAGTAATAAAGTGTTTCTACGACTTGTACTAAATGTTAAGAATGTTAATAGCGACGCAAAATGCTGAAGGCTGACAAAGGTGTATTTTTCGCATTAGTTTCTTTCTACGAAATATATAAATATGGGTGTAAGAATGCAACTTAAGATAATTATATATTCTTTTAGTAGACTATAAATCTACTAAACGCTAGTAGTCATAACAGTCGTTAACAAAGATTAAGCACGTCATAAAATATCTATGATAAAAGAAAATAGTTTAAGCAAACAAATTCTTGCCAACGCTAAAAGTAAACTATTAAATGTACCATCACCAAAATTAGATTTAGATAAGTACTTTCAAACAAAATCATTTAGATCAAAAATGATTCTATCCTTCTTTTGATTTTAGAATATTGTACTCCTGTCTGCCCTTTATCCACCTACCTCTTTTAATCTCTTACCACAAAACTCATTAATTAAGCTAACTACATTTTTATACAGAATTTCAAAACCTTTTTTACGTCGAGTTTCGATGCGAAAAAGATATTTTATAATGTAATTAACTTTCTCTGCTACGAGTATTTATATTACGGGGCGGTGTCCTACTATTTGCTTGAAGAGTTCTGGATAAGGAATCAAACGACGTTTGAATACCAGTTTGGTCTAGTTTTTCCGAAGGCGATGGTATTTTTTTTTAATTTAAGTGGAACTTGAACCCACATCCCAGTCCCAGCAGATCCTCGCAAATCTTTCCATTATTTTCCTTACGTACAAGTATTTTGAATACGGCTAGGTTGATCTATGAAACATGTCTGCTTTTTTATTTGCTAAGTAAGACAAAATACACTTTAACTCGTACAAAAACTTCGCCTAACTGCAAAACAGTTGGCGAATGAAAAACACCCTCTTATTTCTGTCTGCTCCAAGTCTGTTTTGTTTTATTATTATAAATAGGCTCTTGACCACAGACTAGCCAAAGGCAAAGACGTGGCCTATGACGGAGCGAGCTCGCCCAGAAGATGCCTATTATTGTTGATTTGAAGGTTGCCGGGTTATATGAGCTCGAAAATATAGCCACCGGCAAGGAATTCCATTACTTTGTTGGCAGCCCTGGCCATTCAGAGCTAGTTGGCGTCTATTCGGCCGGCCGTTAGCCGTAATGGCGGATCGTAAAGGGCAGCGCACTCGGAAAAAATACCACTGTGTATGTTAATTCCGGACCAAGCAGATTTGCCGCGGCCACTGGCCAATATTGGGATACAATTCTGAATTTCAATGCGCTGCCGATGTTTATTTTCAGTTTTTGCAACATTTTTTTAGATCCATATCCTGGCTGTCGAAAGTCAACACTTTGGACTTTTTATCGATTAGACTTTGCGAAATTTTCTGTATGAAATTTCTTGATATAATACATAATTCTAACTGATGGCACTAACATTAGTTTCCGAAAACTAACATTAGTTCTCTAATAGGTATTTGATGCTATTGATTGGCTTAAAACCTAAATACGGATATCTAAAACCAAATATTTTGATAGAATTTTGTATTTCAATAGGCGCGTTGAATATTTTGTGCAAAATAACTGCATTCACAGCACGTATCCGTCATAACATAAAATGACGCTGTTAAATGTTTACTACCCCTGACTCATAGCTCAATGGATATTCTAGTTTTTTTATATGAATATATAAAAAATACCTAATTATTTAAATGTTAAGTACTTTATTTACAAACACTTATGATATATCTGAATTGAATGTTATTTTTACTGAAAATACTTGAACAAGTGTTTAGGCGATTTCACAAATTCTGATGTTTTTTGCTCGTTCTACTTTCCATCCCACCATCTAAAAAAATGTTACAAAATTTCCGTTCCACTGCGTCACGTTTCAGTTAAAATATATTTTTGATGACGTAGCGGTTAATTTGAATTACAATGGCTTACAATAATATCAGACTTTTTTACCATTAGGTTTTAATCTACTAGTGATTCTGAACATATCAAGCCAAAAACACATATATTAGTAAGAATCAGATTTTGGACAACATTTTGTGAAATCACCCTTTTACACAGTTATACATACATATTAAGTGTGATTGTAAACCGATTGCAACTTTTATTGTGTCAAAATGTAAACTATTTAAACTGTTTTGTGTATAAAAACAAATTAGGCATCACTCTGACTAGCTAGATAAATAAGATGTCCTACCTAAAATTTTCTTGATCCACACCCGTGACAAAGCAATACATATCCCAATTAACTTCCCAGAAATGAACCCCATAAATCCAGCAACCCAAGACCCTATTACCACTAAACAGTGATATAAACCGCAAATGAGTGTCACCGAGTTATAAGCATTATAAACGTAATAGAACTAAAAACGACATAAGTGCGTACGATTTTAATTAAAACATGCACCCTTTTTGCAACAACTGTAAAGAAAAACATCGTACACATAAAAGAACCTAATGCGTACTTACGGCCTTTTACAAAAAGGGCGTGGAAGCTCGCGTGACTGTGCAAACGAAATTACAAAAATCGGCGTGCAAAAGAAAATTGCATAAAGTGTTATAAAAGTGCGCCCGTTTGCTTTTATAGGGCTTAATGGTCGAATTACTGGATTCTAAAATGACAATAACATTGCTGCTGTTAAATTCAAGTTATTCCTTGCACTGTTGGTAAGTAATAATTTTTGTTTTTAAATGTTAAAAACGTTTACTAGTTTTAACATCAAAAAAAGACAATAATTATGTAAGTATGTCAATAAAATGGCTTAGTTTAGCTTGGCGACTACCATGTGGAATGTAAAAAATATTTCTTCCGGGATCTGCAATAAAATAAAATCAATTTTGGTTTCATAATGAGAAATCTTAAAAAAGAACCCTAAACACAATAATTAGTATTTAATATTAGTCTTAGTAGTAGTCTTGAATCATTATTCGTTTAGGAAGCACTTACTAAGTTAAACATGAAATGTACATCTAAATCAAAGCACACAACAGTCTTACACAATCGAAGTATAAAGCTGATAGCGATCTCGAAACTACACATAAAAATCAACAGCCCAATTCAAAGGCACGATTTCCCAAATTACCAAGCACTACAATCATAGTACCGATCGTACCGAATTAACCGGTCCTAATAATACAGATGGTATAACATAAAAATGGCGATAAGGCTCTTTACTATCTAAATACTACGGTCATCGAGGATTCCAAGCACGAATCACCGCCCACGGATGATTATGGAACGCTTATCGGACTAGTAACAATGCTGGAAAAGGGCTAAATAGAAGCAAATTATACGGATTTCAGAAACTTATGTAATCAAAAGCAGACGTGTCAGTAATGTGAAGTGTTGTTTGTTAGCTATTGCAGTCAAACTCTTGATTAAAATTGAGCTGTAGCATAAGTTTTATTCTGTTAATAATATAAGCGACAACGGAACATAAAATTGAAAAAGTCACAGTGCGAAATTAGCCAACTACAATTTTGATTCAAAATTGTTGCCATGCTTAAGCAAGCATTTGACGTCAGAAATGTGACAGACGAAAAGTTTTTATCTACTATTTTATTTCGCACAGTACCTTTATTCAATGCTTTCTACACCCTGTTTTTATTGAATTCCGTTAACTTTAAGGTACGGTTTTTTTAGATCAAATAAAATTAATTTCTCTAAGAAACTAGCGTCTTAACTCTTACAGTTATCGAGTTATTAATAATCTTAAGGGTCTCTCACACTAATAAATTCATTTATTATGTAGGTACGAAAATGATGAATTTTTTTTGCGAATTTAACTAAAAGTTATACACAGGGTGGTTCCTGATAATGAACCTAGCTACGTGTCGAATTTAACGGAAAACAGAAAAAAGCACGGTATATAATGTCAGATATTGACGCCATAAATCATTCGTTGAGCACACGAGTAAATGATCATAAACGAGAAGTTTAAACCTATGCTACGTAACGCGAGACCCTCAATTAGAGCATCATTTGTACGCAAGCAGCGTCCGACATCCCGGATCGATCCTAGAAACAGGTGCGAGTAATACTGCAAACACACTGATATTCTAGCGTTAGATTGTGAGTGGCTAGCGTGGAATTTCCAATCGCACGAGCTTTGATTACAAAACCCCGTTGTTTCAACACACTATACCCGGATCAGTGAAATGCAACGCGGGTTTCGTTCGACAAAGTCTTTAGGCAGTGCTACCATCGCCAATGATAAGTGAGAAGCGATTAGAGCTAACAGAGAATCGACTACGTCTTTTTAACGTATGATTACGTTTGTTCACACGTTGCTGGATACGGAAAAGCGTCCGAATCCACGGCAACGTCACATAAAAACATTTTAAACAATATTCAGCTAATAAACATAAAAGTAAAGTGCCGTTACCAACATTCGTGGTGTAATCTAGATGCATAATACAACGTTTACACTGAAGCACTCAGCAAAATTGTATGTGCCGAGTCGTAGGCAGATAGGCAAACAGAAATCCTGCCATACGGGCCTTAGTTCGCCAGTGACCCGCGTAGAAAATCAAAAAGCTACACAGTAAATAAAAATAAAATTAATGCAAATTAAACTAAACGAGTACATCGAACGCGAAGATAAATCTAACAGAAGATGAGGATAATGAGCAACAAAAAGAGCAAGTATTAAGAAAACATAAAAAGAAAACGCTCATTTCATTCAATCCGAACAACGTAGGTATAAAAGTATACATAAGTATGCATGCCCCAGTACTATAATGAGCTCGGAAGCATTTGTATTCGTCGACATTTGAATAGCGGCCGACCGTTTCAAATTCGTAATAATACATATGTACCGAAGTTGAATTCGGGGAGAATATTACTCATTTCCATAAAATTTTGTTTCCATGAGTTTAGTGAAGCCAGACGCTCCATTAACGTAGCTGACGAGTGTTCGTATTTGCTACAAGTGCTCATGATTTATAAATAGGTTACGGTAGGGACTTAAAGTGAAAAGATTTTGTGTTGAAAAAACTTGTATTTAAATCCGGACTGGAGCGTGAAGAAGACAGTTTAAGAAAAAAAAAGTGCAGGAGTAGTTTCTTTTGTAAATGTTAAGAAGTTTCGCGGAGACTCACAGGAGGGCTGTAAATTGAAAATTAATCTACTGCCGACTGCCGTCGTTGACTGATTTTTAAGTCTGACTGAAGTCGTCTTAATTTTAATTAATCATTCTGTTTTAGTATAGGTGTTTGTAATGGCCTTTGTATAAGTTTGTACAAAAATAAAAATAAAATCTTGGTAAATTGAATATCTTCGTAATAACAGGGGCGGCTCACTTCGCAATTCTATCGCCGCTGTACAAGCACATGCCGGCGGCCGCGAGTTCGCGGCCCATTCAGTGGTGACGACCTTCGCTCGGCGCAATAAAATTCAATGTCGGCTGCTCGATTGCAGTCCGTTTGTTAATGTAAGTAAGAATTATAACAGGCGGCATTTGGTGAACATCAAAGGAGTGAGCCTTCTGTACTTGTACTATTATATATTCTGTGGTAATAATTATATAGGTATTTAATAGCCTATATACAGGTATATCGACAGAAATCTAGTAAAACTTACGTATTTAATGAAACGGTATAAATAATGCATCTTTATTTTGATTGACATCTGCAACATAATGAATGAATATTGAATGTCAGATGATCAGACCCCTTTTATCCATCTAAATTTTACTAGATTGCCATTTTTCGTATTCTTGAATAACGAATTGATACCATTATCGCAGACATATCCAAGCATAAAAGGTTATTGACAAAATGAGCACCATTTTCGTTACGGGCTTTAATCAAATATGAATGTTTACCTGAGTCGAGTACCCCCTTGACATTCAATGAGCATTGCCAGTACCTAGTCGCATTCAAAAACAAACCTTCATTTCTACCCGACCCTTTC
Organism: Leguminivora glycinivorella; assembly: GCF_023078275.1. Lineage (NCBI taxonomy): Eukaryota > Metazoa > Arthropoda > Insecta > Lepidoptera > Tortricidae > Leguminivora > Leguminivora glycinivorella. Next base: position 20,788,451 of record NC_062982.1, read on the forward strand.
AATTTCTGGAGAAAATCAAATTAAGAAGACATCGGGCCAGAGCTATAATCTTGCCGATTTATATTCCTCCTTTAGATTTAATGATCATCAATTTTGTAGTACAATTTTATTAGTTGTCTTCATAGTTCCATTTATTATTCAGTGATAAACATCGATCTGTTTTAATTACGGAGCGGTGTAAAGTCGCCGAGCGGAAAGCATCCGTATTCTGAATTAATCAAGAAAACAATTATCCTCCCTTGTTACATTTCCGTGAATTGTCTTTCGAAATTCTTGCTCTTTTGTTTTAATTTCAACACAACTTGTTTGTTCATTTTGAATATACGCTTTGAGCCTTCGGATTCTTTTGTGTATTAATGTGTTGATAATTTGGCGTAAACAAAACGCGTATTTTGGTTTGAATCATTTGCGAATTAACATTTAGATTGTATTTCATTGTGGATTAAAGACTCATTAAACAATAATTAAAATTTGAATTTAAAACATTTGACAATATAATATATACAACTGTATATGAAATACGAAAGATAAATTAAAAATAATACAGGTGCAATTTCTGTTGAGACAAGCAATAATACAATTGGAATCCCAGATACAAATGTAAATAAACCCACAAATATCCTAGCAAATAAATTGGAAACCACAATCCACATAATCGTATCTCGCAAAATTAACGCAAGAGAAATAAATTCAAGAACAAATCTGCGTTCCGGAATGTCTGCGGTGTCAAATCGGATTCTTGCGTCGCACCGGCAGCGAATTCCTCCGAAGTCCGTAACAAGCTTGCTTTAGAAACATTTTCGGAGTTCTGGACTCGACTACCGAAGCTATTTTAGAAAAAAACTTTAAACCTGTTGATAGCATTTCGGAAATTTAAATCTTCCTTAGCTTGAATATTCTAAGCAACGACGTTAAGATACAATTCCTGTCTCGGAACGGTAAGGAATTTTGAGAGCTTTCCACGCGCACCTTGATAAGCTTAAGTTCTAGAACAAAACAAACGTTACCTACGTTCGTGTGAAGATTCAGGGGTTTAAATGAGAAATATTTCGTGAATATTTTACTTCTTCGAAAATGACTTCATTCAACGGAAATGGTCAACGAATTGTATTTGAGGCTGTAGTTAGGTTAAAAATGTTACGAAGAAATCTTCATCCTAAAAGAGCATCGAAATAACAGTGAGCAAGGCCTTCACTCGGTTCAGCATTGCAGCATTCCATTTGTAGCAGTAAACCCGCATGCCGATTTACTTCGACTGAACCCGCCGTCCTAGAAAACTGGCGTACAGTATTATAACTACTCCAAACTGAACAACAAACAGAATTATCTAACACCGTCAGAATCACTTAGCATGTTTCAAACGTTACCGCTACAGGTCGTGGTTTCATCGCAGGAAACTAAGTTATCGAGCCACGTACCGACTACATATATTCAAACTATGGACGATGCTGTTTTAAACTTTAAAGTTGAACGCTTGGTCGAATTTTCGGTCAATTGTTTGTTGTTATATTTTAGGATTTTGTCTAGCTGGCTTGCACAGTACTTCAGTACCTACTGCAAACCTGTGTCTTGTAATATGTTTGCTCGATTTCAATTCAGGTTTGACCTTGAATTTATTTTTCAATTCTAACACTGACCAAAACATTTCAAGCAAACGCTTAATTGTAACAAATGATCTTGAACATTATAGATTAAGATGTTCCTAATAATGAACCCTCGTCGGGACGTCAAAATCTTAGTTCCATCCGATCCATCATGGGGACAGATCGCAGTGGCCAGTGATAGATTTAAAGGGAGACGGATCAATTTGTAAGTACGACTGATGACCCTGCTCCTACCCATGATGCGTGCCGAGGTGACAGCGTGTGTGATGGATATTGTATTCTTTCTCCTTGGTTAGCGGTGCGAAAGTTTGGTTTGCATGAGACGGTTTTGGTAAAAGAACTGATTTAACAGAAAAGGAATAAAAACACATGAATACTGAATATGATCTGTCAAGATTAGCTTATAGAATTCTTTCACAATATGAAGTACAAAAACAAGTTCATTGAAAAGTCTAGCTTTTACACTGTGCAAGCTACCTAGCTACCATTATCTACGTATCTACATAGGACGTGGATACCTTCATCGCGTTTCTCACGACACTTGATTTTCAACGAGTGCACAAAACAAGCATTCAACAGAAATGAACACGCCATAGAAGAACAAAAATAATCCTGGGTAAACTAAATTCTGAAACACATCCAAAAGCTAAGAAGATTCGTCTAAAACATGCGCTATTGCTACATAACAGTAAACAAAGACAACACAAAAGTCACCGCAGACAACGTAATACAACTTATGAATCAGTCTAGGTAATTGAAAACATGTTTTGTGAAACATTATTCAGAGGCATCTGGCCGTTTTCCAGCGATCTTTCTGTATACGATGTGACGCTGCAAAGATATACAGTCGATATAAAGGCAACCGGAATACGTGCGGGTTTGTGTCTTCGAGCAAAAGTTTGATTTTAGACGTTGCTTCAGTATCTTTGGATTCAGTAGTAGTAGTAGTAATCACTTTATTGTGTACAACAGATTCATATACAGTTTACAGGAACAGAGGTACAAAGGCGAACTTATCCCTATAAGGGATCTCTTCCAGCTAACCTAATTTTCCTAGGATTCAGGAATTTCATTACATGTTATGGACCGTTCAAATGTGTTGGAATTTACAAAAGGATTCGATACTGATAATCCTTTGACCGTATACCCAGACTTTAATAAACCTTAAAAGAAATAAAACTTTATAAAATATGCGTTTCGTCCTTGACCGGGCTAACGCCCAAAAATCCAATTTTCTTGGTCCAAAATTAAAATATCTCCCTAAAATCATTCACGTCGCGAAAACCGTTTAAGTTGCAAAGCGCCGGACTATCCGAGACTTGTGAATGTTTAACGTTAATCCATTGAGAGATTGACAGTTCATTCTTCGTCTTATAAATTGATACGTCAAGGAAGGGCAACGCAATCTCAGAGGCTACATCTATCAGCCTTCGGGCAAAGGGGCTAATGATTGATGAGACTGGCCGGCGAGAATTTTTAGGAATCCGCCGAAACTTGGTTTAAGTTGGTGGTAATCGAGACGTTGATTGTTAAAGTTAGGTGTGATTGCGGGCAGGTCAGCGAGCGCTGAGAGGTTTGACGACGGTTTGTGGATTTTAGGATTGCCTGTTGCCGTTTGTTTAGATTTCCTTGCCATCCATTGTGTACAGAACTACTTTGGTTCTGATTTACATAGGCATTACTTTGATAACCTGCGTAGGAAGGTGTTCACGTCTCACGACTTTATATGGAAATACTCTCACACCCACACTACGTGAAAATAATAAAGATACATACCTATTTTCTAAAATGAAAGTTTTATGTCCATTGTAAGCATGTATATTATTAGTTGTACCTAAATTGTTTCATTTATGGAGACAGATATTCAGAAAATCCAAAATTCTACTTTTTCCTATCTGCACACAACGGGACGTATTTTAAATATTATAACTTCAAATTTACTTCTAAATCTTATTTCCTTCTTCCTGTATTAGCACCAATTTCACACACCAAAAGTTATCGATAAGAAATGTCGATCTAATCTCCTAAAACCCTCGCCACAATTATTTTGGAAACCAAATAAATGTCAGTAATAAAGTCCGAAAATTACTCATACAATGAACGATTCCACAACTCATTATAATAGACGGGCAAGAATAGATACCACAAAAGGAGGTCGAGCGCCGAGAAATTACGCCCAAAATGAAATGCAAATTAGGAAAATTTATTATTACCCCGCGTATAAAAAAAAAAGGAAATCCAAGAGGGAAATACAGGATCTGATTAATAACCGTATAATGATTACTAAGGACTTGTAATTTTTTAGGTGCTCCGTCTCTACGCGTAATTGTAGGGTCAATATTGGAGCATCACCTTTAAAGGACTCAAACCTAATGTGGACCTTCACATGTGTTACCTTTAGACCTTTTAAGAAATTATACTCCTACATAAAATTTTTCCGAATTTTCGGTTCTAAAAATAACCTGTGAAACCTTCCATCGACTGAAAGGATAAAATAAAGTAAAACAACTTTGAACGTTAAAAAAAGAGCAACGCGTAGGAGGCATGCCACAATCTCATCGCTCTCAGAGTACCATAAAATCCAATTTAACTAACACGTTGCTAGGGTCGGTACTTACAGACTCGAGTCTTTGGAGTTCTATTCGATATTCGATTTTTTTTCTTTTACAATTTATAATCAATATAATCATCAAGCTCGAGTTCCTGTGACTATATATCCTGTAAAATAAGAAAACGTTTCATTACTACAAAATAATGTGTTTTTCATAGTTATATGACTCCTAATTAGTCAATCAGTTGGTTAATGATGTTTGTGAGCGGATGAAAATTAGTCTTTCAGTAAGTTCTTTATTTGTAACTATACACTAATACTACGGGTAATAATACTTTAAGATAATGTTTAGATACGTAATCATTTTACATTTCCAAACTACTAGAATTAGGATTCAACGCGGAAGACCTAAACCATTCGGTATTACAAGAGACCCCAAATTTCAAAATTAATAAATTATTGAAATTCAATAGTACGAGTATACATCCACTAAGTTGGGCATTTTCGCGAAAAAACATTCAAAAGCTTTTTTTTTTCAAAATAGATCAATTTAATGTTTTTCCTACTCAGAATCACGAGCCCTTTCGATCCTACTAGGTAAAAAAAAGCGTCCTAAATTTAATTTTTCCACTAAGTTACCATTTTTCAGACACTTTGTACAACGGTTACAAAGTGGAAAGTATGCAAAATAATAGAAAATTGTGGGACTATTTTTTTGTCTCCTGTTTTTTGTCCCGGATCGAAAAGGCTCGTGATTCTGAGTAGGAAAAACAAAAAAAATTAGGTACCTACCTTAGAAAAAATATTTTGGTGGTTATTCTCGCGAAAATGCCCAGTTCGAGTATAGCAGACTCGATTGCGGGCTCATAAGACTCGATTGCGGGCTCATAAGACTCGATTTCTCTCTCACCACTAACTTAACTTGATGCGTTTCGGTGCCCCCGTCTGCGGCCCAGTTGGTTAGCTAATATGTGTTGCCAGTTGCAACCATGACTTACGTTTAGGAACTAAAGTTAGTTTTAGTTTCCGTATGAACGTAACTAACCTATGTTCATTAGATTTATTGCGCGGTCTTGAGCTGGTAATGTTGCCAAGATAACTGGAGTTTGGGTACTGAATTCACAATCAAGTCGCAGCCTCGAGCTCCTATTTCAAATTTTTGACGTTGCTGCTTGTTAAAACATTAATGAGAAAATAACATGTCAAATATTTGTCTAAGCCTGATATTTTCACCTTGATTTGCACCAATGGTCAATCTTGATCAAATGATGACTCAACAAAAAATATCAATATCATAAAAACTAACAAACCAATATATCCCGCTAAAAAATATTACCAGATAAAGTTGAATCTAAAAATATAAGCATAGTTTAAAATGGCACAGGTCAATACGATAGTGCTTCACAGAGAGGGATAAAACAAAGGCAATATTGGTTCTGTTGATTGGTAGTCAGTGTTGATTTGTAGCTTAGCTAGATAAGAGCGCATTTGTGATCAAATATTTTGACTGGCGATTTTTATGGCTTGAATTATTTGTTTAATATTATTTCTTTAATGACATGTTTATCATCGACCTGTACATTTTGATAATGTTTTTTATTGTTTTCAAGTTCCCAATATTTCGATGCAATTACATCTCGATAACTCTTGCTGTTAGATAGATCTAGTGAACCATTCAAACAAATTAAAAATAATACGGAAAATCTCCAAAAGAGTGTCGGCAACAATCGTTATTTTTTTACTACGAGTTGTCAATTGCTTCACCGCAAGCAATCACGCGGTAATTGCCTTTCCTTCATCGTTAGCCCGCTAAAAATACGCTCATTCATAAAAATACAGTTTTATTTACGTAACTCCAACAAGCCGTTAAGAAATACCGCGAACTTCGATATAATCAGTACCATTTGCCAGTACGCCACATAAATATTAACAGGGGTGGTCCTAATATACCTCCTTGCGGTACCCCGGTCGATACGACCTTCGGCCGACAAAATGTCTCGAGTGTTTGTTTTTGTAGTTTAACTACACTTGTTAAAGATGTAAGGTGATAGAACGGCGATAGAATGTATTTACACATATTATGAGCATTTAAATCGATAATCTTATTTGCCAAGAGTGGCACTGAAACTTGAGTAGTTTCATGTGCTCTGCATACCCCTTCATGGGATACAGGCTTGATTGTATGTATGTATGTATGTATCTTAAATCGATAACGGTAGTGTGAATGGTAGCGAAGATATTATGATCAACCATCGTATTATCTTAATTCTTCCAAGATGTGAGGAAGATATCAGTGATAATAATACCAACAGTTCAAGTATTAAAAAGAAAATGTTCCGTCAAACTAAAATGTAATTGTTGACACTGTACATACGATCACTGTATATACGTTGTTGTTCTTTTTTAACGGGAATATTTAATATCGCGTGGACTTTATATATTTTGTATTTTTAAATCATGAATTTAAAAAATATTTATTGGGTTTATATTTTTGGTTTAACTGCGCACGTTTAGTTGGTAAAGCGATTCAGATGTTCTATCCATTTTTTTTTTTTTCATTTTTACATTAAAGCAAAATATTACTTTACAACCTAGGCAACAACTGGAATGTACATTACGCACACGCTAACAAATGTGTCAGTGTCATCCTCATGGTTTGAGGCCATGCAAAGCAGACTGACAGGGCCGATATGTATTTTTTATAAAGGTCCTTTAAAAATAAATTGAAAAAAAAAAAACCTCATGGTAAGGATACAGGACGTGCGAGACAGGGGTAGCATGTAAGTTGACGTAAAATGCCTTATATAACATTATTAGCTCGGGATGGGATGGTAATAAAGTTAGTTTCATACAGACATTTCCGGTTACCCGACACAAATTAGGCGACGTCGCTGTCAACTCATTCACTTGCGAATTGTTTTTCTTTATTCCTTTCTCACTGACGTCAAAATTATCCCAGACGTCCGTTAACCCTATTCCACGCAACACATTATGGAGTGAAGTCGCATCAGCTAACATAATCACATCCCCCACTTTCCCCGTGACCCTTGCCAAATTGTAAGTACTTTGTTATTGCATAGTAATTGGATACGTTACGCGTGTCGTAAAAATTGTGCGGGCAAGCGAGACGGGAGGAGGTAAAATTAAATAAACTCTGGCTATATGTGGATTGAAACTGCCTTCTTTTACATATTTAGCGAAATTTCCCTATTCCTTTTTGGACTAATTGAATATTATTTATATTTTATCTATATTTAGATCTTCTTCTTTAGTCGTTCCCTCAATGCTGAGGATCGTGACGTCATGTCGTGACAGAATGACATATTTAGATAATAGGATTGTTATTATGTTAGCTACGCTTTCTAAAATTTTCATTACTTTTAGATTCATTAGAAGAGATCCCTATTAAAGTTGGCATTTGTACTTCCTTCTTCTTTGTTTTATGTTTGTGTATTTATGTTGGTTGTGCAATAAACAGTTTACTTATTTAATTATGCTTATGTATTTATCATTAGTAACCGTTTACTAACCGTATCATCTCATCTACTTGAGTATCCTTAGGTTCTGTGAAAATGATTCCTCAAATGATTCATCAACCAAACTCTAAAACTTGCTATCAGCGAAATTCCAGAAATGTCGCAGACACTTCATATATAACTTCGAATCGTTTTTCAAAAAGTTTTAATCCGTTTTTTTATGTATATGAATGTTCTACAAGTTAGCTACCGCGTTCGCATTCGCGTCAAGTCCAACAAAGTAGATTTTTTGTGGAATGTCCTCACAAGTTTTTTAATTATTATTATAGCAGCTTCTCATAAAAAATCTCGATCTAAGGTAAGATGTTCCAAGTAAACCAACTATACCTACAGCTGACCGAAGCTTAAAATCAAAATGCCGGACTAAGTGCGAGCATGCTCCAAATCGTGTTACTGCTAACTCAATCTGGCCTGAAGAAACTTGTACGTTCATATACGTTCATATATGTCAGCGGGGCAAAGTGGATTACCTGTGAGATCGCCTATTTATAGCTGCAGTTGAGGGGAAATTGGTTATCAAAATATGCTTATATTTAAGGGCGTCCTTATACAGGTTAGTTTGGTGTTTGAGTTTTTGCCAGATCATGTACAGTCGAGTGCACAAAAACAACAAGAGCAAGAGACGTGTAAATATATTTTTGGTACGTTGGCTTGTAAAGATATTTGTGAACTCGACCGTACACTTTAATAAGATAGTTTTGATGGTGAACTCGAACGTACAGTTGGACATCTTTAGTATGAGAGTTTTTAATGATTCACGGTTATTTTCATTAGACTTCAGTTATATTGACCGGGATATACACCGTGATTAACTTTTTGATTTGTGTCGAGCTCCCTATATTTATTTTCTTTATATGGAATTTTATTATCTTTAATATGGAATACACACGGGAATCAAATTAAGAATGCAATTGGCAATGAAAGAAACATTTTTTTTTGTTTTCAGCTTTTAGAGAACAATATAAATGTTAGTCTTCTATGATGTTTAATATTTCCTTGTAAGTCTTCTATCCTTTGGTGAAGGTATCATAACTGTCTATATAAAGACGATTTTATGTAACTTCTATGACATAAAAAGCATTAACTGAAAGCGAAAGTGCCTTATCAGAGCCCAGCGAAATTTTTATCGCCCATAAAGCAATGTAATGTTTATGACAGCTAGAATGACTTCCAAAAGACGCCTTGTTTATTGTAATAATATTTAATTTGACCTTATTTGAGTGTTTCTTAGTTACTTATTAGTTAAGTCCTCCATATTTTATTTGGGAGAATTTTATATTTACCTAAACTTGAAAATATGGAAGGAAGCATGTCAAGAATTATGTAAAATTGAATATACAGTTCAAAATGAGGTGGGAAATATATTCCCTTAATAAAGGTTAAAAACCTAGATTAAAATTGCCATATTTCTTTTGATTTAGATGGTCAGATTTTTATGGTTAAAACGCAAGGCAGAAGCTTTTATCTTTTCTAATGCTAATAAAACGTCAAGAAAAATATAACCTCAAAATTTTATATTTATTATCCGCCATTTTTAAAACTTGGGCCGGTAACTGTGGCTTTTCGTGCCGCGGTTAAACCGGGGTTGATAATAAAGAATCGCCCGCTGCGCCATTACGAGTACATGAGATACCTCTACAGTGAGTTACTGACGTGCTACAATACGTTACTCGATGGCGAAAACGTCACAGCAAAATTATATGTCCACATATCCATATCGAAAAAAAAAATTAAAAAATCGTACGCATCGGACGCATTGCGTCATCAAATTTTGTCCCATGATATTGCGGTACGTACAGCGCGAATCAGTGGACGCACTGCTTCTATGATTTTCTACACAAATAAAGCGAAATGCATGCGTCCCGATGTATTTCATTACACATTGTGATGATTACACTATTGAGGCCGATAGTCCACTATCATATGTTTATAATAAAAAATATGATCATAGGCAATATGCCATTCTTTTTTTTTACGTTGGAGAAATAGGAAGGCATGGAGGGAACCTATGATCATATTTCTATGATAAGCATACGATAGTGGACTTTGGGCCTAATTAATTAATGTATTTAAAAATATTTTAAGCGGGTTACTCACGTGTTAAATATGTCGATATTGCGTTTGACATGTTTTGATCCATTTTCGAGGATAAAAATATTTTTAAATATGTTAGAGTCTCACGGGAGTTTTATAGCCAAGTAATGTATTCTAAAAAATTAAAATCTCATGGTAGACGGTCAGTACAGGAGTTGCCTGGATATAATGACTCACTTCTAACCCTTGCATTATTTTATTGGTAAACTCTCTAATTTATTTCCGCTGTTCCATTTTCTGTACTTTTTTGAAGTGAGTGAGCAGTGTGCACTGTTTCTTGTAACTTAATTCTCTTATTAGAAGCTACACTTCACACTCTTTGTTAATGGCAGGGATCGGAACCCGTTCCCAAATACCATTTGATATCGTTCTTAAACCGTTACCTAGAAATTTTGTTCAATGGGAACAAAATAATTTCGGTTACGGTTCTTATATCGTTCCCTAAACGAACGGTTCATTATAAATTTTGTTCAGTGGGAACAAAATAATTTCGGTTTCGGTTCTTATTTCGTTCCCTCAAAGAACAGTTCCTTACAGTAACGTTTAAATGAACGAACAGAATTTTAGCGTTCCTAAAACCAATATTATTTCGTTCCGAGCCGCGCGGGAGTAGTTATAGCGACTGTAGCGAGCGCCAGAGCCGAACGTTTTCGCCGACGCACGAGCCGCCTTTCGCTGTCTCTTTTTCACACGAAGTTCATGTATATTTCTGTTTCGGTTAGCCGGCCGGCCGCGGCCGGCAATGAAGGTGAAGGTAGGTTGTTTGTTTTGTTTACTTCATTTACTTGAGTTGCAACTTTCGGCGTATAAACAGCGAACGTGCAGTGATAGTGTATGCTTGATATTGAAACTATTAGGATAGGAAGAAACAGCATAGAATATACACCATGTATAAAGGGCGGCAAATTTTAAAATTGTAGGGCTCACCGGCCAATTGTCTTCATAAAACCTGTCTACTTAAAGTTTCACGTTAACGGAATCATTAAAGGATTAAGACGATACAGGAGGCAAGCACGAATTCAGATTTTTAGGTCTTTATCGCCGTCGCGTTGACGGGGGCGGAACCCACAGAGAGGCCCTGTATAGTAAAGTTGTGTGTGCGCGTGGCGCACGCAAACAGACGCGTACGCCGGCGGCGCAAGTACTCGCGCTCGAGCCGACCGGCGCCCGCAATCGCTCTCTATAGTCTCTATCTATATTTTTCTAGTTTTGGACTTCTGATTTGCGTATAGTTTTGGACTCCGTGAAGTATACTCGTACTGATTTGAATAGAATGCAAATTTGTCATATTTTAGGTATTCTAAATATTATTCCTTACCTTATACATAATGTAATTATCTTAAAAGGAATCATGATACCGAAATAAAGTTATTCGGTATGTAAAAAACTAAAGCCTTTTCGATGTCAAAAAGAAAGTTTAAAATAATTTTGTGATAAAGTAAATATTTTCTGAAAGGATTGGGTTATACCTAGGGATTGCAATAATATAAAATCCGGATTTTCGGATTATTTTTAGGGCAAAATCCGAACTCCGGATTAAATCCGGATTTTTTTAGTAACTAAAGCCTGACAAGTTTTTATTTGACCCTGGAAGAGTGTCGCTACAAATCGTTTTCATATGGCAATAATGTGCCGACGTCATGTATAATCGGGACAGCGAGTACTGGGTTTCGTTTCGCGTTAATATTTGTAGAAAATTAAAGCATGGTTTTAGAGAATGACAATTTAATAAGCTAGGTTTGAAGACTTGCTACTTCCACACAGCCTAAAATTCATGAAGCTTGTGCCTGTATCGAAGTCGTCGATGTTTATTTTCTTCTTACGTGGGACCTTGTTTTGTACTGGTGGCGATGATGAAACGGCCTCCTTATTTCTTTAAATATTTTTCACGGCAGAGCTAAATACAGACACCATAAATAAGGGGGCGTCCATTAATCGCGTCATACGTTTTTGGCTTATTTTAGACCCCCCCCTCCCCCATGGTGATCTTTGGTGATATTTTCAGGACCCCCCCCCTGGCCAATATCACGTGTAATTTTTTGGCAACTTAAGTAGATTTTTTTCCAACCCACGAATCAACCAAATCATGGCGCGAAATTCAAATTTTCTATGAGAATTAAACCTTCGCCCCGTCTTTTTTAGTGCGTTTTCACATTTTCCGATCCGATATCGGATGTAGGACTAGGACCGATATCCCCTACATTTAAGCCGCCATCTTGGATTTTTGCCTTAGAAAACCTTCCGACATCCGATATCGGATCGGATAGTGTGAAAACGCACTTAAGGTTCCGTACCTCAAAAAGGAAACCACTGAACCGATTAACTTGTTTGGCACACATATGTAAACTTGTGACCCAAAGACGGTCATACATGACCGTCTTTGGGTCACACATTGGGGATATTTAAATAAAATAAAAAAAAACAACTATATACACTTTTGGGGTGGTAGAAGTGAAAATTAGAAATCAAAGTTTTTTGAAATAGTTGTTTAGCGTGTTACATATCAAATGAAAGAGCGTTAATTGGGCCATTTCTTTTTTTCAAAGTTGACCCCACTTTTTTTTATTTGGAAATTTTTATGTGCTTTCCGCTCAGAATCGCGAGCTTTTTAAATCCTAATAGGAATAAAAAAGTGTCCCAAGGTTTTTCCCTATTCCGTTACCAGTTTTTCATACATTTTGTATGGCGGTAATGGAATGGGAGGTATAAAAAAAATATGGAAATCTTGGGACATTATTTTCTCCTATCACAATCAAAAGACCTCGCGATTCTGAATATGAATCGCGTAAAAAATACCCATGTTACAAAAAAGTGGGGTGGACAACTTTGAAAAAAATGGCCCTCATACGTATTTCAAAAATATATGTTTTTAATAATTTTCAGTCAAGTAATTTAAGAAAACAGGCAAAAATGACCATTCCCTTATAAATCTCCGAAACTAATTAGCACTTTTTTTTTTCATTCCAACCCCAACGTGTGATATATATTGTTGGATAGGTATTTAAAAATGAATATAGGTTGTAAATAATCGCTCCTAAAGGAAAAAAAGTGTCCCCCCCCCCCCTTTCACTTTTGAACCATAAGTTTAAAAAATATGAAAAAATCACAAAAGTAGAACTTTGTAAAGACTTTCTAAGAAAATTGTTTTGAACTTGATACTACAACTTGAACCCTACACTGAGCGTGGCCCGACACGCTCTTGGCCGGTTTTTTATAAATTGTTCAAAATACTATTATTTTATTTTCAAAAATGACTTAGCGCCTCCAGAAGGCGCTTAAGCTCTTCTTGTGATGTAACCCTTGCAACACGAGACCAACTCACACTTGGCCGGTTTTTAAGTGTTATGGCTCGTCTATGATTCCGCCAACGCGTTTTTTGAAGACAGTTGGCCGGTGAGCTCTACATTTGTCAAATTTGCCGCCTTTTTTCAGTGCCATGATTAGGTTGACCGTCTATAACCAACTGTCCGTGTACACGTGATGAGGGCAAACTAAAAAAATCTTTGAGAATTAAAAATACCCGACTGCACACAGCTCTTTTTTTCTCACTTGATGGTCTCATCGGAAGATCAGCGCTGGAAGTTACCAGCAACACGCTGAGATGAAACCATTTCGTGGCACTTCATTCCGTTCTGTTTGTGTTGTAATGTGTAATTAATCTTGACTGTGTTCACGAATAAATTATATTATATTCTATTTTATTCTCTTTGCACTGCACAACGCAAATTCTGACTGTAAAAGTTGATATAAAAATAGCTCAGAAATATAGAATAGAATAGAATAGAATAGAAAACGTTTATTTGGTGAAAATATACAAGTAAAACAACAATAGCCTTAATCTATATACATCTTAAACTAAAGTCACCAAAAAGGATGCCACTCAGCATATGCCAATGGCTAATTGGTATTAGCCACGGCGCTGGTTTTCAGGGCAACCAAGAAAACAGGGTGGGATTTCAATATTTTTAAAATTAACATATGGTGGACGAGGTCGCAATAAATACAATTATAACAGTCCACTTACTTATACATTTAAAAGTAGTATCTACGCAGATTTAATAGGCAGTAGAGCAGGCAACATAACTATTTAAAAACAGAAAATAAATGTAATGAAAGATTAATTGATCTATTAAATATGATTTTTTCTTTACGTTAGTGTAACAAAAAAATACACGTGATATGTTCCTAACCCCCCCACCCCCCATGGTGATATTTGGTGATTTTTTCATGACCCCCCCCCCCCCTATGCAGTATGACGCGATTAATGGACGCCCCCTAAGAACAAAAAATATATTAAGCTAAATCGAAACCAACTAATCATTGCATGAGAACATTATTAGGGTGCCCGCCCCCCTACACGTAAAGTGGGGAGAGATTTTTTTTTCATTTCAACCCTGACGTGTGATATACCTATTGTTGGATAGGTATTAAAAAATGAATAGGGGTTTACTACTAACATTTTTTGATATTGTTAATTTTTTCGGAAATAATCGCTCGAAAATGTATGGGACATTTCAGAGGTAAACTTTTGTATGGGCTTTGTCAGTCCCGGTATCTATCGTCCTTGATATTAGGCAAGTCAATGTGCACCTCTAACGACTCTTACGCAGTGGCCATTGAGGCCAATCAATTAAAGGTGAGGAAACAGTCTCAGCTGTTGCCATTAGATTTGGTGAAAATAACATTGATCGCGTTGGATATGGTAAGTATGGTTAAGAAACTAAAGCCTGACCAGAAATATAAATAACTATTGTCAGGCAGGAGTGCGCTGTTATTCTGATGTATGGAGTGACAGTTCAGTATAGTATGGTGACTATGAAGAAAATAGTTTTAATGAAATTCCGCTACATGGCGCGTAGTCATATATTTCTGGTCATGCTTTACATGTGTATAAAATAAAACAAAACTTATGAATCTTATGATATAATCTTTCCAGTAATTGCCTATGGGAAAATAACATTGTAGTTACCACTGGTAACAACTTAGTGGTAACTCTGACTAGTGGAATAACCCTTATTTTATAACGATATTTCACTAACGAATGTACCAAAATATGATTGACTTTTACACTGAAGCTATAATTATGATAGAGTACACATAATCTTGATACACATTTAATAATATTTTTCTATTTTATTTTCGAGATCTTCTAAACAAGCCCGTAAATTCTCTTCGGGAACTTGTTCTAACTTTTTTCTTATAACGACTGCAACTATATTACGCTTGCATGAACAAGGGCACATCGCGTCCGGTTCCGGTTCACTATAAATGGATTGCATGGGTTGTGCTCTCTCAAGGACTGCATCTTGGTCCTTAAAAACATTTAAAAACATATCACTATTACAAATTCACACAGATTAAGTAACACACATATTTATACAAATTAGTGCAGATTATATTTTATACAGCTTTCTCACACTATAAGCACTTACATCCAACTCAAGGTCATCAGAATCGCTTGGATATGGGGTAGTTTTTTCTCTATATATATTTTTTTGAAGGCTAGATCTTCATCATCTATGTCAAAGCATCTGCAATAAAAACTATCTGCAATAAAAATATCTTATTTATTTTGCATAATGTACTTACATTTCTAGAAAATTATTACAATAAGTTACAAGCTTTTGAGAATTGGACCCTTGGTGTATCTACATGGAATACACAACTGTAGTTGGCGAGTGTATTAGTGTCTACACTGTCTACAGACGACCAAACCGACCAAGGTCCAACAAGTACGGGATTGTAAGAGCGGGAGAGCTACGTCAACCGGGGTGGCTTTAGGAAAATTTGGGGTTACTTTGATGGTATTTGAACGGCTTTAAAATTAACATCATTCATTATTTACTGAAACTGTTCATGTAATTAGTAGATAGATAATAGATCAATAAATATTCTTGTAAATCTACCATAGAAAATCGCGAATTTACTTACAGTATGACTTTAAAACTAAATTTTCAAAGTCACCCCTGCGTTTTAAAGCCACCCCGGTTGACCGTATAAGGCTTTCTCATTTTTTTACAAATAACTGCGTCCCTAATTGACATATGTCGGTACGGTCGCCTGTAAGTACTACCTACTTTAGGAGTGACACCGAATAGGGCTTGTATTGTAATCCGGATATATCCGCTGATTTTGAAATTCGGATAATTTGCACGTTAAAATCCGGATAAAACGAATAATTCGAATATTGTGAATGACAGAAATACCATTGCAATTTTTAAGAAGCTCATTTGGAAAACAAATTTTAAAGTAAAATTAACACATTTACGATATTAAAGCGATTTATATCAAAAATTACTCCTTGAGTGGCACTACTACCTTATTTAATAATAGTCATACTAGTTATGAAAAGAAAGCTGCACTTTTGGATGGAAGCAAGTCGCTTTGTATGGTGATAGTAGACATCATAGTAAACGATTTTTTCCGAGGATATCGAAATTTCATCCCTTAAGAAGCCGAGCGTAGCGAGGTGTTTTATGAAAATGAAAAAAATTCTATCTTTTTATTGTATCGTCCGATTTTGACAAAACGTATCTCAAATGAAAGGTATTAATTTGTGTAATTAAAAAAAAATACAAAGAAAAAAAATTTAAAATAAAAGTAAGAAAAAAATAAAAAAAGTAAATTTCCGTCTCGCACTGAATAACTTCAAAGAATGACAGACAAAATGTACAATGTCGATAATACAAGTTTTTTTTTAATCGAAGACAGATAAATTTTTAGTTGAAAACTGAAGACCGCATCGAAATCAGATCAGCATTTTTTAAGATACAAGTTGCCAAAGTTGGGAAAGATCGCTTTATATGGCCACTTTGAAATTCCTTTGCCAGAAAGTCAGAAATTATATGTTTTTCGGACACAGAAAAATACATAGTAACAGTACACATCAAAATAAAATTAAAAATTCCGAGGATATTATAATTTCATCCCTTAGAACGACGAGCGTAGCGAGGTCGGTTACGAAAACCGAAAAAAAAAATCTCATTTTTTTGTACGTCGTCCGATTTTGACAAAACATGTTTCATTTGAAAGGTATTACTTTATGTAACTTAAAAAAAATATTGAAAAAAATTGAAAAAAAAATGTAAGATTTAAAAAAAAAAACCTTAATTTTCGTATCACACTGAATATCCGCAAAAAACGGTAGACACGGTGTATAATTTCGATATATGATTTTTTTAAATTAAAGACAAATAAATGTATGATTATAAACTAAAAACCGAATCGAAATCGAATCAGTAGTTTTTAAGATGCAATTTGTCAAAGTTGGCTTAGTTTGTTTATATGGTCGCTTATAAATTCCTTAGCCAGAAAGTCAGAAACATTATATTTTTCTCACAGTTAAAAGTATGCATAGGTAATAGACATCATAATAAACAATTTTTTACGAGGATATAAAAAATTCATCCCTTGGAAAGCCGAGCGTAGCGATGTCTGTTACGAAAAACAAAAAAAAGGCAGTTTTTTTTATTGGATCGTCTTTGTAAGGGTTTCTAAGGAATGAAATTTTTATATCCTTGTAAAAAAATGTTTATAATGATGTCTATTACCTATGCATACTTTTAACTGTAAGAAAAATATAATGTTTCTGACTTTCTGGCTAAGGAATTTATATTATAACTATTATAAGCGACCATATAAACAAACTAAGCCAACTTTGACAACTTGCATCTTAAAAACTACTGATTCGATTTCGATTCGGTTTTTAGTTTATAATCATGCATTTATTTGTCTTTAATTTAAAAAAATCATATATCGAAATTATACACCGTGTCTACCGTTTTTTGCGGTTATTCAGTGTGATACGAAAATTAAGGTTTTTTTTTTAAATCTTACATTTTTTTCCAATTTTTTTCAATATTTTTTTTAAGTTACATAAAGTAATACCTTTCAAATGAAACATGTTTTGTCAAAATCGGACGACGTACAAAAAAACCGGCCAAGTGCGAGTCGGACTCACCCACCGAGGGTTCCGTACAAACTTTCAATGGTTAAAATAATCATACTACTCATACTCATATTCATTTATTCATTCAACGCCATTTTACACGTCAAGATTTGATTTAAAAAAATAATATTCATACAACAATAATACTTAGAGAATAAATAGACAGAAGATTGAAATTACAAAAAGTTAGGCAATATTAACATAAAAAATGCACAAAAATATTTTTCTAATTAGGTAATAAAAAAATTGTCATAAGTGTAGAACGGGTGCTCGACCAGCCAATTTTTTAAGCGATAGGTACTTAAAGTTCGACACACTTAGGCGCTTCAACCACATATTGCGGTAATTTATTATAGACGGCAGGGTCCATCACATGTGTTAATTTGACCGTAAATTGGATTTCGCCAATTTACGGTCGATACCTACTAACTTTCCGGCATTTCGAATGTTGTACTTGGAACACATGTTGTTAGTTTTGTCACAGAATATATGTATAATAGTACAAGTACAGAAGGCTCACTCCTTTGATGTTCACAAAATGACGCCATTCTAAATTCTTACCTACATTAACAAACGGACCGCACGCGAGCAGCCAACATTGAATTTTTCCCCTCACTAGCTCGGAAACACGTGTTTTGTCCTTTAATACCAGCGGGTAAAAACGCATTTTATCCACTAGTGCTTTAAAATTGATAAAAGTAGGTGAATCTAGTAATAAAGATCATTTACCACCTGTGGAACTACTGGAAGCAGTGATAAAAGAAAATCTTGCAGTACAAAAGGCGGACTTATGCTTTAAGGCATTCTCTACTATGTTGATCTTTCTTTTATGCGGGGGGCTTCGCCCCCCGAGCCCTCCTTTATATGCTCTTAAGGGTCTCAAGAAAACCCTATCCCAACTTATTTTAAATACTGCGTTGATCTTTCTTTTATGCGGGGGCTTCGCCCCCCGAGCCCCCCCCCCTTTATTTACTCTAAACGGTCACAAGAAAACCCTAACCCAACTTATTTTAAATACTACGTTGATCTTTCTTTTTTGCGGGGGCTTCGCCCCCCGAGCCCCCCCTTTATTTCCTCTGGAGGGTCACAAAGAAAACCTTAACCCAACTTATTTTAAATACTACGTTGATCTGTCTTTTTTGTGGGGGGCTTCGATCGCCCCTGAGCCCCCCTTTATTTGCTCTTAAGGGTCTCAAGAAAACCCTATCCCAACTTATTTTAAATACTACTTTGATCTTTTTAGTAGTTCCAGTTCATATCTTCCGGCTCCATCATCAGACCTTGAAACCTAATCGTAGTCAAAGTTCATTACAAGACTTTTCTAAGAAACCCAAAAACTACTATGATACGATGTTCTATCATGTCATGTAGTTACAGTTCATATCTTCCGGCTCCATCATCAGACCTTGAAACCTAATTGTAGTCAAAGTTCATTACAAGACTTTTCTAAGAAACGCAAAAACAGCTATGATACGATGTTACATCATGTAGTTCCAGTTCATATCTTCCGGCTTCATCATCAGACCTTGAAACCTTATCGTAGTCAAAGTTCATTTCAAGACTTTTCTAAGAAACCCAAAAACTGCTATGATACGATGTTTCATCATGTAGTTCTAGTTCATATCTTCCGGCTCCATCATCAGACCTTGAAACCTAATCATAGTCAAAGTTCATTACAAGACTTTTCTAAGAAACCCAAAAACAGCTATGATACGATGTTCCATCATGTAGTTCCAGTTCATATCTTCCGGCTCCATTATCAGATCAGTTCAACAGTACCATATTATTGTACTGTCATCAGAACTACATACAGCTGCCAATTATCATTACGCTACGATCCTTGGAAGATGGTTAAATTAGCCTCCGTAGATTCCATTACATAGTTAGTTACATACACGACGACCTAATAAAAGCGTGTTAATATTAATATTAGCGCCATCTAGCTGAGCCCTTCTTCTGTGTGGTACTGAGGTAAGTACGTTTTATTCTTAGACTTTATCTGTCTATACGGAGTTATATATGTCTTTGACTAGAAGTATAGGTACTCTAATGAGTATTATTGTATTTAGCGCCGTCTCTCGGCAAAATTTACTAAGTAATTTACGCGACTTGAGACTTGTGCGAACCTTTAGGCATGGAAAGTCACATGGAAAGTTGTCGAAACTAATAATAGATGGCGCTGCATTTAAATTTCTTGACTGATAACTAATACTAAATTGAATATACTCTAAGGTAGAGCAGAGTCTAATACCTCCGCTTTACAAAAGACCGCAATCAAGTAGCACTAGACTTTACTCATTGTTGTGTTCCTGCCGGTGAGTAAGGCAGCCAGAGCTCAACGAGGGTGCGGTACTCCTTCCTTCCTTCCCCCTCCTTCCTTCAGTCGTCGGCACCCAGGCCCCTTCTAAGTACAGGTTTGTACAAGTTTCTAATGAGTCGAGTCGGCAACGCACATGTGCCACTCCTTGAGTGGCAGGCGTCCATATGTAACAGTCACCGCTTTCCATCAGGCGGACCGTATGCATGTTTGCCACCTACGTACAAAAAAAAACTCTCGACGAATTCACCTTAAACATTAAAAACTAAATCAAAATCGATTGATTCGTTCGGGAGCTATGATGCCAGACAGACATGTCAAGCGTCAAACCTATTATTATTATAATATTTTTGCGTTGGTGGTTAGAAACAAGAAACCTCCTTCAAAACTATAATAAAACACAACTTTCTATGAAAATCGGTAAAGTGCGATTCGGATTTCGACATTTCCATACAAAAAGGTCATGAGCGCCTGACTACACTAGATTTGTACTTTAAAGATTTTGCGTATATTTTGGAAACTATAAGAGATAGAGCAAATAGACTTCAGATTTTGGTTGTCGGTGGCACAATTTTTTTGTTTTCGTATATATACACCATATTTTGGACCTATTAGGGCAATATTATGGTCAGTGCAGTTCTAAACAGTCGTAAGCGCCTCTTTTTTAGTAGGAACTTAAGTCATTTTGGCAAATGCTTAAAAATTTTAACAATTTCTAAACAGAAATGAATTTCTTTCTACCTGTCCATGGCGCTCACAAAATTTCAAAACATTTAGTAAGTACTTGCAGCGGCAGTGAGTGAAAAATCTCAATTTGAGTTTTTTTCTCTTAAGTCCGACTTACGCTTGACTGTAGATTTCTAATAGGTTTTCCTGTAATCTACAGGTAGAGGGCTATCTCGTGTATTTTTTTGAAAATTTTCCGCTAAGTAGTTTCGGAGATAAGGGGGGGGGAATGGTAATTTTTTGCTTATTTTCTTAAATTACTTCTAAATTACCAAAATAAAATATATTTGAGATGCTTATAAAATGCTCTTTCATTTGATATGTAACACAATATAGTTCTAATAACTTTGATTTTTAATTGTCAATTTTACCCCCCAAAAGTGGCCCCTATGATTAAATTTCGTTTAATTTCATTTAATTATATTACATGTCCGTCTTTGGGCTACTTGTTTACATACGTGTGCCAAATTTCAAGTAAATCGGTCTAGTAGTTTCGGAGAAATCGGCTGTAACAGAGGGACAGACAGACACGCGAGTGATCCTATAAGGGTTCCGTTTTTCCTCTTTGAGTTTTCGTAACCGACCTCGCTACGCTCGTCGTTCTAAGGGATGAAATTATAATATCCTCGGAATTTTTAATTTTAGTTTGATGTGTACTGTTACTATGTATTTTTCTGTGTCAGAAAAACATGTTATTTCTGACTTTCTGGCAAAGGAATTTCAAAGTGGCCATATAAAGCGATCTTTCCCAACTTTGGCAACTTGTATCTTTAAAAATGCTGATCTGATTTCGATGCGGTCTTCAGTTTTCAACTAAAAATTTATCTGTCTTCGATTAAAAAAACTTGTATATCGACATTGTACATTTTGTCTGTCATTCTCTGAAGTTATTCAGTGCGAGACGGAAATTTACTTTTTTTATTTTTTCTTACTTTTCTTTTAAATTTTTTTTCTTTGTATTTTTTTTAAATTACACAAATTAATACCTTTCATTTGAGATACGTTTTGTCAAAATCGGACGATACAATAAAAAGATAGAATTTTTTTCATTTTCATAAAACACCTCGCTGCGCTCGGCTTCCTAAGAGATGAAATTTCGATATCCTCGGAAAAAATCGTTTACTATAATGTCTACTATCACCATGCAAAGCGGCTTGCTTCCATCCAAAAGTGCAGCTTTTGGCCAAAAATTCTCCATAACAAGTATGACTATAAGTAAATAAATAATAAACAAAAATATTGGGGGACATCTTACATAGATCAACCTAGCCCCAAACTAAGCAAAGCTTGTACTATGGGTGCTAGGCGACGATACGAATACATACTTATATAGATAAATACATACTTATATACACAGAAAACATCCAAGACTCAGGAACAAATATCTATGCTCATCACACAAATAAATGCCCTTACCGGGATTCGAATCCGCCGGGACCGCGGCTTAGCAGGCAGGGTTTTTTTCATGAATATTTGTGGATAATCTCATGTAAATGTATATCAATTTAACTCAATCAATCAAGTGACACTGAGTACCGTATCAAACGCTGCACTTTCATTATTGTTAGCATCCGAATACATTATAAATAAATAAATAAATTGCAAACAGAACTAAAACTGTTCAAATTTTCTGACAAAAAGAAGTCTTCTATGTATCCCGCGGCGGAAGACCTGTTTAGTATTGAACTGCAGAACAAGATGAAGTAGTTAAGCAGATACGCTTTTACATTTTATCCTTTCAAAATAGGTTGCAAGTGTTGCAACACCAAAACTTTTTCGCTGTATACGTAACGTAAGGCCCTCTGGCTAAGAACGTCTACCCGAGAGTCCCAAGTGTAACTGGAATGGAGTCACGAAGTCATCAAAGATAAGAGGTGAAAATTATTAGAGAGAAAGATCATTCAGCCTTGTTATTTAACAAAGCTAAATGGTGTTTGTAATATGTCATAGTTCTTTTTGCATTTGAATAAATCGGCAATGAAAACCTCGTAAATGCAATCTGATATTTAAACAAGGAGTAGGTAGGTAATACCTTTTTTAGGTAATATTCGATCTAAACGATCACAACATGACGTTTTGCCTCATATGGCAATCAGATTATGTCTCTAGCATTAAAATTCATTAATATCAAATATTAGTCAAAATTACATAAAAATAAAATCATATATCTTATGGGCAACTGAAGTCATTTCATAAAAACCGGCCAAGAGCGTGTCGGGCCACGCTCAGTGTAGGGTTCCGTAGTTTTCCGTATTTTTCTCAAAAACTACTGAACCTATCAAGTTCAAAACAATTTTCCTAGAAAGTCTTTATAAAGTTCTACTTTTGTGATTTTTTTTCATATTTTTTAAATATATGGTTCAAAAGTTAGAGGGGGGGGACGCACTTTTTTTTCCTTTAAGAGCGATTATTTCCGAAAATATTAATATTATCAAAAAACGATCTAAGTAAACCCTTATTCATTTTTAAATACCTATCCAACGATGTGTAACGTTGGGGTTGGAATGAAAAAAAAATCTGCCCCCACTTTACATGTAGGGGTGGTACCCTAATAAAACATTTTTTCCATTTTTTATTTTTGCACTTTGTTGGCGTGATTGATATACATATTGCTACCAAATTTCAGCTTTCTAGTGCTTACGGTTACTGAGATTATCCGCGGACGGCCGGACGGACGGACGGACGGACGGACGGACGGACGGACGGACGGACAGACAGACATGGCGAAGCTATAAGGGTTCCTAGTTGACTACGGAACCCTAAAAAAGGCAAGAATGAAATAACTAAGTAACCTAACCTAACATTAAGGTTACGAACAACAGCTCAAGCCTGATTATAAAATAACAATTTCCTACGACGTGTTTTTCGTATCGTAGTACATAATTATGTTACTAATTATGAGATTTATTAAATAAAATAAAAAATATTCGAAATATCCATTTTATCCGAATATCCGGATTTTCAAATATCGAGTCGAATCATCCGGATTTCGAATTGGACGGATAATTGCAAGCCCTAACACCGAACCACCGGGCAGAGTTTCAGTATTTAGGTTTATGAAGGTTTAGTATAGGTAAGTACTTACTCAGTGGCTCATTCTGTGCATCGATCAAGTCATAAATATCATCATTAGTGCCCCTTTCACTCGCAGCAGTATAAGAACATTGGATGAATTGGGATTCTTCGAGTTCTGGGACACGGGAGTGTTGAATACTAAAAACAATTTATTTTTGTGACTAATTGCACATTTCACATCTTTCATTGTGACGTTTTTAGACTAAGGGCCCGTTGCATCAACCACATTTGACACACACATCATCGTCACGCAGCAGACGCCTATGGAACTGTCCATACAATAAAATTTAACGAATGCTTTAACGGTGACAGACGGTTTGGTGCAACTGACCCTAAAGGTCCATTGTTGATAGTAGCTGATGTAATTTCTATGGTAATTGACTATCTACAGTACCAACGACACAATTAATGGGAAAGTAGTGTATATTGTACACACGCACACGCACACGCACACGCACACGCACACGCACACGCACACGCACACGCACACGCACACGCACACGCACACGCACACGCACACGCACACGCACACGCACACACACACGCACACGCACACGCACACGCACACGCACACGCACACGCACGCACGCACGCACACACACACACACACACACACACACACACACACACACACACACACACACACACACACACACACACACACACACACACACACACACACACACACACACACACACACACACACACACACACACACACACACACACACACACACACACACACACACACACACACACACACACACACACACACACACACACACACACACACACACACACACACACACACACACACACACACACACACACACACACACACACACACACACACACACACACACACACACACACACACACACACACACACACACACACACACACACACACACACACACACACACACACACACACACACACACACACACACACACACACACACACACACACACACACACACACACACACACACACACACACACACACACACACACACACACACACACACACACACACACACACACACACACACACACACACACACACACACACACACCTGAGATGACCGTACCAAGGTCAAATAAGGACGCTCGCTCTTGCTAATAGCGGCGTCCCGTCCTTATTTGACCTTGGACTGTACGATTGCCTGTAAATAAATACTTAAGCGTCGTGACATTACTTAAATTTTAAAATCGGTAAAATTGAAAGCACTAAGTTAAAAGAAAAAAACTTACTTCATTGTGGTTGTGGTGCAGAATGTTTTCGACGTATTTGTTTCGTTCGACGCCACGTTTACTCACCGCTAGTCTCAAATCAATCTAAAGTTACTAAAGTGATGGCCGTGGCCGACACCGCTTGCACTGTTCGTTCAAATTCTTGGAAATAGAAAAACCGAAATAATTTCGTTCCTGCGAACTGTTCTTTAAAGAACGTATCATTTAATTCCGTTCCCGCGAACTGTTCTTTAAAGAACGTATCATTTAATTCTGTTCTTCGGAACAGTTCTCACTCATAAACGTTCGTTCACTGAACGAAAAAGAATACCGGTTAATGGAACCAGAAACGCTAAAGTAAAGTTCTCGGGTCAACGTACGGAACCGTTCCGAAAAAAATACCGGTATCCGATCCCTGGTTAATGGACACTTCATTGCACGCTTGTGTGTGTTTTCTGTATTTTTGTAGACATTGGAAAAGTACAAAAATCGATTGCAATCCTTCGCTGCACTTTAAAGGTGGAACCACATTGTTTACTTTGAGATAACAAAAGTAAAGAATAAACACCTTGTTATAAATGAATGTGTTGACAACTTTTGTTATACCTACCTATCTCGTAATATCCATACTAATATTATAAATGGGAAAGTGTGTGTGTCTGTTTGTTTGTCCGTAATTCACGGAAAAACGGAGCGACGTATTGACGTGATTTTTGAAGTGGAGATACTTGAAGGGATAGAGAGTGACATAGGCTACTTTTTATCTCTTTATAACGCGAGCGAAGCCGCGGGAAAAAGCTAGTAAGATCATAAAAACGGTCTATTTCAGAACGGTATTCGGCCGTCCTACTCACTCTATGTTGTACATGACATATGTAATTTACTTTTAGTCAGATTAGTCAATTAGCCCGAACCAATGATCTTCTTATTGCACGTACTTATTTACAGGCATTTTGAGTGGACCGTTTACCTGTTTGTCGCCGACGTGGTAAAAAAAAACAACAATCAGTAATGCCCTGGGCATAATCGGAATTCCGCAATCCAAATCCTTATCTCGTTATGCCCACAACAAAGCTTACCAATTTGTACAGACACACACACAGACAGACAGGGAGAACACAAAAGATCCCCATTCTGAGTCATGGCTTGTCCAACAGGTCTCCATCGCCATACAGCGGGGTAACGCTGCTAGCGTGATGGGGACCTTTGGACCCGGCATGGCACGGAACGGGTTCCTTTAGGTATCCTACCTTTTTTATATATTTATAGTAATAATTGTTTTTTAATTTTATAATTGTATGGTACTTATTATAAGTAATCAACTATTTATAAATTTTGTAAGAATCCCTAAATAAACTGTACCTACACTAACCATATATTGTTGAAAATTACACATTTGTTAA
Organism: Leguminivora glycinivorella; assembly: GCF_023078275.1. NCBI lineage: Eukaryota > Metazoa > Arthropoda > Insecta > Lepidoptera > Tortricidae > Leguminivora > Leguminivora glycinivorella. The sequence continues at coordinate 20,814,936 of NC_062982.1, forward strand.
ATATAAGCCTAATTAAACCATAAATACATGATGTAATAAATTTGTATTAAACATTATATTAAATGTAATCAGGAATCATCCATATTCATTTGTAATAAACCATGCTATTGGAAATGGTTATTAATTAATTTAGCTTAATATTTCTTGGTAATAATAGCCAACTTCGCTTAATCACTATAATTCTCTTCCCTTAATGCCAATTTCATGTTATTCATTGGTCATAAAAAGTAGGGGCAAAGAAATTAACACAGAAAAGATTTACTCACACATGCAAAACTAATCCGTTTTGAAACACACACAAACACAAACATACACAGGCAGAGACACACACTTATGCAAAAATAAACATGTTATATTATACATTTATGCAAAAAAGACACAGGCGTGGTGAATTAAAGAACACAAAAGAATCACACAAGCGATCAAAATGCATATGCAATCACATGTCTGTAACTATTATTTTATGCAGTTTCCTACGAAGATTTGTTTTTCCTCTAAGCTTAAAATAGAAACCTGAAAAAAATAATGGTTTTATACGAGGAAAAAAATCTCATTTCATAACCGGGTAAACAAAGAAGAAAAAAATTCTTCGTAGAAAATTGCAAAAAAATATGGTTTTCTACGAAGAAATAAAAAATCCTCTTTCATAATCCAGTTAGCTAAGAAGAATAGCTATTCCTCATACAAAACCATTTATCTACGAGGAAAAAGGGAATTTTTCTCATATTGTACACAGATTTTGACAGAGAGAAGTTACTGAAATGCTGCCATTTACTGTATGTTCTACGTAAAAACAAATCTATATCCAATCACAAATAACTTCATATCTAACAGATAGTTGTCTAAGCGGACCCCAGGCTCCTATGAGCCGTGGCAAATGCCGGGATAACGCAAGGATGATGACTAACAAAGTTAGAATAACCTACTATCCCGTTAGCCGAATACACACAAGTACGCACTTACACAGGCAATTGTTATAATTCTGATATTACATCAAAAACTAGCGTCATAACAATCCAACACTTACTTATTTTGTCTTCACTGTCATTGGCCTATAAGCAGTCCTGTCATTTCCACACGAAAATGGGTCCGTCAATAAAAGTATTTGTGGTGTTCCATTTATGAAGGTTCCTACCTATGTGATTTCACATGAAAATGTTCTTCATTATATCAGCCTTTTATCGTCCACTTCTAAATATAAGATTTTCTTTCTATAGTCAATTCAGAGACATGCCATGCAAATACATCGCCCATTGCTGAGTATTGGCCTTTCTTCTAGTAGGTACGCCACATGCCGGTCCTAAATACCTTTTACCGTTATTTTTTTATACGTAAGCGTATCGTAGCTAGGTCTCTTCATAGCTCTTCAGGCCCCGTAGCCGAATGGCATTTCTCCGACGCCAAACGAAAGCGATACGCCGCTGGCTCTGTCGCGCCAATACGCAAGCGCGATAGAGATAGATATCTACTAACGCTTCGTTTCGTGAGCGTTTCGTGAGCGATTGTGCCATTCGGCTAGCCACCCTGTAGTGGCGCGTTTCGATCGCCATGCAACCTCAACGATTGTCATGGGTGAAGTATTGGGACCCTTTTGTCAAAGAAAGTCGCATATACTCTAACAAAAGTGCTACTTCAGTAAATGTGTTTTGCTACTTGGGTTGGAACAAGTTAATTAATCAAAGCACTCAGTAAGCCGTGAGGTTTCTCGGCTAATGTCTTTTGCTTGTTATAATATTATTTTTCTGCCGCTATTCGTTTGTTCCTTTTAGGATTAAGTTCTTTTCGATGGTATTTTTTGTTCGATTACAGATTTCTCTTTGATATTGAATTTCTAATAGAGTGTTAGTATATATTTTGTAGATTGTCGACTTTCTTATCAAACATAATAAATATGTCTCTATTTAGAACTTATCCCTCTGAAGAGTGAATTTGAAACAGACGTAATCCTTAAAAATCGTGCATCTTCTATGCATTAAATTTAATAATATGTACATTGATTGATTGATATAAGAAAATGACGTTGAGTTTTTAACTAAACGTAAAGCAGCACGGGAAGCATGGTCGCGCGATAGACGATAAAATAGCAGGCCATCCCTATCGCACTATTTGAAAGTGCGATAGGGACGGCCTGATATTTTATCGTCTATCGCGCGACCATGCTTCCCGTGCTAGACCTAATAAAGTTTAGTACATAGTTTTCGCAAGGAAGAGCGTTAAATTTAACGTATTGCAAGATAAGGAACTATATATATAAAAAAAAATAGTTCAAGTATTATATTCAAGAGATATTAACATTTCGGCAACACTCATCAATCCATACACACATTTTAAATCAGAGATTTTTAGGGTTCCGTACCAAAAAGGTACAAAAGGAACCCTTATTTATTTTATTTTTTATGAAATTATTACAGAAGTGACCAACAACCAAAAGATGTTTTTTTTTTTGTTTTTACAAGCTTTTATTCAATTTGCCTTGTTGGTATGTTAGTTTGGGTCAAAACGTAGAAGCTAAATTTGACCCACTTCCCGGTTTCCGATTGAGCTGAAATTTTGCACACATATGTAAATCACGTGACAATGCAAATATTATGGTATCATGGAGCTGATCTGATGGTGAAGCAGAAAGGTGGTCATAGGAACTGAATGATATGAAACGTCGTATCCCCATCGAGTAAGGGGTTTTTAGAAAGTCTCGGTGAGCAGCAGACGACTGTTGAAAGAAAGGTACAATCAATAAAATCTTGTGCCAAAAATGACATTTTTGCAAAAAAACTTATTATGTATTTTTTAAACAAACAAATCTCGTACCAAAATGAGACCCACAATATATGTACTGCTATTCAAGAACTCGTGCGTCAAGTACTAAGCGTATATTTTTACGGTGCATTTTTACGACCTTTCTTGATGCAGCAATTTATATTATAAGTACTATTAGGTGGTTATTGCATGCTTTGACTACCGCATTATATTGCTAGGCTAGTGCTTTATAAGATGAAGTTTACGGTGAAATTATGTGCTGAGTGTAACATATTTTAATACTAATAAAGTTCTTATAGCACGTTAGACTTATGGTAAAGATTGCCGTGATTCTTTTTAGCATGCATTTGGTCGGTTCGTAGATAATATAATATAAAACTAGGTTATTTTCAGGCTGTTCTGAAATGAGTAGCTAACAGATCAGGCCTCTAACACACAGGAAACAAGAGATTTATAAAGTATATTCTTGAATATGACACTCTCTGCCAGGCGGATGTCGTTATAGTATGAATTTTCTGAGATGAATTTTTGGGTTTTGCCGTAATCTGTTAAACAAAAGCCTTTGTTTCTATTATTCACAGCTAGCTCCCGTTTCCACAGCACGTGCTAAAGTCTCAGTGTAGTTAAAAAGCAACTATCATGATAACAATAAGGTTCAAATTTATGAAACAGTTTACAGTATGCAGGTAACTTTTTTTGAAGATGACAAAACGTGTTATCTCCGAAAGGGCTTTTAATGGATTTGAACCTTATTGTTATCATGATAGTTGCTTTTTAACTACACTGAGACTTTAGCACGTGCTGTGGAAACGTGAGCTAGCCGCTGTGAATAATAAAAACAAAGGCTTTTGTCTAACAGATTACGGCACAACCCAAAAATTCATCTCAGAAAATTCATACTATACAACCTTGGGTGCGCCAAAGTTCATATAAAATAACAACACAACCTTACAACAACTTACACGCTTTTTAAGCGCCACATACTTGTTTGCATTTTTGTAGTGCGAAAGGGAAAGATGAATACACATGCGAAAGAAATATAATCAATTAGATATACTGATTATACAGTTAATATCACCAAGAAATCGAGTATTCAGCAAATATTCTGGAACAATCCTGTAGATTGTCCTGTATACTAAATGGTGTATATTTGCACCATCAACACTTTAATCGTTGCATGTTAGTAATAAGCAATAGTTTTAAGTGTTTAATTCATAAATTCTTATTCCTTCTTTTCAAATGTATGTATTGGTTGTATATGGTTTCTGCAATAAGGTACAGCGCGGCAAATCTCGACTGGGGGGGCAATTGTAACTAAACCATTTTTCCATTATTACACTATGCTGTTGAGTTCTACATGTATCCACTGAACAAATCTACCATATATAACCGGTGAACACTCTATTTAATAATGCAAACATTGTAAAACATGGACAAAATAGAGTAGTTACATTTGCCCCCCGATCGAAATTTGCCCCGCCGTAGGTACTTACCTTCAATGTTTTTCTATCCTATTTTAGATCATTCTAGTTCACAAGGTTCACCAACAGTCATAAACTGAACAACGAAATACTTACACTAAACAAGATGCAACCTACTTCTGGCGAGCAGTCAGGGCCTTGCATTCTAGGAAAAATATAACATTCTCGCGAATAAGGTCGCGAGCTAATTACAGTGAGTTTTTCCACATGCCCGGGGCCAAATTAAAATGCGGTTGCGAACTGCGACCGGCGGTGAATGTGATGGTTTAGCTGACATCAGTTAGTGTGGATGAGCCTTTAACCTTATTATTAGCAAGTCTATGATGAATCTGCATGGTTGTGGTCGTGCTTACTTTCGTATTTATTTAGACAGCCACCAAAAACGTTGCTGCCCTAACTGACACTGTTTGGTTAGTCTGAGAAGCCAATGGGATGAATATAATCATCACAGGGTCAACATTTCATGGTCGAAATATGACATACATGTCGAACAGGTCGAATTATGTCACGTTCCATGGCGAAAGCCTAACCCTTCTGTTTACACGTTTGTATTTATCAATATAGTTCTGTTAAGTATAGTTGGTATATGTATATTTGTTGCCTAATTCTTATAGTAAAAGTTCTGTTTGAAGTGTGTAAGATATCTAATGTCTGTGTTATGGACCTTGTTTCCATGTCAAAACAAAATGAAATGTATGGTAAATAGCTAAACAACCCGTTAAGTCGGTTAGCTTAGCGTGAAAATTAAAACTACACAAAAAAAGATATCGTGACAAAGTGTCACTTTTACAAACACCGAGGTTGGCCTTCTGAATAATTATAACAATCACCGTTTCATGTAAAGACTGCGTGTACAACAGCCAGTCTAACCGAAGCACAGATTACTAGAAAGTTACTAATATAACAGAACCTTCACTTGCCCGAATACACAAATACCTACGCTTTATTCAAATAATACTAATGAGTTACTACGTAAAACTCAGAAGAATAGTAAGTACGTGCCATGTGACGCGAAGACACAGGCGGGCGCGTGGCGATGGCGGCCGTGGCGCCCCTCAGCCACTTATTCATTTGAATGAAGGGCTAGCGTGTCGCGCGACCACGAGCGAGTGACGTAGGCCTGGCCAAAGTGGCAATCGTTGGCGATCAAATCGCAGTCTGACTCTGTCGCGCCACTACTGAAGAGCGAGGAGAGCAATACGATACGCTTACGAAACGTTGGCTTTGTACCCAGTTGTAATAACTCAGCTGAATGGTAGACCTTATTTGTTCGAAATACGATTAATATTGATCAGGTCGACAAAAAAATATCAATCAAATGCCTAACATTCTATCTATCTATTCGTTGTACTCTGGCGAGGTTGCGTAGGAGTGCCGAAACGTACCTGCGACCTCGTCCTATAGCTCTGAGGCGGCAATCGAGGGGTTTTAGTGGATAAACCATGGGTCTCTTTAGCCTATATGAGAGTCCCACATAACCATCCCAGGCCGGTCCCTGCGCCTGGGATGGTATGCGTAAAGTATTTCCCCTGGTTAAAAAAGTGTTGCTAAGAAACTCAAGTTGTCAGGTATGCTTGAAAGATTGTTTGTTTCAGAGAAATTGTATTAAATAAAGTTTTAGACTAGAAAATATAGACTTTTTCTGTAAAAAAAAACTTGTATATTTTAAAGCCTGAACAGAGGTTTTATTAAGTTTATTGAAGCGCGATGTGAAATTCTCGGAATTCCTGATATCGAAAGAACCTAAGCTGCTTACGATACTGTAGTATATTTTTACAATAATATAACGAACGCAATTTCTATGAATTATAAAAGAAAAATACGATTAGATAATGTAGAAGCTCTGAAGCGGCGTTTATAATTCCAGCGATATTTTAATTGTATATGGAAAAAACATAACGATGGATTTATTAATGAAATTCTAATAATATTTATATCGGAAAAAGTCGTAGGTACCGTATCCGTATAACAACAGAAAAAAAAACTAGAAATCTATATATCAGAAGTGTACTGACCGGCAGAGAATAACGCTGAGATTAACAATGTTTTACAACTAAGGATTAAAACGTACGTCCGTTCAAAACGTAAAAGAATAACGAAACTATAAGTATAATCCCAACCGCTTGAGTCCTAAAACAGCAAACACTATGTGTGGCATGTAACACGAGCTTAAATATAAACTCCTCAAACTTCGCTGGTACACATTTCAGGTCTGCTATTCTGTACACTTTTACAAAGACCACCATTACTAAGTCCCTGATAAGGAGTACTTCATAAGCACATGGGTCTCATGTTGATCTGGTTTGTGTTGTTGGGAATATGTCGCCAGGTACAAAACATACAAGCAACAAAGCGGTCCCCGTTCGGGCTAATAACTCCGCCTAGTGGTGTAGATTTATGGTGAAACCGGGTACCGGAACCGAAAGGCTTGGGTATTTTAAGGGGTGCTTTAAAGGAACCGGATTGGAATAATGAAAATCTGCCTAACTAGACGTACGTATCAGAAAAGTTTCAAATATTACCTAAACCTTAAGCAGAGAATATATAAAAGTACAAGTAGCGGCTTAACACAGATAACCCTTTGGTAAACCCGAGTGCAGAAACTACTACTGTCATAGTGTTACCTACAACTACATAATATCCAAACTTGTTCAATAATCTGTGGATTGTGCTAATGTTACGTCAATTTGACAGAAAAACCTCTTAAAATTATAAGAGTAACATTGTCAAAATTAATATTTAATCTTGATATTTCATTAACCATAAATCATAGCGCAGTACAGCTCCATCTTCAGTACTGGCTGTCAAACGACGAAGCGCGACTTTTAGAAATCACCTCTTTGTGACATCTCTCTGTTCCAACTTCCACTGATAGACAATCGAAAGAGGATTCAAAACCGATACCAGAGTAAAATCTCTAAACAAAACACTCGCAGGCCGTGTTCAGCGGCCGTATAATTATTTACGTCACATCGACCTCTGTTTGTACGCAGACCAGCTTAGTTGAGAGTTGACGGGCTCGGCCCGACATAGGTCCTCGGCTAAGCCTTATTACAAGGCAAAACGGTCTTACGATGGTCACTTTTGAGTACATGAAACAAAATACACCTTTTGCGTGTCTAGGATACGTTGAGCTCTCACTGCAATGACATTTGTGAGTGACTATAGGTCATTTATTATTAGTAAAACATGAATAGTAGTTGCGGTTGATTTTGGTACGGTGATTTGGATACCTTTTGTTAACAGAAGTAAACATCTCAGCACATTAGGGAATAATCGATAGAGTACCTAATATTGCTTTTAAGTACACTACACTATTCAAAACACTAAATGTGGGTTGTTGGATAAGATTTTTTTTATGAAATAGTCAACAAACGAACTTGCTGGGAAGCAGTCATCGCCTCTCTAACACAGGAGCCACACAAACATGGCTGCTTCTTGAAAATCCTATATAGAAAATCTTATTCGGAATAGTTCAATCCTTTCACAGCAAGTGTTGTCTCAAACGTCATAATTTTATATGAACTTATGTTCACCGTACCTTGCATTGCTCTCAAAACCGCTCTCAACTTACATACCTTGATATGATTCTATCAGATTTGACAGTATAAACGATTAATCTTGACATACAAGGGGAAACTTTGCACGTTCCTTGATTCCGGAACACTATAAACGGAGTTCGACGTCATCGTCAAGTTCACCCCAGTCCAGGTAATCAGACGGCCGACGAGCCAACCCGTCTGGGATTTAACTTAGAACACATTACCATGTCCGTTGACCCGTTCGTGTTCTGTACTTTAAAGGGCAGACCACTTATAGGGTAGAGGAAGCATCCATAGCCCACGATTTAGCCGCGTTCAAAAAACTTGCATACCAGTCTTGCATGACAGTGGCGTCATATTTTACTGTACAAATGCAAAGAACGTAATACTTCGAAGGCTATTTTAAAGATACCTAAAGAATAATTGTCTCCTGAAAGTGATACGTTTAACCAAAGCTCGAGATTTTGCGTCTACACGAGATGGCCTTCGAGAAACCTTCAGGTAACTAGTTGCGACCTAGGACGCTGATCGCCATGAGCAACTTAGCTGTACAGTCCACAGTGTGGCAAAGTCAAAATTATGATGCAGCACAAGGTGGTCGACATAGAATTTCGTTTCCGCTGTTCAAAAATTTTGATGACATATCCCACCAATTTTCGTCGCTTCTGTAACAATTTCACGCCGCGTCTACACGAGATGGTCTTCGGCAAGCCTAGTTGCGAACTAGGACGCTCAAACACGTTTAGCTCGGCGGTTACGCTTTAACCTACGTCAGACTTTGATATCGTGCCTCACAGCCAGAGGTCTGGTGGTCGGGCTAATTTGCGATGTCTAATATACGATGTGTATTCAGTTACTATTTGCAGCTATCTTAGTACACAAGGTTTTGCTTCTAATATAACTAGTTCCACTTATTAATTTGCCTTTAAATGAGCATACAACGATTTAATACAAGTTCTCCTAACAGTGTTTTCACATTATCCGAACCGATATCTGATGTAGGACGGTTGTCAAAAGCAAAAATCAAAGATGGTGCATTTAATGTATGTATAGTTAGGATATCGGTCCCTACATCCGATATCGGATCGGATAATGTGAAAACGCTCTAAAGGTATTTTGTTTAAATTGGCTTAAAATACATTTTAATTTTTCATATCACGACAGACATGACGTTGGCATCGAACAAAATTAATAATGTAAATTCACTTTATAAAGCCTGTCAATCTTCAATTAAACTCTCATCAACAATTTCTCTGTATCGCCATTAAAGCACAACGTATTATTTACAAAAGAACTAATGAAAAAAGTTTAAAAGTTTTCTATTCTTAGGCGCGGGAGTTCGCTTTTTTTAATGGACTCTCGAAATCGTTCAAAGGGCAGAACAATTTGATCCAAAAAGGGCAGGATAATGGACGAAACTTGCCTTTAATGCCGAGTGAAATATATTTGGGGGAAGTGACCGATTAGCGGCGCGGGAGAGAATATGGGATGAAGGCTACTCAGCGATCTCTTTGATACTAAACTACATATGTATATGACCCGAAGCTTACATAAAGACTTGAGAGAGGCGTTAATGGAACAAGGAGAGACTGAGGAAGGCCAAAAGTAGCGTTTATGAAAGCTGTAAAAACAACAAACTTTTTGCAAAATAACTGATAAAAAAGGACGCTAGAAATTAGGTATGCTCTCACCCTATTTCACATACTTATACAATTTATAATAAGTTTAAGACCTTTAGTTAAAATGGATCTGTACGAATACTAAAGACATATTATGTAACTCCGTATAGACAGCTACATCCTAAGAAAAAAAACGTAGGTACCTCAGAACCATATAGAAAAAGGTACGGTGCCCTAGGTGGCATTACATCATTGGGGGACGCTCGGCTAGATGGCGCTAATATTAATATTTGACATTTTAACACATATCACGCTAACAATATGGGCCAAATTGCCAAAACGGAGGTTTAAAAGTTTTAAGCTTGTGTCGAAAGATGGCAGTCGTTGCACTGTGATTACATATTTTACTTTGACAGTAACTCTCTATAATACTTAATCCTCTTTGCAGATACGAATCTTTTAAAAATCTTTACGATCCTTTCTTCAAAAACCCCCTCATAGAAGAAACTAAATACCCTCATATAAACTAACCTGAAAGTAACTACCGCATTTAAAACACCAAACCCCACGTAAACCCCAAGTTTTGGATGTAAATTACAGTTGGAACCCCAAATCGTGCGTCCCCCGTAAGTTGACCGATATAACTCCTCGATTCCACAACCCCATTTATCTTATACCCCAATCCTTGGACTTTTAACCTTATTAGCTTCACATAAACGTTGGGATTCAGAGTTAAAAGAAAGGTGAGATACGAGGTTTTGACAGACGGTCGATAAGCTACAGCAATAACGAGGCATATTTGCGACTTAATAAAAACCATATTGGGGATCGAAATTGGATTTCATTGGTTTTTTTATGGACAAGAGGGAAGTAATTTTGATTTAAATGGCGTGCAAGTGTTTATGTTAATAAAGACATGGTTATTCCTAATCCTTTCCTTGTAGAAATATCAATTGAGGATGAATTCATATACTAATATGTAAAACTACCGTGAGACTGACATTAAACATGTAAAATCGGGTAACTCACGTAAAATTGTCAAAGGTCGCTCGACATGTTTCGCTCCGTAACGAGGAGCATTTTCATTAAGCACGCGCAATCCCAATACGGAGCGTAACATGTCGAGCGACCTTCGACAATTTTACGAGAGTTACCCGATTAATAATTCCTATACTAAGCCACTAAAGCCACACAAGTTAATGATGAGACGACGGGTGATAGACATATATGGAAGAGGAAGATAATTATGGTCGCCGACCCCAAGTGGCTGGGATAAGGGCAAGAGAATGATGATGATGCTAAGTCACGCCAGACTTGCATCCTTCTGCACTTAACTAGGGCCTTAGAAATTTAGTTTAACTTCCTAGCAGAATTACCTTAACAGTAATAGCCCAACAATTCCCGAAAAGTTTGTACATTTGGATCACGTCTTTGATTTTGATAAAAATTGGTAGACTGATAGAGTCCATGATGCTGAGCAAGATCCACTAGGTTTCCCAAAATGTCCTACGTAGTTTGTATAAAATTTTCCCGTTTTGTTACTGAAAATGTATAGAAATCTGGTACTTAGTCTTGTTCAGCATCATGAATATTAGCCTACCAATTTTTATCAAAATCAAAGACGTGATCCAAATGTTAAAACTTTTCGGGAATTGCTCCCCATCACACTAACTTACACACTCACGGCACATGTAACATCAACCGCGAGCAATTTACACTAAACCCAACAAAGAGCCGGTTTAAAATTCCCCAAAAGTGAAATAAAACTTGAAACTCTTGAAAGTGTTCCGCGAACTGGATCAAGCACTAAGCACTAAGCATGCCCTGTTTTACAGCTGTTGGTTGGATAGTTGGTGGCTTAACACTTCGCCTTTACGGCTCTTCGGCACTTTACTAGGCTTGAGTTTGGATTAAACGTTTTATTATTGACAGTAACACTAGTTTCTGTGTGAAGATCGGAACTTTTATGAGAACGCTAGATTCTCTCGAAGAACAATAAGGGAAGTTGAGTAGGAAATTCTCTGTTTTATACTCGTCACTTATACGAATCTTAAGCATTTGCGACGAACGTTCACCCTTTTACACAGAATATTACAAGTTTAAAAATGATTTTTTGTCGTCTCCAATACAAGTACAAACGCAAAATGTAGGTACGAGTATGTAAGTGTTCGTTTCTATCCATAATTAATATTATAAATGGGTAAGTGTGTGTGCCTGTTTGTTCGTCTCACGGTACAACGGAGCGACGAATTAAGGGGATTTTTTAAGTGGATATAGTTAAAGCGATCGAGAGTGAGATAGGCTACTTTTGACTCTTTCTAAAATGGGAAGTAAAAGTTTGTACCTTTGAAGCATTCCGCAATTTTCAAATTTAACGCGAGGCTTAACCCTTCGTCTGTGTCTGTCAAAAAATTGTCATAAAAAAATTAACTTTGATATACATTTTTAAAGTCCAACGCCTTAAGTTAGGATCCTTATCAAACACAGACGAAGGGTTAAAGCTAGTTATCCATAAACCTTCGCGACTTTTAAGTCATGGTGATGTTTTAACATCACCATTCCGTCCGATGCCATCACCATCACCGTCCCTTAATGGTGATGTTTTAACATCACCATTAAGGGACGAAACAAAAAGCAAACACGATAGAGAAATGCCAACAATACGTGTGACCTCTCAGCCTTGACATAAACAAACACGAATATGTCTGAAATAGGACTCGACATCAAACAAAAGGTAGGAAATCCCCTCTAAACCTTACAATACGGTATCTTTACGCAGCTTGCGCCAGATTAAGGCGAACACGGCCGCCGCACAATATGCCAAATTGTTGGAAAATATTTTTTTGATATAATATTTATATAATATTTTTTTGTAAAAAATCCGATATTTCGACGCTATCTCTTAGATGCTTTAAGCTTTTTGATGATATTCCTGTGATTATTGAAGTGGTTTTGTCGTTATAGTCATTCACTTTCAAAAATCTTTCAATATGATCGTCATGGTGATATGTGACGTGAACGTCTGAACGATGTGAATATCTCTCGGTCAGAAGTTAAAAAATACGACTGAAGATTTTTATATGGTGTGTGTCTTCATAATGTGCAATGATACTTAATATTTTGTGTATTTTTCATTCTTCTTCAGTATATATAGGTATAAAAAAAATTCATTTCAAAGTAAAAATTACGTGCCTATAAAAATTATAGTAGGATAAACTTTTGTGATTAATATCTGCGTAATAATTTAACATTTCGTCAACAGAGTGATTATAGTCTGATAAAAATAATTCCTTCAAGTATCATATTTATATTACTCTCTACATCTACTACATAAATTGTTGGAATGTAATATACCTATAATCTTTCATAATAGTTTATTTCACATTTCATGTGAAATGTTTGTATGGAAGCCGGTTCGGGTATGCTAATCTCATGATTAGACAACGTCATACGCCGTCTAACGTCACCGTTGTACCGGCTGAGATACAGCCCAGATTACGAGGGACCCCTCTAAGACGTTTTATTATTTTTCTTCGTTGAGGGAATTCGAGCGCTTATATTTCTACTTTTGAACGGGAGTTTCGTCAAAAGTTGTCTCATCATGGGACTCTTCAAGGAAGAGGTCAATACATGATGATAATCGTATATAGAAATACGCTAACGGAAAATGTTTCGGGATATTTGGGATGACAGATGCTGCGAAAAGTCTCGTTTTTTTTCTAGTAGACGTGGTGACAATTTCTAGTTAGTTTCGCAAACCCACCTTCTCCAAGAGAACATAATATTTTTGCAGGTAACTAATAATTCCTGTAATAATTACTAACTTATATACAGATCGAAAAAAAAAGTTGTGACCGGTGTAATAATGAGAACGTCAGCTAAATAAGCCGTCGGCAATCTATACAGTCAAATACACAATTTTGTATTGCACGTTGTCTGCATCTATATTTAATACCTTGACTGTACATGAGACGTATAATATATCGTTTGTTTTATTAAATTCTCAAAAACAAAATATACTAAAACAATGCGAAAAACCACTCAAGCGCACCCCAAAACGTTGCACCACAAATGAACGAACGCTCTTGAAGGCAATTCTATATGCATAGCAAATTCACAATTCGACAATTGAAAATTGTGTTTGGCCCCGATATATTTTATTGTCATAGATTTTATTCCGTGCTTGTGCTGCATTGTTTTATATCTATTTTATGATCGGAATAGAAAATGGATTTCACAATGCAGTTTTGATTTAGGCTGCGTGTGTTTTGGGTTATAAATACCTATAATTTTATGTGTACATCAACATGTACACACACCTACCATACACACATCTCTGGATTTATGTCTGATAGTAATTTCAATTAAATAAAAAAAACCGGCCAAGAGCGTGTCGGGCCACGCTCAGTGTAGGGTTCCGTAGTTTTCCGTATTTTTCTCAAAAACTACTGAACCTATCAAGTTCAAAACAATTTTCCTAGAAAGTCTGTATAAAGTTCTACTTTTGTGATTTTTTTCATATTTTTTAAACATATGGTTCAAAAGTTAGAGGGGGGACGCACTTTTTTTTCCTTTAGGAGCGATTATTTCCGAAAATATAAATATTATCAAAAAACAATATTAGTAAACCCTTATTCATTTTTAAATACCTATCCAACAATATATCACACGTTGGGGTTGGAATAAAAAAAAATTTCAGTCCCCACTTTACATGTAGGGGGGGTACCCTAATAAAACATTTTTTTCCATTTTTTATTTTTGCACTTTGTTGGCGTGATTGATATACATATTGGTACCAAATTTCAGCTTTCTAGTGCTAACGGTTACTGAGATTATCCGCGGACGGACGGACGGACGGACGGACGGACGGACGGACGGACGGACGGACGGACGGACGGACGGACAGACAGACATGGCGAAACTATAAGGGTTCCTAGTTGACTACGGAACCCTAAAAAGTATACCTATTGTATATTTAGTTTTTAGGGTTCCGTAGTCAACTAGGAACCCTTATAGTTTCGCCATGTCTGTCTGTCCGTCCGTCCGTCCGTCCGTCCGCGGATAATCTCAGTAACCATAAGCACTAGAAAGCTGAAATTTGGTACCAATATGTATATCAATCACGCCAACAAAGTGCAAAAATAAAAAATGGAAAAAAATGTTTTATTAGGGTACCCCCCCTACATGTAAAGTGGGGGCTGATATTTTTTTTCATTCTAACCCCAACGTGTGATATATTGACGGATAGGTATTAAAAAATGAATTAGGGTTTACTAAAATCGTTTTTTGATAATATTAATATTTTCGGAAATAATCGCTCCTAAAGGAAAAAAAAGTGCGTCCCCCCCCCCTCTAACTTTTGAACCATATGTTTAAAAAATATGAAAAAATCACAAAAGTAGAACTTTATAAACACTTTCTAGGAAAATTGTTTTGAACTTGATAGGTTCAGTAGTTTTTGAGAAAAATACGGAAAACTACGGAACCCTACACTGAGCGTGGCCCGACGCGCTCTTGGCCGGTTTTTTTTTGTTCGTATCATGTTCCCTGGAATCTTTAATAGTAGGTTCCTGTGACCGTTACCATTACTTGTGTGTGATTAAAGTCATGTAATTCTGGCGGAGTTTTACCAAATCTTGCGTCTTTTGTCAAGTTCAAGTAAATACAAGTAACGTTCTTAAAATGTATTTAACGTAGGTTTCTTTACTTGCTCATTAAGTACACCATTTAGATCAATAGATTACAAGGTGGAACTTCGAATAATTTCAAGTGCAGAGTCAATAAAAACGGTAGTGTTAAATTTACCTTTCCAAATGTTTGTATGCGATATACGAACTAATCGTTTTTCATGACTGTTTTTTAGAGATCTATTTGAACGGAAATGGGTCAGAGTTGATAGCAGGTTGCCAAAATAAAAACTGTTACCTATCAAAATATTTCATATTGGCTGTATACTATGTTTTTATGTACAGGAAATAAAAGCTACAAATAAACTTCATAAAAGATCTCCAATTACATCTTACGAATAATTATGCTTATTTATGAGCATGACATGGATATGTATATCAATAGTGATATTTCGTCATACAAAACAATGCGTGGAGTCCCTCCGCTCGGAAGAAGTGAAACTCCCTAACATAACCTCAAAAACATTTTGTCAAGTGACCATCACGTTTTTGCGTTCAGTTATGTCCATCTTTTTACTGTTTTAAATATGTTACATTGCTATTTGCTCAAATTATTTAAAAAACAAACATAATCACTTTGCACTCGATCTAAATATAAAATATACACATTCCACCATTCAAAACCATTCTGGGCATTCTGTGACTGACTGAGTGAATAAGTGTATGAATGGAATGAGTGAGTCGCGTTGAGACAGAATGTTACGCGCTGAGTGAGCGGCATTCCACGCAAAGTAACAGTGACAGTGTTACGCGCTGTCAGTTGGAAGTCGCATTAGAATTTTCTAAATTCCTGCCGGAGGTGTGAATTTTTCTATTTTCCCTTTAATTTAAAAATATGTAATGTCCCTCACAAAGATTTCTGCATGATAAAAAACAAATTTTGCATTAGAAGTTTCACTTCAAAAGTGTCATTTTTGACACTTACAATATTAAAATCTTCCACGGCAGCTCATTACTTAAACTAAATCAAGCATGAAAGTCCGTAAAATACTCTTAAACCCGAACACTAAAAAGTGATAAAAGGTAACCGTGCACGCGAACCTCTTAAACTGGCAAGATAAGCCCGACGCCTCCTTTTGCAAGTCCCATTAACTTCGGCAAAGCAAAACCTCCTAAACTATGCATGTATCGTATGTGCATCTCTTTTCAGCTGGCCACCTCGCACTAGTTAACATTCAGCCAACATAAAGGGTGGAAAAACGTCCGTTCAAAGGGAACAGGTTTACCAACACTCGAGATGCCATCTTCTGAGGGGCGTGAATTCGATCTCTTTGCTGTTCAACATCGGATTTCACAGATGCAAAAAAAAAAATATTTTGCTATCGATACTTAACTGTTGTCAACGACTAGACCGAGAACTCCGTATTAGCATTTCAAAGGTTGGCGTTTGGGTCATTCAGTAACTCTATCGTCGTCCATTAGTTAGTGGCAGGTTAATAAGGTTCTTTGTCGGGGACCCTCGGCGCTTTCACAATTTCGCCTTGAATACGGCTTATCTCCGGGCTTGTTTGCTTGCACCCCTGTAAAAGACTGCTGCGCCAATTTTTCTTTACTTGGAAATTACGAACAAGACGCGGTCTTTGACGAAGCGCTCCTTTGTTTCACGTTTGTTTTTATTATCCGCTTTAGAGGTTTATGATGACAATAAGAGTGTAAAATTCGATCACTGACCTATCAAAGGCCCAATAATAAGTTGGGAAGGGGATTTCGTCGCTCGGAATCCGCCGATTGAGCCTCTCAATAGCTGGTTTCGACGCGAAATGGAAAATTAATGGCATGGAAGTAAATTTCTTTGGATAACGTAAGACAATAGAAGATGGTCGCTTATAGGCTACATCATAAAATTGTGGAACTATCTTTTCAAGAAGTAATTCAGTAAAGTAATACATTGAAAGTTTTTAATTTCTCATTTGTTGTTGAATTTTTGACAGATTTCAGATGTTTTTTTTTTATGTTCCTTATTCATACATTAAACTATCTTTCTCCTACATTAAACTATAACCAGCGAATTTCACAATTGGCACTCAACGAAATTCTCAAAGCAGTTACCAAGCATTATCGCCGCATTTAAGAGGCAGCGGTCCAATAATAGATAATATCTTGGGGTCTAGATACGTTATTAAAGTTAAATAACAGCGCGCCCTCATGCAGAAACTTCTATTACAGGGGATAGGAAGAAAATACGTTATCAGAAGCGATTATTGGAACGGATTAATATCTATAGGAAGGCCAGATGGGATTTTTAACCGGTTCTTTGTTTGCTACTTGTGTTTCAGGTTTAGGAGCGTTTATAGGAGCGAGGACTTTATAAGTCTAGGCTAAAGTACGTATCTTTTCGAGGTATATTGAAGGAATATGAACAGCGTTGAACACTGGTGGAAACACTGAAACATTTTTTTGCGTGGATTCGATATGTGCACGGACTAGACCCTGAGAAATTCTTAATTGGGATAATCTTTACGCACACAGACGTAGTACATAAGTGTTTAGGACTTTTAAGGCTTAGAATTTTTTGAGATTCTGCTTCAAATACGGCAGAGCCTTACATGTTGGTTACTCAATTACTTATATTACGCTAGTTTTAATCACTGTGCTGTCTCAAGGTCAGGCATCAGTAATTTCTTGAATTTCTTGAATTTCGGATTTCTTGAATTTCGGATGTACAATAATCCCAACACTTCTTTTTGGTTGGTCCGGTCCAGTTCTTTTCCGGTTATCTAAATATTTTGATAGGTTGACTAAACTATTCTCAAATTTTAAAACCTATCCTCAAACACGGAGCTAACTGGGCATTCCTCGGGTTAATTCAAGCGAAACACAAATACCAAATTGGCGGAATTTCGTGCACAAGTGAATTCCCCATAGCCCCGCATTGACACGTCTGGCGTTCGACCGGGGAATCGGACCATACGTTTGCGATGGTTAGACTCCGTAGCTGATAACTTTGCAGAAACTTGCCATTAAGAATGTATGATCATCCATCGGTAGCATTGAAACGTCTGGTGTTCGATCGGGGAATCGGACCATACGTTTGCGATGGTTAGACTCAGTAGCTGATGACTTTGCAGAAACTTGCCATTATGAATGTATTCATCTACCGGTAGCATTGACACGTCTGGCGTTCGATCGGGGAATCGGACCAAACGTTTGCGATGGTTAGACTCAGTAGCTGATAACTTTGCAGAAACTTGCCATTAAGAATGTATGATCATCCATCGGAAGCATTGACACGTCTGGTGTTCGATCGGGGAATCGGACCATACGTTTGCGATGGTTAGACTCAGTAGCTGATGACTTTGCAGAAACTTGCCATTATGAATGTATTCATCTACCGGTAGCATTGACACGTCTGGCGTTCGATCGGGGAATCGGACCAAACGTTTGCGATGGTTAGACTCAGTAGCTGATAACTTTGCAGAAACTTGCCATTAAGAATGTATGATCATCCATCGGTAGGATTGAAACGTCTGGTGTTCGATCGGGGAATCGGACCATACGTTTGCGATGGTTAGACTCAGTAGCTGATAACTTTGCAGAAACTTGCCATTAAGAATGTATGATCATCCATCGGTAGCATTGAAACGTCTGGTGTTCGATCGGGGAATCGGACCATACGTTTGCGATGGTTAGACTCAGTAGCTGATGAGTTTGCAGAAACTTGCCATTAAGAATGTATTCATCTACCGGTAGCATTGACACGTCTGGCGTTCGATCGGGGAATCGGACCAAACGTTTGCGATGGTTAGACTCAGTAGCTGATAACTTTGCAGAAACTTGCCATTTAGAATGTATGCATCTCGCGGTACCAATAACATAACCAAGGTATGACTAAAACTATTCGTGATAAACTCACTTTGAACACCTACTATGATAAATTAAAGTATGTGAAAAAAAAGCATTTTATTCATTTTAGACATTATGTTTCTTAGAGATATTTACTGCTTAAGACCTACACAAACGATATCTGAATAGAAATAGTGTAAGTTTATTTTTTAAAAACAACCGGGTTCGATTCCCCAGCTGGGTACACTTTTTTTTTAATTGTGTGAATGCAGTTTTTCTTTTTATCAAAATCGGTGACATGGTTCCTAAGAACAAATCTTCGTATGTCTTACAGTTTCAGACTTTCCCATACTGACCGATTTGAATGGGCCACCCTGTATATTAATATTTTCCAAGAAACATCTCGATTTATATTTATTGGCGGCTGATCATAAGGTACGAAAACTCGCGAAATTCGTATATTATGAAACGTAAATTTCTTGCTCCTTGAGTTGACAAAGTCGCACATTAGACCTTGTAGACATTTGAAGCAACCTATTCTCCCTATCTAATTACTGCTTCAATTTTGCTACAGCCAAAACATACTCTTCTCTACAATCTGTCAGATTTTACATCTAAAGTAATCTTGTATTAATAATTCCCTGCTCATTTAAAATTATAAGGGATACCGGGTAAGAAGTTAAAACAATTGACCAAGTTTACACCAAATAATGCCAAATTTGAAAACACAACAACTCATTTTCATAACGGAAGCTCAAAATCAACAAAATGATGCTACAAAATGTTTGATATGGAATTTCGCTATTCAGAATAACAATAACAGTTATCTAGAAGAGGCTGAAATTATTGCTCATTCATATTCATGAGATATGGATGACGGGACGGAGAGCGCTTTTGATACATGATGAGTGTTAAACCAGCGGCGAGAATGAAGAAATAAAACGAGTTGACGTTATTGTTCCTCGGCTAAAACCAAGTGCAGAAATATTTACTGTGTTCTAAAAATTGTATATATAGTACATATCTGTAATGTTAACTTCATTTTTGTAACAGAGAGAAATCAGACTATATGAAGAAGAAGAACCGCATTGAAAATTTTTTGGGGAAGATTGCTGTTTTGCCAAGCCGATTTGTCGTATTTAAACCCATTGAGCTCTAAGTAATACTTGAGAGTGAAATTTTCTTAAGAGTATCTATATGAAATAAACTCGAAAAGAACTGGTGGCCGTAACATAGGACGATATGCTGATGAGGTGATGAGCGTCCAAATTTAAGAAGTTAAAGGAAAGGGGACAAGGTAAAAAGTTTAGGTATTTGCATCGACAGGAACGTGGACAACATGTCAATGCGGACGAGTTATCAAGTTTAAAACAGGGTAAACGTAGCAAAGTTGAGTTTGAATAAACTTATTTACATTTACAAGTTTTACAATTATTTTTGAAGTGACTTCAACTAAATACTTTATTTAAAACTAGTGATAACAGAGTAAACAGATTATAAAGCGATATTTACAAATATTTTTTATCCACCAAAGACAATTTTATCAAGCCATGAACCAATATACACAAATCTTTTATTTACGTCATTCTTGAAATTCTATATTTTACTTTGTGCGAGTAAAATATACTTTCTACATACATATTTCAAAAAGTTCCAACGCTTTCAACTTATTCCTATATAAAAGCCATCCGCTTCAATCAATAAAAAATATTACATTTAAGCATACTGAACTTCCTAAGCTCGTATCACGCATCACCGTTTGCTTTGATTGATCTACCCTAAGTAAAGAAAATACGTGTCGTTTTTGATGCCTCCTCTCCTTGATATGAGGAAAAGTATATTTTAACGACGAGAGGTAAGAAGCAAAGATGTTTGCAGTCCTGACGTAGATATATTAGCATTTAGATTATGTGCGCGTCGGAACACATGGCGTCATGAGTCTTCGTATTGACGTGTATCGACGATGCGATGTTTTTAATATTCTGGTCAGATTAAAAGGGTGCTCATATTCCGCTTTACCCGATCAATTAAAAATACAAGTACCTAGAACCTTGTTTGTTATTTATTAGATTTTGTTTACAATTGTTCGGGCGCCATTTTGTAGCAGTAAATGAGAAAACAAGATGTTTACGATTGTCACTTAATAAGCGTTTACATAATTCGATCGAATAATAAGCAGACCTTGTTTACATGACAAAGAGAAATAAGTCCCTTAAGTTCTTTGTTAAGGCTTCTAGTTTGCGAAATTGGGACAAAACATCCATTTGGGAGTTCGGATCGTCGGATTGCATTTTCCATGCAAACCGTTATCCATTGCCGTGATAGTTTGGAGGCACAACTCAATACCACACGTCCGTCAGACCGAAAACTGGCTCATCTGTATACATGCATAAATTGTACCAACCGATCCCCACAATATGACAGTTCAGGGCCTCTATCCCCTAGCGCATGTTAAAATGCAAATGAGGAACACTTCTCTTTTTAAATCGTTCTAGTCGTAATCGAGATCGACGGGTAGTCACGTCTCTAATATATTTTTTAGGGTGTCGTAAAGACATTGAATGCGAAATCTTTTTTACTCTTACCGACATGTGCCGACATAAACCAATTTCTGGGTTGTAAAGTTGGGTTTAATCGACATTGGGGTTTGTTGGGGCGTATTAGAGTCCAGATTAGAGTGGTAGTATGTTGGTAAAAAGTGTAATTTGAAGGCGGGGCGCATTGTTGTTATCATTTGGTTCATTAATTGCGTTCATAAGTTTTTTGAATGCGAGTTCCGTACCCAAAGGTTTTGCCCTACTACTAGTACTCCGTCCGTCTGTCTGAACCGTGATATTATAACATCTAAAATTCTCACAGATCATATATTTCCGTCGCCCCTGTGACAATAAATACTAACATCAGAATAAAATACATTTTTTAGTGGGGCTCCCATACAACAGACATGATTTTTCTACCGATATTGGTATGGAGCCCTGTGTGAGACATGATCACAATATGATATTATGAAACGAGTGCAAATGGGTGATGAGATGACGTCCGATAGAGAGATGTGGGAGAAAAACACACTCACAAGTAAATGAATTAATGACAAGCAAACGATAGCCTACAATTACGCAGATTTGCGCGTTGACTGGTAGAGACTTGTATTTTCTGCGTGCAATAAAGATTTCATAAAATTAATGATAGTACGGAATCCTTCCGTCCAAGTCCGTCTCGCACTTGGCCAGTTTTTGTATCATTTGGTTCATTAATTGCCTTCATAAGTTCGACGGCGGCCGTTTTATAGCCGACGCAGCCGCGGCTGCTCGCTTATGCAAATGTAAGCGCCGCGTGTCCCTAATGTTGGCATTATAACAATTTAAGAAGTAAAACAACAATAAGTATTCCTAATATTGCAGGCCTTAATCTCGCAGCGTATATTGCCGTAGCCAAAAAAGCGGTCAAGTATATCGCTCGACCGGGGTTCCTTTTTGAAGATCAACTTACTTTAGCATGTTTACAATTTACCAATGCAGAAAATTATGAAGAAGTAGACAACTGGTGGTTTTTTAATCAAATATTGATATCAGCCCGACATATTTTAGGTTTTGTTTATTTTATTAAAACAATTACTAATTTGCCATGATAGTAAACTATCCATGTGTACTAGAGTAATTTTAAAGTTTTAGCAAATATCATTTTCACTACTTTTACTTATAATTCGCTAGGTGCTGCCATCATTTTGTAGGTTTTTCTCTGTTAAATCTTAAGAAGTGAAATCGGTTTCAAATGCCGCCACTAAGTAGCATTCATGTTTGACATTTTATAAGATTACGAGTATTTGTAACAACAGCGTTCATGTTGAAATATTTCGCCTTTCTAACAAGTGAAACGGGTTGTAAACCTTCCGTTTTACGAACCGCATCAAACTTAACAGACTTCCCTCTCATTTGCATGTCGAGACCGCGAGTCATAATTTTCAAAAATCAGTCCCAGGCACGTTAATTTGGATGAGACCGCTCAGACTGCCTCAGAACCTATACCAAGAGTTTATGATGCTTTAGAATAAGTAAGTAAGTAATCAAACACTTTATTGTACCATCAGGACGAAAGATAAAAACACAAACAAACAAACAAGAAGAAGGTAGTACTATCAGCTGCAAAAGTGCATGGCGAATTTATCAATAAATTCATTCATAATTTCTCCATGCACTTTTCCAGCTGATAGTACAAAGACGAACTTATTCTCAAGGGGAATCTCTTCCATGTAACCTATATTAAACCTAAGAAGTAAAGACAATTACAAGTTACTCGAAAGCGAAACTTTAAGTTCCAGTAAGTAACAAAATTACGAAACAAACGAAACGATTTATTGATTGAAGTATTAGGTTTAGTAGGGTAAAAGAACTGCTGATAACAATTGAAAACAGAAGGGAAAACATGTTGAAATTTTCGAAGCACCTGATATTGCACGATACGAAAATATATTTAAAGACAATCATGAAACATGGAAATGAGAATAGAAAAGGACAGATGCAGCAGAAGAGTGAGACGTCCATTATTAGAACAAGCAAAAGAGAAAGTCAACGTATCATAAGCTCAAAACAGTGGGAGAGAGAAGAATGGAATGGAAGAATGAAAAATTCTTCACCAACGAAAGTCAGGCTCTTAACAATGATGATGACAATGAAATAACCATTTAGGGATGCTGTTTAATTTCTCAATACAATGTCAATTTCCTCACGGAAATTTACCTTTTACGCATTTTAAAACATTACAATTTAAAACCAATGGTAGCGTCTCAGTTCCCGTTTTGATAAAGCAGTGTTACATTTAATTATGCGGCAAGGGTAGACTGGGTATTTTTGGTCAGAGTTTTATGTTAATGCGAGCCCCGCGCTCCTCTATGCTAATGGTCGAATATGAGAGGCGAATTCATACGGAACCACGGTTTAACCCTGAACGTGTTGAGCCAACAATTCGACATGGTGGAAATATGCAGATTTATCTAAGCAGGCAAAACCAACTCTGCAAACGTCAAAGGTTTTTTTGGCGCCTACAATTCCACATAGCTTTAATCTACCTCTGTTGAAAGAACTATTAGCATATCCAAGCCGTAAAATTGCAAAATATGACACTTTGTAGAACTGACAGTCTGGCTCTATCGTTAAAATACTTAAGACTATCCAATTCCATTAAAAATTTTAGACTTATTGATTACTCGTCAATAAAAAATGAGGAATAATCGTGAACTTCAAGATACATATATGCCAGTGGCTTGCTTGTCAAAAAGGAATATAATTTGTTTAAACGTTCACATATATTTATCAATTTATCAATCACGTTACTTTATCAATAATATATTTTAATAGATAACATCTTGGTCACAGACAGACATACCCGCAGTCACCGCTAAATCGCTCGCAAATGCCTGAAATTTTCAAGTTGAATTCTTTTTACCGTGTAGAATGGAATTATTATCCAATATTCTTCACATACTTATGTCGTTTTGAAAAGGTTATTTCTTAAAACAGATTCTCAGATAAAACTGAAATTCGTATTTGAATATTTAAGTATCAATCATAATTTGTTATAAAGTAGATAATTGAAAATAATGCCGTTTCATCGTTAGCCCATTTTCACAGGATTTAAATATAACTTAATTAATTAATTATAACACTAGCGTAAACCCTCATTCGTTAATTTAATTCTGACATTTTATTACGAAATTGTATAATTCATCATCCGACCTCATTTAGGTTGATATCTATAAAATATTACAGATCGAAAAGATAGAAACGCCCACAATTTATCAAACAGAACACATTAATTTCTTTCTGTTTTTTTAAAGTAGAAAAGGGCGGATGCTACAAAATGTAATAAATTAGTTAATAGAATGTATTTAATTAATAAAGTACTTAATAACACTAGCACAAAGAATGTTGTTCATTGACCATTTCCTATTTCTATCGCACTCATCGGCCACGAATGTCAATGAGCGAGCGGGATAGAATGGCGGGGCAATGTACGAAATTATTCGTGTGTACCATTCTTACTTTATATTTCATTGTTTTGTGTGAATCACGAAACTTATGCAGCTATAATTCATTACTATTACTGCGGGCCTAACGACAAAATAGAAAAACCGAGAAGCGTAATAAGTCTCTTTCGCTCTAATGTGCTAAATAAAGACAGATAACGATTTTCGATTTTTCAGTGTTGCTGGTATGCCTTCGGAACACAGAAATCCATCTGCGTTTGGGCAACGAAGGTTTCAGTAAGGTAAGTCTGACAAGTGAAGACACAAAAA
The DNA here is from genome assembly GCF_023078275.1 of Leguminivora glycinivorella. Lineage (NCBI taxonomy): Eukaryota > Metazoa > Arthropoda > Insecta > Lepidoptera > Tortricidae > Leguminivora > Leguminivora glycinivorella. The sequence goes on from NC_062982.1 coordinate 20,840,097, forward strand.
AGTAAAAATCCTGATTTCATACACGCCCGTTTGGGCATTCATACCAACGAATGAGGGTCCACCGCATCTAAAATCAATAGTCAACTCACCGGAGGCGTCCACTCGGCACAGGAAGACCAGGCAGCACAGTAGAGCGATGCGGTGGAGCGGTGATCGCCGCTCTCGCATCTTACCGCAGCCGCGCCGCGCCTGCGCAAGCAACCACGTGACAACGCGCACGCCCCGCCCCCCTCATCACCGCGCGGCGGGCGCGCGCGACATCCAACCTTACAACTACTTACGATATCTACTAAACTATACACATCACAACCCAGTTTTTGCCACTTAAAACTTATATCACAAAAATACGACAACCGCTTCGATGATTAAAATTTTTCCGAAATATTATTATTGTATAAGAATTTTAAATTTTAAACACGTAGACGATGATTTTTAAGATTTTTTAAATATTTACAACGATTTAATTTAAACACGTAATTTTTTTATTAGCTAGGGCGAAAAGTTTGCTAAGCAAAAGGGTTTCACTGCGCGAGTTTTATATGGAAGCACAGTTTGGTTGAAGCGGCGGGATTTCAACCATATTCCATTGTTATAAACACTATTTTGGTCTTCTCAACTGCACTGCTGCCGGATAACACTGCACTGGCACGTTCGTCTCAATTTAATATTCACGGGTTTTTTCTCAATAAAACACATTTTTATCGTTTGCAGCCAGTGTCATGGACGCCGATTTTCTTCCTGCAAACCTGGAAACATAAGGAACCATGTTGTAACTCAGTCGGACACTGAGAGACAACAAATTTTCGACCGTAGAAATTGGGATGCGTTCGGAACAATGCACTGTAGTGGTTTGGTTTAAATAAATAATGTGGGTAGGTTACAAAACTCGCAGCTCTTTTTATGACCAGACCGTTTATGACCATCGTGGCGGGTGGTTGTCTGTTTACCGTGCCTGATCTATTACCTCTCAGTTACGTATATTTATACCACTTTATTCAATTCACTGACACGTAAATAACATGCACTGTTTTTAGTAAGTACTAGTTAGATTACCACAAAGGAAGAAAAGACTAAGAACTACGTTACTATGTTCTTGACTTCTAGCACAAAACGCGACACGAACAGACTTCAAAGTTTCGACTCCATTCAATGCAATCCTACTCAGAATACTAAGTAACAACTATTCCGAATACTATTCGGTTAAAATGGACAGCTTTCCATTCAAGCAGAATTCCTAACCTAACATGTAACGTCCTTAGTTTGTACGACGGAACGCCGAAACTTCAAGTCTTTGAAATTAATAACACTAAGTGAGATACGCCTTTAGAGAGACCAACCAATATTGTATCTGGGATCCGCTGAGAAATGGTATTGCGGATACAGACTAGAGCTTTTAATAAAAGAAAAGTATTTCGTTTGCGGCCGCAAGCCACAATTTCATTTACACCGGTAAATAAAGCTCGTACATTTGCTGGCCGCTTGCAAAAATAATAAATTACACACACACAATATAGGTCTCACTCTTGGGCAAAGGCTCGAAATGCTCAGGGAAATTACAGGTTTTTTACGGGAGATAAAGAAAAAAAATATTTTGAGAAAAAAAAATAAGATTCAGAATTACTGAAATAAAACTATGGAAATGGATTACATTGCGCATAATGAATTAACAATACACCCCTACGATTCGAACCCTTTACAGCGTTCGTGGTCAACGGGTCACCCGTTGTTTCATTTATATGGATTTTTTTTCGACATTAAGATATCATTTAGTTTTCTGTGCACTGAACTTTCTTATTTTATAAATGTTTTCTTTCACCGAAAATTCATAAACATCAAACCAAATTTAATAAATGGGTTAATTTAAACACACTTTATAATAAAATGTATATCAGAATATATTAGCACATGATACAAGAATATAGAAAATCATCAACAACGATGTTAATCACCCCACACAGGAAAATTGCACAGTTCTTGCGGTCACCTAAGGACAATTTTCCTCTGGAAAAACCTGGTGTGTACAAAGTTGAGTGCAGTTGTGGCAGTTCTTACATAGGGTAGACCAAGCGCACTATTGCCTGCAGAATTAAAGAACACATTGCTGCAGTCAAAAAGAACGATACTCGCAAGTCTGCTATTGCTCAACATCTCATTGAGTCGGGTGCAAATCATTGGATCGAGCTGCATAGTCCTAAGGTAATTTCGACGGAACGCCACTACATACCGAGATTGGTATGTAGATTGTATATTTAGCCATTGAGATTCACAAATATAAAAATTTCAATCGTGAGGATGGCTTCAAACTATCTAATGTATGGAATCCAGTGATTTGTTTGTGTAAAAAACCGGTGAAGTCAGAATTGAACAAACGTAGTGACACTGTGAGTGTAGTGTGTTTGGACAGACCATCGAGTGTGAATGCGACCAGTGGTAACGCTGAAAGTGAACGCAGCCGACGCGCGCGAAGGAGGGTAGATCGCGCGCTGTCTATGCAACTTTAACATCCACCCGCCTTCGTCAGTTTTCCGTGATCATGATGCATGCAACTGCGTCGAAATATCGGGAGCTCGACAAAAATCAAAAAGGTAATCACGGTCTATATCCCGGTCAATATAAGTCTAACGATGTTAATCATCATTGACATGTCATCTGTACTCGCTAGGCGGCCAGGATTACAATAACGTTTATAGATATAAATTAAACCTCTAAGAAAACTGCACACACCCACCGCAAAAATTTTTAGGTTACATCAGTACAAATGTTACATTCAAAACTAATAGACCCAATCTAACCACGAACGACAACTTAGGACAAACCCAACATGGGTCCCTCCAATTTCGTCAAATAAGCAAAGTTCCAGAGATAAATTTCGCAGGAAGATAGTTCCTCCAACTAAATATTCAATGATAGGACGGGAGTCTCCAGCAGTTTGCACAACTTATAACTTCAATAAGAACGGACCAGGTGTGACCGGCGATGCTTCGAATAAAGCTATTTGCATAGAACCTAGTAGAATTGGTTGGTGATATAACTTCGTTATTATATGGTGGAGTTCTAGACGTCTTTGGTACTTAGAATTTAATCTATGGAAATTGCTCGTGATCTATTAGGGCTGTAATTAAATTTTGTAGTTCTTCTAAAAAGTACTACCTATATGTGAACCGCTAAATATTTAAGATATGGGTACTTTAAAAAAATGTAAATGGAGTCATCAGATGATCAGCACTGGAAGTCGCCATCAACTTGCTGAGATGACGCCATTTTCATGTGCATCGAAAAAAAATCTACATAAAAGAAATTCTGAATCTTGTATTTTCATGTTTTTGTAATATGTTCCGATGTTTAAAGATGATAATGATATTTAATAATTATAATTTTTCCTTTATTCCATAAGACAGTTTGGATCATAGGTATTTATGTTTTAAACATACAGATTACCATTCTCAGGTAAGACTCTTGGAAATGTAGATATCAGAATTCTCTCTAGCTTCCATTTTATAGACACATTCAGTCGCACATAATACATAATATGTTTGCAAATGGACTGCGAAGATTGTAATTGGTACAAATAATCAATGTTCTTTTCTAAATATATGGATGGGATGGGCTGGCAATCTGTCACTGTAATACGAGTATTACAATTTCATTTTCTATCAACCCCTTAATGTCTAAAATTGTCTCTGAAACTTGAACAACTTCATATGCTCTTCCTACCCCTTTTGGAAATACAGCCGTGAGTTTGTATGTCTGTGTAAATATATGGAATACATTAATTGTTCAAAACTTTTAAATTAACAGGCCATTACCATCACAACTTAAGTAATTAAGACGGAGATGACATCCGGCATCAAAAGTGATCGATGAGCCATCCAACAGACACTTATGAACCTTATGTTAGGGTTCTAAGGTCTAATATTGAGTCTAGTATTCACGTGGAAGATGGTGGAACAACTGCAACGCAAACAGATGCTTGTGAACCTTATGATAAAGAAGGCAAGGTCTAATAATGATCAATCAAAGGTTGCTGAAAATGCTGAACCATCGTCAATATGGGATATTTTAAAATTTGATGCCAAATTAACACCTACTGATGATCAAATTAAAGCTGTTACTAAACTATTGTCATTGGTAAAAGATCGTGAGCTTAATTCCAGTCATAGACAGTTTACACATAGTAAAACTAAAACATTTAGGAATTTGGATGCAAAGTTGGATAAAAAAAAAATCATTTATTCAGAAAAAATAACCTGGCTACATTTATTAACGTGCCCGCCAAACTGTAAAAACAGTTTGTTGGCGGAGACATGCTCTCATATAACTAAGCCTATTTATAAGCTATAACAGGTTTATTACGTAAAATAAATAGTTTAGGTAATATTAGTTTAGGGATGGCAATGCTAGTGCGTTGAGCAAAATATTGACCAGCCCTCTGACCACCTGTGACTTCAATTAGGCGCGCCACTAGCTCCTTATATGGCAGACGTGCGCTTCCCCCCTCCCATTGTTTCCACACCAAACGCCGCAAAAATGTAACTACTGCCAAGGGTGGCATATTTGCGGCGTTTGAGGTCTTCGGCCACAGAAACAAGTTTTAAGTGACGAAACGATTGCGAAAATAGAACTAAACGTCATTCACAGATTCACACACGCTAGCCATTATGACACGCACATAGAGTATCTACCTATAAGTTAGGTAGTTTCGGTGTTAAACATATAATTATATCGCGTGTGTTTAAACAAATGTTGGCAGCCTGTCACCACGCCAGGTAATCCATAGCTTTGCGGAGTATCGGGGGACGAATTCAGTAAACAAGAATTAAATATGAGTATAATGTCAATTTAATCTAAATCGATAAACAAGTGCTTTTTTTATGAGCAGACGAGCAAACGAGCAGACAAGCCGCCTGATGGTAAGCAGTCATCGCCGCACATGGACATAAGCAACATCAGGGGAGCCAATTATGCGTTGCCGACCTTTGAAAACCCTAAATACCTGCTTCTTGAAGAACCCCATGTCATAGCGCAAGGGAAACAAATCAGAAGGTAGCTCATTCTTTCTGTATCACTCAAAAATCTCATCGTGCATGTTTTCGCGTGGTGACTACAGAGCGTCAAACTTACCTATGTTCTCAAACGGCATTCATTTCAATCGAAAGCAATTCATGGGATGACTTACCAAACGAACAACAGGCTATTTTAAGCCGAAGCAAAGCGCCGGAATACTCGTAACGCGAGAAATATTATGATAAATACAATCCCGATGTAATTTCGAAACGTCAAATACTCATTCCCGAATAAACCCCCATAATACGCCTAAATGTCATATCTCGCGTCATTTTGAAAAGGATTACACGAGGATTTCGATCTTCCGTCTTTTTCGCACGGCTCTAGATCCGTACGTGCGACAGAGACAGCTGTCTAATTACGTAGTTTAGACGGATTAGTTTAAACGACTGGTATTACGATGGTGTGTGCTTTATACACCAATTGCCGTGAAGCGGTAGGATAAAAGCTGAATGAGGTAAATATGGGTAAGTTATATACTCGTAATGACATTATATACAGAATATCGAATTATTTAGCATTTTGGGCCGCTTGCTGACTCAAACTACACAGTTTTCTGAAATATACACTAGTGTCACTACTACTACTACTGTAGGATGCATACCTGATATACACGGTGTAACATGAGGAAACCGAATAATTTTAACAGCATACCTATTCCTCATCATATTAGAAGAATAAAATGTCATATGTGACAATCCATCACAGAAAGGCCCTTATGGCAGGTATTGAGTTAGGCACAGATCCTAAATCTGCATTAAATAAGCTATCTAATACAAAAAAAATCATGGCCCTAGGCCACGTACTTTTTTTTTTAAAAATCATCAAGCATACACATGCTAAGTATTGCACTTTTGAGAAAACGTGAAAAGAAGTTTGAAACTCACTTTAAGGGTGTTCCCATTGGAAGTTACATAGATGACGATTGATTGTGTATCTCAAGGTACATTTCTTTGAGAATCAGTTGTGATTGTGTTTCATCGACTTCCAGATCATGAAAAATCGAGCTTTGATTAGGGCAAGTCGCTTATAAGAAAAAATTAGGAAAACATATTTTTTTGGCTTTTCTTCTAATATGTTGCTATCTGAACTATAGTACATAGTTATATATGTTTCAACTTACATTTAAGGATAGAAATAAAATCCCATGGTTCATTAAATATGTATATTTTAATCAGAATATCACAATTAGAATATTTAACATCTGCTCCTATAATAATAATAATTTTCGTATAGAGACTTCTAAATTATATTTAATCAGTCTACACATTTATAACTAAAGTGTCAGAATTATTCTGCATGTCTTATTTTTTTATTTATAAATTTTTAAAGTTACATAAAAATCACAAATTATTGACTCCCATACATTTGGGAAAAGGGCCCTTATGACCATCACAGATAAAAATTACTCATTGCTAATGTATTTTATTATTTTAGTTACTTATCTTGTATTATAACAGAATACCAAAGAAAAAATGTTATATGAAGTAAACTTAAAATCTTGATCATTAATCAGTAATTCTCATAAAACGTTTATTATAATTATTAATTCACACAGTACCTACCAGATCGATTTGTAATTCTTAATATTTGTTTTTTAATTATTTAAGACACTTAGTATACATACATACATACATACAATCACGCCTGCATCCCATGAAGGGGTAGGCAGAGCACATGAAACTACTCAAGTTTCAGTGCCACTCTTGGCATAATATATAAGGGGTTGAAAGAAAACGAAACTGTGACATACACACACACACACACACACAGACATACAGACACTTAGTATATCGGAAGAAAACACATCTTACCACCGATAATGTCACCAATAAGGGACCATTCATAAACTACGTACCGTCAACTGCTGCAACATTGCCACGTGAAGAGCGCGGCGTGCGAAGTGTCGCGAGTAAGAGAGAGACAGTGGTAACGGCGGCATTAGTCAAAGGAAGAACATCTTCGCTTTGACACGCCGCCGAGTGAGGTTTGAAGTCAGATTGCACTTAGTAGCTACTCACGAGTAAGATTTTTATTTTAAAGTGACGACTAGGTACCTAAATCGGGTAATTTTTAAATTAGGTATCAAAGTACTTCATTGAATCGTACCTATAGAACATAAACTAACTTATAAACAAAAGTTGTAAGTAATTACAACATTTTTTTCCCCTCACTAGCTCGGAAACACGTGTTTTGTCATTTAATACCAGCGGGTAAAAACGCATTTTATCCACTAGTGGGTAAAGTAATTTGACCTTGAATAAAGTCAAATTAACTGCTTTAAAATTGACAAAAGTAGGTGAATTTAGTAATGAAGATGATTTACCACCTGTGGAACTACTGGAAGCAGTGATAAACGCATTTTTTGCGTTGTAGTTTCCTCGCTATAGTGAGGGGAAAAGTTTTGTGTTACACTCGGGTGCAAATGTATTTTACTTCTCGTGTGTTAAAAAACTCGCAAGTTCAGGATTCTATTCTCGAACCACTCGCTTCGCTCGTGGTTCAACTATAGAATCCTTTCACTTGCTCGTTTTTCAATTCCACACTCGGCGTTAAAATACAACTTTGCCCCCTTGTATAACAAATAACTATTAACAACAGTTTTCATATTTTCGAACGCGCTCTGGCATAAGGGCCCTTTTCTACTAAACTTTGAGCTGAATTTTAATATAGAAATACTTAACGTACACTACTGAAACCAAGCTACAATTGCACGTCTATTCGTATATTTTACTATTTTGCATAAATTCAAAAATCGATAATTTCGAACGATTTTACAAAAACGTCGATATCTCCGTAACTAGAAACCGCCATAAGGGCCCTTTTCTTATGGATTGTCACATATAAACTTTTCTGGATTTCGCCTACTTTCAGAGTTATAAAGCATGTCTAATAATGATCAATCAAAGGTTGCTGAACCATCGTTAATATGGGATATTTTAAAATTTGATGGCACAGAGACACCTAAATAATGATGATCAATTAAAGGTGTTACTAAATTATTGTCATTGTTATAATATCGTGAGCTTAATTCCAATCATAGACGGTTTACACATAGTCAAACTAAAACATTTAACCTCTCGTATGCTTAGGAGCAGATCTGCTCCATATTGTTTCAACTTTAACATGTAGTTATTATGACTAATATATTAATGACAATTTTTTGACAGACGCATACGAAAGGTTAAGAATTTGGATGCCAAGTTGGATAAAAAAAAAAAACATTTATTCAGAAAAAATAACCTGGCTACATTTATTAACGTGCCCGCCAAACTGTAAAAACAGTTTGTTGGCGGAGACATGCTCTCATATAACTAAGCCTATTTATAAGCTAAGATAACAGGTTTATTACGTAAAATAAATAGTTTAGGTAATATTAGTTTAGGGATGGCAATGCTATAGTGCGTTGAGCAAAATATTGACCAGCCCTCTGACCACCTGTGACTTCAATTAGACGCGCCACTAAGCTCCTTATATGGCAGACGTGCGCTTGCCCCCTCCCCCCTCCCAGTGTTTCCACACCAAACGCCGCAAAAATGTAACTACTGCCAAGGGTGGCATATTTGCGGCGTTTGAGGTTTTCGGCCACAGACAAACAAATTTTAAGTGACGAAACGATTGCGAAAATAGAACTAAACGTCATTCACAGATTCACACACACGCTATCCATTATGACACACACATAGAGTATCTACCTATAAATTAGGTAGTTTGGGTGTTAAACATATAATTATATCGCGTGTGTTTAAACAAATGTTGGCAGCCTGTCACCACGTCAGGTAATCCATAGCTTTGCGGAATATCGAGGGGCTAATTCAGTATACAAGGATTGAATACCAATATAATGCCAATTAAATTTAAATCGATAAACAAGTGCTAAATGCAACCTTTTTTATTCTTTTCGCCTTAGTCCTGGGCAGTACCTAGGCACCACTTAAGAGTCAGCCGATTAGGCAGTATATCTCAACTCAACGGTGCATTTCTCCGGAAACTTCCATCCTTTCACAGCTAAATTGTGAAACGAACGTGTTGCCGTAGGATATTTAAGGACTACCGTCCGTCATATACAACGTTCAAACATTCAAAAAAGACAATTTACCTGTCTCAAAGATTTTTTTTTTTATTATTCACAAAAATAAACTTATAATTAACAGTTTACAGGAATCCTCGCCAAACTGTAACGTTTGATGGCGAGAGGCGCTCATTGTTTTACACAGATCGGCAAATATAACTCATTACGGTTGATCATGGGCGTCAATATTATTTTGTCTAACACTGCGAGGTTTTCCTCCTGCCTTCTCCTTCTTCCTCCTACCCTTATCCCACGTTATGTGGGGTCGGTACAACTTGTTTTCCTCTTCCATTCTCCTCTGTCTTTCGTCATAGCACACACTTCATTGTTTCTCATATTTCTTTCTTTCTGTAATATTAAAAAATCTCATCCTGCATGTTTTCACGTGGTGACTACAACAGGGCGTCAAACTTACCTATGTTCTCAAACGGCATTCATTTCAACCGAAAGCAATTCATGGGATTACTTACCAAACGAACAACAGGCTATTTTAAGCCGAAGCAAAGCGCCGGAATACTCGTAACGCGAAAAATATTATGATAAATACAATCCCGATGTAATTTCGAAACGTCAAATACTCATTCCCGAATAAACCCCCATAATACGCCTAAATGTCATATCTCGCGTCATTTTGAAAAGGATTACACGAGGATTTCGATCTTCCGTCTTTTTCGCACGGCTCTAGATCCGTACGTGCGACAGAGACAGCTGTCTAATTACGTAGTTTAGACGGATTAGTTTAAACGACTGGTATTACGATGGTGTGTGCTTTATACACCAATTGCCGTGAAGCGGTAGGATAAAAGCTGAATGAGGTAAATATGGGTAAGTTATATACTCGTAATGACATTATATACAGAATATCGAATTATTTAGCATTTTGGGCCGCTTGCTGACTCAAACTACACAGTTTTCTGAAATATACACTAGTGTCACTACTACTACTACTGTAGGATGCATACCTGATATACACGGTGTAACATGAGGAAACCGAATAATTTTAACAGCATACCTATTCCTCATCATATTAGAAAAATAAAATGTCATATAAACTTTTCTGGATTTCGCCTACTTTCAAAGTTATAAAGCATTTATAAAAATAACAATTACTTATTATATTTAAGAGGCCTTATTCCTAAAGACGAGCGTTTTTTGCAAAATAGAACCTTTTTCATTCAAAATTATAAAGAAACTATAAATGATTATTAAAAAAATGATAATGTTCCTAAAAGTACATATCTTAAGCTAGAAAGTCAATTGGTACTACTTTAAAATATGTCTTTTTATACTTCCGAAAAATCAGTTTTTTCGGAAGACGTTTTCAAATTTCGTAGTGGAATAGCTCGTTTAGAATCGTGATTGTGCTGTTAAAAATGTTATTTGGGGTAATAAATGATCACAATCCTATTTGTTATATCCTGTACGAGTTAGCTAATACTTTGACATTTTAAGATTTACTTGAAATGGTGGATAAATAACCTTCCGTATCCTCCCCATTTTTTCGATAAAAAGAGGTTTACATTATGTATTTTTCCTGCGATTCCTGCATTTTTTGTAACTCTTAAATAATATTATCCTAAACTAGAACTTCTTATTGACCTATAAAAAAAAAAATCATACATATAAGACATACCTTTCTGTCGATAGATATGTTTTTAAAACACCTAAAATTCGAATAAAAGACACTGTGCTAACGCGAGCCCGCTCAGTCTGCGCCGAGCGCTCGAAGACAACGGACCTGCGTTTGATCGTCCGGCGCACCTAGCTTTCGTAAGCAGCGCGATAGTTCCGAGAAGTGCCGTAAACTGCGACTAAACAAATCTTGATCCTTTTTACACCTTATGCAATTTTAGCATTCGACATGCTTTTCATATGATTTTGGATTTTAAGTTATACGTGAAGTTTGTTGAGAGTTTGAATTATTATTATATTTTGGGACCAGGATGAGGTTCTGGTTCTCATGATGATGGAGTCAGGCAGGAGATGTTCAACAGAACTGCTATTCTACTTATCATAACTCCACCATGTTTGGGCTCATTAGATTTGGGCTGATGAGCACCATCGATCTAGATGAGGTCCAAGGTCTCATGATGGAGTCAGGAGGTGGTCAACAGAACTGCTATTCTCCTCATCATAACCCCATCATGTTTGGGCTCATTAGATTTGGGCTGACGAGCACCATCGAACTAGATGAGGTCCAAGGTCTCATGACGGGGTCAGGAGGTGGCCAACAGAACTGCTATTCTCCTCATCATAACCCCATCATGTTCGGGCTCATTAGATTTGGGCTGACGAGCACCATCGAACTAGATGAGGTCCAAGGTCTCATGATGGAGTCAGGAGGTGGTCAACAGAACTGCTATTCTCCTCATCATAACCCCATCATGTTTGGGCTCATTAGATTTGGGCTGACGAGCACCATCGAACTAGATGAGGTCCAGGGTCTCATGATGGAGTCAGGAGGTGGTCAACAGAACTGCTATTCTCCTCATCATAACCCCATCATGTTTGGGCTCATTAGATTTGGGCTGACGAGCACCATCGAACTAGATGAGGTCCAAGGTCTCATGACGGGGTCAGGAGGTGGCCAACAGAACTGCTATTCTCCTCATCATAACCCCATCATGTTCGGGCTCATTAGATTTGGGCTGACGAGCACCATCGAACTAGATGAGGTCCAAGGTCTCATGATGGAGTCAGGAGGTGGTCAACAGAACTGCTATTCTCCTCATCATAACCCCATCATGTTTGGGCTCATTAGATTTGGGCTGACGAGCACCATCGAACTAGATGAGGTCCAGGGTCTCATGATGGAGTCAGGAGGTGGCCAACAGAACTGCTATTCTCCTCATCATAACCCCATCATGTTCGGGCTCATTAGATTTGGGCTGACGAGCACCATCGAACTAGACGAGGTCCAAGTTCTCATGATGGAGTCAGGAGGTGGTCAACAGAACTGCTATTCTCCTCATCATAACCCCATCATGTTTGGGCTCATTATAAATATGTGGAAGGTCGTTAATAATAATAAATGTTTTATTAGGGTACCCCTACATGTAAAGAGGGGACAGATATTTTTTTTATCTACTACTTTTTTTTTATCTGTATTCATATACATTCAATAATTTTTTTTTTAATCGGTCCAGTAACAACGGAGATATCGAGGAACAAAGATAAAAAAATTAAAAAAAAATAAATAAACATACAGACGAATTGAGAACCTCGCCTCAAATCTCTCAGATTTGAGGCGACGGTTAAAAAGTGACACATCATGAGCAGTTCCAATGCACCAAATGTCACTGTTCTGGACGTAAGTGCATGCATTTCTTATAAAAATATGAAAGTCACTATAACTGTGATAATTTCCGAAAATATTAATATTATCAAAAAACGATCTTAGTAAACCCTTAGACTTATATTGACCGGGATATAGACCGTGATTACCTTTTTGATTTTTGTCGAGCTCCCGATATTTCGACGCAGTTGCATGCATCATGATCACGGAAAACTGACGAAGGCGGGTGGATGTTAAAGTTGTATAGACAGCGCGCGATCTACCCTCCTTCGCGCGCGTTTGCTGCGTTCACTTTCAGCGTTACCACTGGTCGCGTTCACACTCGATGGTCTGTCCAAACACACTACACTCACAGTGTCACTACGTTTGTTCAATTCTGACTTCACCGGCCAAAGAAGCCATTCAGAGAAGCCATTGAGATTCACAAATATAAAAATTTCAATCGTGAGGATGGCTTCAAACTATCTAATGTATGGAATCCAGTGATTTGTTTGTGTAAAAAACCGGTGAAGTCAGAATTGAACAAACGTAGTGACACTGTGAGTGTAGTGTGTTTGGACAGACCATCGAGTGTGAACGCGACCAGTGGTAACGCTGAAAGTGAACGCAGCCGACGCGCGCGAAGGGAGGTAGATCGCGCGCTGTCTATACAACTTTAACATCCACCCGCCTTCGTCAGTTTTCCGTGATCATGATGCATGCAACTGCGTCGAAATATCGGGAGCTCGACAAAAATCAAAAAGGTAATCACGGTCTATATCCCGGTCAATATAAGTCTAATGAAAATAACCGTGAATCATTCAAAACTCTTAGTAAACCCTTATTCATTTTTAAATACCTATCCAAAAATATATCACACGTTGGGGTTGGAATGAAAAAAAAATCAGCCCCCACTTTACATGTAGGGGGGGGGGTACCCTAATAAAACATTTTTTTCCATTTTTTATTTTTGCACTTTGTTGACGTGATTGATATACATATTGTTACTAAATTTCAGCTTTCTAGTGCTTACGGCTACTGAGATTATCCGCGGACGGACGGACGGACGGACGGACGGACGGACGGACGGACGGATGGACAGACAGACATGGCGAAACTATAAGAGTTCCTAGTTGACTACGGAACCAAAAACAGAAATCACTATTAAACTATTCTCTAATTTCAAGTTCCTAACTAAAATTTTCCTAATAAAAAAAAACAAATTGATCCCGCTACAAACTTTCACCCCCTTTTTCCCTCTACTAGGGGTGTAAATTTTCATAATCGATTCTTATCTCTTCGAAATTTTGTTAATGCAATCTATACAAATTTCGACTTTCTAGCTTTCGTAGTTTCGGCTCAGCGGTGTTGGTTGTTGAATCAATCAATTAGGAAACCTGAATTTATATATGTACATGTAGACTAATACTATACTTTTACTACATTCATATACCTTATTTACTACTACCATACCATGAATATGAAATTAAATAAAGAGTCCCCATATAAAATTGAAAATTATGTTATTAGCAATTTAATTCAAAACTATCAAGATTATTCGTGTCTGCGTTGAAACGCGCGTTGAGTTGCCGGTGCTCGCGTACCGAGCGCCAACGCCATCTATCGATGGCCGTTTCGTGAAATTGATGAGCGCTCTAAGGAATAAGGGGTCTTAAAGCGACATGTATGCGTAATCACGTGGATTCGGGTGTAAGTTATAAATTCGCGCTGTGTACGGGACTCGCTGACACGGCCGCAAATGCGTTGCCATTCGGCTTTCAACCAACATTTAGGGTTGTCAAACAACTTAAAAAAGTATTTGAAATAAATATTTTAGTATTATTGTAATCAATTTATGATATTTTACTTATGAGCACCATATTAAAGTTACGGATTACCATTATCTTGCATAATTTTCTTTGTCATATTTTACCTTCGCATAACAACGCTTGGCAGAATCCCTTTTTCGCAGAATGACTTTTTGCATAAATTTCTTGGCATAAAGTCATTTTGCAGAATTATTTAAAGCAGAGTAATACAATGCCATAATGGTAAATAGTATAATAGTCGTATAATCGATTAATTGTTTTGTCGAAAATTGTGTCGCATTCTATTGACTTGGCATTCTGTCATTTCGTACAATTGTCTTAGGCAGAATAACACATTGGCATAATGTTGATGCGCAGAATAATGCCACTTATGTTTTATTTATTTTTTATATTAAAAAGGAGTTTCTGGTTTACTCACTGTCAACCTAACACGCTCCTCCTCGCTTCGCTCGTCGTCGCACCTAAACCGACTCTGTGACATAATTATAAGATTTCTGTGTCGTGTGAGTATTTTGTCTGGATAGGGATTCTAACCTAATCTACATTACTTGCAACATGTCAAAATAAAATTCAGCGGATCGTCTATTCGGTACAAAATAAAATTACAGTCAGCAACATGAGTAGGTATTATGCGACATAAAATGCTGCAAAAATAAAGTTGACGTAATTAACAGTATGCTATTACTAATTCGGAAATTACAGTCAGCAACATGAGTAGGTATTATGCGACATAAAATGCTGCAAAAATAAAGTTGACGTAATTAACAGTATGCTATTACTGTATACTATATACAATTCTGCTATATTAAAATCGACAATATTAGTATTCTGCTATCCAGAATTCTGCCAAATTAATGATATGCGATATGGCAGTTATGCTATTTGTACAATTATGCATAAGTATCATTCGAGTTAAAATGTTTCTGCGAAAGCTGCTATGCCAAATGTATTTTGGACAATCGATATTCTGCAAGATAAAGGGAACCCTAAAGTTACTCATAAACTTCCAACCAACTGTGAGAAGATAAAAATCTTACCTATATGTTAACTTGTTCTACATTTAAACCTATGAAACGATTGTAATTTGACATGAAATTGGTTTGTAGACTGTAAAAGGACAGTGTTTATCTATCAACATCTATATTATAATTATTCCACGACGCTACAGCGTGTGTAGCCGAATGCACAAACGCTCACGAAACGAAACGCTTCTAGACATCTATCTCTATCGCTCTTGCGTATTGGCGCGATAGAGCCAGACTACCTTTCGCTACTACGTTTCGTTTTCGTTTTGCGTCGTAGAAATGCCATTCGGGGCCAGGGGCGTGGAATAATGGTAATATGGTATGTAGATGCAGCTGTTTAGATATCCGGTATCAGCATAATAGGATTTTATAGCCTATCGCGACAGTTCATCCCCTTCACACTTATAAATTTGTGATAGGTGATAAAGAGGCGTCTAGCCACGCTCTCGTTATTGCATGCCACAGATACCTATATCAAGAGCGACTTCAAATATGAAGTCTGCCGCCGCAAGTCACATTAAACCGTCTGGTTCAATTATTGTAGTATTTATAGTGGCAACACCACGAGTGGCGGCAACAGGCAGCCCTGAACAACGCCATTTAGCTGTTCGTAAATCAAGCGTACGTTCTGCAGCGGATTACGCGACGTCATCAAATCACGGACGCGCGTGTTTGGCCGCTTTTGCCATTTTTCGCGTACCTACACGCAAATGTTTGTGATAGATGGGCACCTACAATGTTTTATAAAAACCTACCATTTGATGAACTTTAAACAAGGGTCTATCTATCTGCCTGGACCTTATTCCATTTACGTGGGGTCGGCCTTCCCCGTTTCCACTCAAAAAGGTTTAGTGTCATGTTCGGGTCTAAGTTTAAGATCTCAAGTCTCTGCACCGTCGTCCACCAAGTGGTGGGAGGTCTTCCTTGTCTGCATGAGGTCCAAGGTAAATCCAGAGCTACTTTGACAAGAGAGTCCTATAAAAAAAGATTAAGTGCGCCTAAGCTTACCACATTGCAGGTTACATTGTCACGTTGCATGTCAATGTTTACAAGCCTTTTAGTCGCCTGTGCTGTATTTACAGCGCGTCGCTGAAGCATTGTACTTATAAATAGAAGAGACGCAAACTTAGGTCCTACTCTAGCAAAAAGGGTCAAAATATTGGTCCAAACGATTCAACCTACAACCAAATTTTAGGCAATGTTATATTTACAGGTACTAAAGCAGCAAGTTTATTAAAGTTGCTGGTCCCCCAAAATATCGCCGCTCAAGACCGAGCAAAGTGTTGTTGTGTTGAGGCCAAAACTCATTTTGGGTTATCACGTTAGCTAAGTATCAAGTTAAATAAGTTGTTCTTTACTACACTCTACGTGTGGATATCGATTAACAAGTGATGCAGAGCATTTGCTTTTTTGACAGTAAGAAACTGCAAAACGCCCAAGAAAGTTTTTATTTTACTCATGAATTTTTAAGTAGGTATATTTCTTCCACCACCAACTTTACTCTAGACCAAGTTTAAACCACGCGTATAAAATCATAACGCGCAACCACGCTATTTAGTTGTAAACTTCACTATACATTATCATAGCCATACTGAATAATAGCTATTTCAGCGATATCGGAAAACGTTAAAGTTTTACGTGGGTCTGTTAAATTTTATTGTGAATATCTTTTAATCTGCATGCTTAGCCAGCACGGTCAGCCGTTAATATTATATGCGAATGCTGTAGGATCAAGAGGATTTACATATCATAGTGCATGTTGAAACGCTCAGGAGAAAATCATACATGAGTACAGCCTTTGGTATGCTTAGGAGCAGATTTGCTCTATAATTATGTTTTCAAATTAAACGTATTATTTTATGTATTTAATTGATATTAAATGTACTTACTTTCAATGACATTTAGATTAACTAATATTTTTTACAACGATGACTAGCTCAAATACGACACAAACGACGTGAGGACATGAAACCATTCTATATCAATGACAATCTTTTAACAGGAGCATACGAAATGTTGTTTTTATAAAAATTATTCATTATTCTAACTATATTGTTACCAATATGATGAGTAACCAAAGGTTGCCTGAAAGCAATGAGACCTTAAAAAACGATAAGGCCTTTTTGGTACCGTTTCATTACTACCTAAAGTTTTTTTTATCTCTTTTTATTACCTTCTTTTTCATTTTAAATAATTTAATTAGCAGTTCCTATCCTATGAAAAGTGGGCGCATGCCCGACTAAACGGTAATTTTTTTTTCCAAATAGGTATTACCCAACGATCTCTCATTCTTTTGTTTCCTGTTTTAACCTACACCCTACAGATTCCAAAAACATCAAGAAAGAAACGCTAAAATTAACTCACGAAATGCTAAAATTTAATGATTTCATAATAATCGTCGATAACACGATAAGTAAACATCAAAAACACAGTGTAAAAAATATGCCATACTATAAATAAATAACTGTGTAGATTTTAAATAACTAAAATATTAAATGTAGTAAATTATCCTTCCAAATTAATACAAGCAACGGTCAACTTCATTACTCCCGTATTTCTCTCCGAGTCGAAAGGCTTCGAAATATAAATAAAATCACCAAAGATCCCGAACTAATTCAATTGACCTAAAAATATCGCCGTCCCGTTCACTCGTTACCATAAAATATAGCTATCCCGTTCACTCGTTAGCGTTAAATCGAATCTGTTGCATTAATTTCCTGTCAACAAGCGAACGGTTTAAATGTTGCGATAAATAAAAAGTGGATTTGCAATAACAGACGATCTGTATGAAAATTCAATATCCGTTGTAAAGAGGAATGCAGCTACTACGTGGTATGAATTATTTTAGTACGCCCTAGGAAAAAAGGATTAAGCGTTTATTTTTTAGCGCCTGGCATCTGTTGGCTCGTTGGGTGGACGATATTTGGAAAATTGTGTTGCACTTCTGGATGAGACTAGTCCAGGACCGGGATAAGTTGCGTACACAAAAAAAAAAAAAAAACATTCAGTCGAATTGAGAACCTCCTCCTTTTTTGAAGTCGGTTAAAAAGGACTTTTGCTCAGCAGTGAGCGAGTAAGACTAAAATGATAATGGTCTTAATGACGATGATGATGATGATGATGGTTATTCCAACATGGTGTCACGAGTTGGCCTTTTTCGAAAATTTCAAATAGGGTAGTTCAGTGCCAAAGTATGTTATGTAGGTCTGGCATCGGTTTATTTAAGCCTCCGCCACACGGGCGCGTTTCGAGAGCGTCGGCGTCGCGTCAGCGGAGCGACACGCCGGCGTGACGCCCGCAGGCGGCCGGCGTGACGCCGGCAGGCGGCCGGCGTGTCGCCCGCCGGACGCTGGCGGGAAGCGCGCGATGCGCCTGCAATCCGCTCATGATCTGAGCGATAGGGATAGCGATAGGGATAGCGATAGCGATAGCGATAGCGACAGCGACAGCGATAGCGATTGCGATTCGCAATCGCTATCGCTATCGCAATCGCTATCGCTATCGCAATCGCAATCGCTATCGCTATCGCTATCGCTATCACTATCGCTATTGCTATCGCAATCGCAATCGCAATCGCAATCGCTATCGCAATCGCAGTCGAATTATATGTAGAGTCGAATTATATGTAGAGTCGAATTATATGTAGAGTCGAATTATATGTAGAGTCGAATTATATGTAGAGTCGAATTATATGTAGAGTCGAATTATATGTAGAGCCGAATTATATGTAGAGCCGAATTTATGTAGAGCCGAATTTATGTAGAGCCGAATTTATGTAGAGCCGAATTTATGTAGAGCCGAATTTATGTAGAGCCGAATTTTATGTAGAGCCGAATTTTATGTAGAGTCGAATTTTATGTGGAGTTACTCGTGAGTAGAGAGATATGCCCTTGTTCAAGTGCTAGAGACACTATTCTAAGACAGTATGTCATAAGTTTCAGATGGAAGACGACCCAGAGGTGCCGCTATCGCTATCGCTTACGCTATCGCCATCGCTATCGCTATTGCTATCGCTATCGCTATCGCTATCGCTATCGCTATCCCTATCGCTATCCCTATCTCTCTTTTTCAACCCCTTCATCCCTTTTTTTCGAAATAAAAATTAGCCTATGGTTTGTCTCAGGGTCTAAAGATTGTCTGTTCCAAATTTCATCAAAATCGGTTGCGTGGTTTAAGCGGGAAAGTGTAACAGACAGACAGACAGACAGACAGACAGAGTTACTTTCGCATTTATCTTTCTACGTTCGAATTCATGATGCCGCAAATCCGTCCGATCGCAACGCGCGCTGTGTTATGTGTGACTGCACAAGCGTTCCGAGGGCGGACCGCTCGCGATGCGCCGGCGCGACGCCGGCGGAGCGCTCTGCCAACGCGCAGAAACAGCGCGCGTTCAGCTCGCGTGCCGCTAAGCTGACGCAACGCTCTCGAAACGCGCCCGTGTGGCGGAGGCTTTAACCACCCTATGTCCTAATAACCCCTCTCTCTCTCTCTCTCTCTCTCTCTCTCTCTCTCTCTCTCTCTCATCACTATGACTAACAGAAACGGTTGCTAAATTCATTATTTCATATTTTTAATCTCAAATTAAGACAATATGACATGTATTCCGCTCAAAATGAGGTGAAAAAAACAGTCAGATATTTTTAATTTTCCATTTTCCGAGGCTTCACCGATATCAGCAATGGCTTCTGCTCGGATGTCCTTAATCATTTAGCGTTTACGCACCATCAGCTTTATTTATTTAACCGAGGGCCCGAGCGAGGTTTTGTCTGAGGCGGCCATTTTTGGATTTGTCACGTCTCGCCGAGGACAGTTTGCTCAGTTTTATGTGAGTTTAATTAATATCTGTTATATTTTTGTACACAATATGTCTGTATTTTCTCTATTTCGTTTTTTACATACATAGTTGGTCGCCCGTGTGGTGACTAGTTAAGAATTTCCTTACCCCTTTTCTTTCCGTGGGTATCGTAGAAGTCGACTGTGGGACATGGGTTAAATTGTGGCGTAGGCGAGAGACCGGCAACCTGTTACTGCAATGTCACAATTCCGTTCTTTCAACCCATTAATTGCCAAGAGTGGCACTGAAACGAGCGGTTTCATGTGTTTGCCTTTATAGGATACAGGCGTGATTGTATGTATGTATTACTGCCACAAAATTAACGGTGACGTGGCAAGCCCAGGCGAAGACGGCGGGATAACTTAAACACAGACACATAAGGTATAAGTGACTGTATAGAAAAAGAACAAGAACGGGAGTCGTGGAAATCCCCGCAATGGGACAATATAACGGACCTCGTGATGATGATGTGATCCTGTTATCCCTCATTAAGAACATAGGGCTCTTAGAAGAATCTTCCACTTTTCACGATCATGGGCGACTAATTCAAGATCCTTCCAGCCAAGTCCACTTGCGCCAGCCTCCTTCTCCAATATAGCGGACTAATTTTAAAAAATCCGAGAAGGTTTTAAGACCTAACGTTCAGTAGCGAACGATACTTAAGCAACTGTCATTGTCGCACTACCATCAAAGAATGATAGAGAGACACAAAGAGTTTCTTTGTTGTCGAGCGATATTCCCTTTGACTAAGCTATTTGTTTCGATGAACAATCTACGTAAGGAGTGACTTCGACCCCTTTCGTCTCCTCCATGCATCATTATTAAACTCAAACTACACAACTTTGCAACCGGTCCATACTCATTTACGAGACGTTTGCATTAGAATCATCCCATTTCAATGACAAAGATGCGTCAACAAAGTTTTGGTGCGTTGGGATTATTCAGTGAACGGAGAAATTCAGAATTATACACACCCGCACCCGGTCGTAAGATTATAACTCACTCTCATGGTTACTGCGGGCCTAGCCAAAATGACAATCGTTGACGCTAGACGCCGATCGAAACGAAGTCTGGCTCTGTCGCGCCAATACGTAAAAGCGATAGAGTTCTACGATAGCAAAATTATCGTAAGCGTTTGAATCGTTAACGTACCCTGGGCTTCAAACTTTACACAACTTTTCAAAGTGTAGGGTAAACTCTCCTCACTCGGTGACACGCCTAATTCGGTGATACAAGCTTTGAAGCACTATTCCGAAAGACGATTTTTGTTTGCTTCACCGAATTAGGCGTGTCGCCGAATGAGGCGAGTTTACCCTACATTTGTAGGTTTTGCCGTGAAACTTTAATTCATGTATAAAATATTTTTGGCCCAAATTGGTATAGGCAGTAAATCTTTACCTCTATAATTAAACAATTTCCACTAGGAAACCTTTTTTATTATAAAGGGCTTATTCTTGGCCAGAGAATGAGAAGATGCCTGTTCACCCTTGATTTGAAGGTAAACCTATCGGAACAACCCCAACTCACTCCACAGCTCTAAATAGACTTCTCACGAGACAGTTCTCAACACCCCCCACTTACGTCCTTCTCGCCCCCGTATTTAATTAATCATTCCGCTGATTAACATTCCAAATTTGCATCGTGAGTCAAGTTCACAACTCGCGATAAACAGATGGATCCTTGGAAAAACAAAGGGGGAGTAGGGGGATAGTTCGGCTGAACAATAACTGAACTACCTGAAGTTCTGACCCATGGAACGGTTGTGGTAAACTTGGTCATTGGCTGTGATGCTAAATATCGCCTGTCGGTTTTAAAGTACTATAAGGATTTTGATAAATGTTCAGTTCGGAGAGGAACATTTGTATTTTTAAAGCAATATTTGTGCGGAAGGTAATAAAGCAATTTCCACGTGTGTACTAGCGTTTGCTCAATACTTTTTCTGCATTAGTAAGTTCGATAGTGCTGGATTCAAAATTAAAAGCAGTAATCACTTGAGCAAGAAAAAACTGGTAATAGGTGCTAAATATGTCACTTTTGGTGTGGAAGGGTAAAAAACATGTCAACCCTCTTAAGGAATGTTTTTCGAAATAAAAACTTCACATGCTCTTGTTCGAAACTCAAACTGGGTACCTCTGTACCAGAATACGATCTAAGATGAGGTGGTGACTTCCGGGAAAGAATCGTGTTTAAGGGTGAAGAGATAACACACACACATAGCCAATAATATATTAAGCATAATATATTAATATATTAAGCATAGATTAAATCCCATAAGTAATACATTTTCACTAGAAACCAAAAGTTACGATGTGACCTAAATATTCTGACATAAAAATATGGCAAGTGGCAAAGTATTAGATCGTTACCCGCGTTTATGATCTTTAGTATTGCACGAATGGGGTCCCTTCGCCGTAATATCGCCTTTTAAGGTGCCAGATGGGGCAGTAAAGAAATTATGGGGGAGCTAGTATGGAAAAAATGCAAAAATCATAATCCGGTTTGTATAAAAATATAGAAGAAGGTAAAAAGGATTGCGAATCTGCACAGTGGTCAAAGCTTACGCTCCGATAGACAAAAAGGGTGTTACAAAGAAGAATGTTTTGTTGCACACAATATAAACTCACAAAAATGGATTTCTATAGATAGTTTATCAGAATTTAAAAGTGTTTATTTAATGTCATTTAAGGTACAAAGCTAAAGAAATCAAAATACGATTTTATTTCGAATTTGTGTATTAGAAATATACTCGTAAATGTAGTTTTGCATAGTGGTCAATGCAAATGCTCTAACAAAAACAATATAAACACACGTAAATTATAAAGCACAGATAATAATAATTTAAAAAAGTTGATTTTTGTAGTTTCTAAATAAAATTATGAGCTATTATTATAATCAGCCTTCAAGTGCAACGCAATTAATTATAAATTAATTATAAAAGAGAAAGAAACTATAAATAATGGGAAATAAAAATGCTGTTTTATTTGACAAGTCAGTTCAAAAACAAATGCGACCCATTCGACACAGTGGTCAACGCACACGCTCGGCTAGACAAAAAAGGGTGTCAGAATTATGTTTATACACCGGAACGTAGTCTGAAAGGGCGTGACAAAACGTCGATTTTCCTAGTTTATCCAAACTTAAACGCAACCCTGAGAGGCACGTATTGTGCAGAGTAAAAACATTTACACTGAACTCTTGTTTGTCGTCCCCGTTGTTTGCTCGCGACGGCTTAGGACCCGACAACTTGTAATGTGATGTTTGATATTTTATACTTACACTGATAAATACACAACTGGGGTATTTCAGACTTACAGCTGAAATCAAATAAAGCTTCAAAGAAGGATTCATTTAAAACAGATTTCAAAAGTAAAACATGAAAATTTAAAGAATCTTTGCGATTAAAGATAACGGTAACTCCAAAAACCAAAGAGATAAAAAATCATAAGTCAACAAAATCAAAATATTCATTCCGCAGCGAAACATAAAATATTAATACACTTTAAATAACGTTCATAAATAAGCAAATGGGCAGTGATAGCGCAATATTACCGCCCATAATATTAAACGAAATTTCGGTAAACAGTCTGAAATTAAAACGAGCAAGAATTTAATACATTACTTACGAAAGAGCCGTTTGTTGGTGAAAATAGAAACCAAACCCCAACTAGGTATGCGAAATGGGAGGCATTTGCATATTTTATTTCATTCTAATTGGATTTTGGTATGAGAAATTATACATCGTGTACATTCTGTTGGTGAAGTTATTTCTATTTTCTGGCTATTTTCACCAGAATATAGCGCGAACGAATTAACTTCTGTAAAATGAAATACAAAACGCGACTGTCGGCCAGACGGGATTACTAACCACCGCACATGTTGTATGTTGACTTTAGCCTGTTTAATTATAAAACCTTTATAAAATCAAAGGTGTTCATAATATTGTCTTCGGTTACCGCGATAGTTACTCATGAAATAAAACTATGGAAACGGATTAAATCGCGTATAATGAATTTACATTTCATCCCAACGTTTCGAACACTTTACAGCGTTCGTGGTCAACGGGTGACTGAGGAAAAATTACAATGTGCAAAAGCTACCCACATACAAGAAATATTAACGAACCATAACCATAAATAATATAGATTTCTAAGTAATTTTTCCTCAGCCACCCGTTGACCACGAACGCTGTTAAGTGTTCGAAACGTCGGGATGAATTGTAAATTCATTATACGCGATTTAATTCGTTTCCATAGTTTTATATCAAAGGTGTTCTTATAAAAACATAAGTCGCAAGGTTGAAGACATAAATTATACTAAGCAAAGTTCTTTAATGTCACGAGGCGCAATGACACTAAAAGCTCGGCCACACTAGCGGTTTTGAGAGCGCAGCGTCAGCGGAGCAGAGTGCGAGCGCATTCAGAGCGATTCTGGCAAAAAATAAAGATTAGAAAACTGGATTTAACTTCGCAGTATTTTTTTTTATAAATGGGCTTACTCTTGACCACAGACTAGCCAAAGGCAAAGACGTGGCCTATGATGGAGTGAGCTCGCCCAGAAGATGCCTGTTCATTCTTGAACATAAACATAAACGAACATGTACAGACAAATAAGATAGAAGAACAATAAAGTTTTGTGATGTACTTCACTTTTTTTTACTTATCTACTAAATGACACGGTTTCATTTTAATACGACAACAAACTGGTAAGAATAGCTTTGAAATAGCATTTTAATTACTTAAAAAAATCCCGACATTACATTAAAAAACTATTGTTGCTTCTATTTTGTGGTATCACTGGCTTCCATTAAAATTGTAAAATTCGTGACTTGCTGACGACCTATCATTCGATTTATTTCCAATTTACGACCAAGCTAAAACCACAGTGCGTTTTAATCCAATAACAGTAATTATGGCGGTATGCGTGTCTAACGCCTCGCCGTAAAAGTTTAATTCCATTTTTATTTGCCGGTGACGTCACACACAGCACGACATCACACACCATACAATTGAATAAACAATATCGTAGTTGTAGTACTAATACTCATTAATATTTGAAGAAAGTCGAAAAAAATCGAATAAAAAATAAATGCTTACAGATTTTCACAAGAGTAGAGAGTAGAAATGCGCCCTGTAGATGAAATATATATATATTATTCAAGAAACTCCAGTCGTTCAATAAAGAAAAAAGGAAAAAAATCAACATTTCGATCTATTTCCCGAGGAGAAGAAGATCCTTGGAAATCACTGATTTTAACTTTCACGATTATTACACATAATTATTTTTAAAATCGGGACTTAATCGGGATCGTTGGAGGTCAGTTTAATATGTAGTCATACGCGATTAAGTCCCGATTTCAAAAATAATTATCCTTGGAAATGTATGGTTTTTTTTTTTTTCGACTTAATTCATACGTGCGTAACCCGCGTAGAGTATTTGAAATATGAGTATTTGAATTGGCCTGGCTATCGGTGGCCTTAAATTAATCACAATCTCAAATGTATATTGTTTAAAGAATTGTACAAAGAAAACAAAGCAGTCGCCAGTATCGCTGGAACGGCTAATTTCACGACAAACTCATACTGGTCGGCCCATTAATTGTCAAAGTTCGCAGCGAACGTGATATATTCCACTTGCAGCGGCACCGCACTTTACACGTACGCCAATAAGGATTAGTTCGCCGTGTTCCACATTTCCCTGAGAATATATAACAGGGTCCGTAGCCGAATGGTACAAACGCTCATGAAACGAAACGCTCGTAGATATCTCTCTCTATCGCTCTTGCGGATTGGTGTGACAGAGCCAGACTACCTTTCGCGGCGTTTCGTTTCGTAGAAATGCCGTTCGGCTACGGCACCAGGGTGTCTAAAGGTCTTAATGCCATATGCGATGTGTGACAGCTGCTGCCGTTTCTCCTAAGGGCAAAGGATGTCCTAAGGGCGTGAGGCGATATCTGACTTTGGCAAACTTGGAATTGCGCTAAGACTATTAGGAGAGATATCGGAAATTTTCTTGTTGATAGTTCTAGGTAAGTTTGGAGGTAAGTAATAAACAGATCTTTGATAGTTTGCTAGTAGGGGAACCTAGAGCTAAAACGATGATACATTTTACCAACACATGTAGGTAATTATTTAAAACATATGACGTGCAATTTGCATTTTTAACCCCCGACGCAGAAACGACGGGGTGTAATAAGTTTGACGTGTCTGTCTGTCTGTCTGTTTGTCTGTGTGTGTGTCTGTCTGTGGCATAGTAGCTCCCGAACGGATGAACCGATTTAGATTTAGTTTTTTTTTGTTTGAAAACTGAGTTAGTCGGGAGTGTTCTTAAGACGATACGGTAGGGGTCAATTCTCCATACAAACGCTCTCGACTATTTCCTCCCTGGTTTTTGAAGATAGAGCAATGATTTTTTCAACACAGATTGTTATTATTTTTATCTGTGTCGGACCGCTTTGATTTTTTTGATATTCTGCTTTTTAAAGACAATACATACATACATACTAGCCAATCAAAAAATTCCAAAAACGGCCTTTTTCATTGTGGCGCAAAAAAAGGTGTGATACTCAAGATTGGTAACAATTAACCAAAAAAGCTAAACGGTCCGACATAGATTATTTCATTGTTATTCAGATTCTCAAATTTCGTTCCGATTGATTAAGTTTTGAAGGAGGAAAGAGCCGAGAGCGGAACCTCGATTTTAAAGATTTTTTGAAATATCTTTTGACTGAGTTGTTCTTAATGGGCAATTTTTTTTTGGATAAATCTAGTTAATAACACTAGTATATTTAACTAAAATTCCCAAGTTGAAAGGGGGGCTCCTTTCCATTTAAGCATTTTCGCTACCGTATCCTCTTAACCATGTTTCATGAAAATCGGTCCACTATGTCGCGGTCGGGGGTTTTTTCAAAATTTTAATTAGTCTTCAATATGTTCTTAAAAAATATTTAATAAATTTAATATTTAATAATGGCATATGTATTTCTTTCTTTCTAAACGACGTTCCTTATTGGGAGACACAATTATTTTTATTTAGAATTTATTATGTAATTTTTGACGATCATGAAGAGAGGATAAACATAATTTTGACATGTAGCAAATTTATAGTATAATTTTTATCATGAAATAAAGAAATCTTATCTAATCTAATCTAAAATAAGTAGTAAGTAATAGTTATTTGTTATACAAGGGGGCAAAGTTGTATTTTAACGCCGAGTGTGGAATTGAAAAACGAGCAAGTGAAAGGATTCTATAGTTGAACCACGAGCGAAGCGAGTGGTTCGAGAATAGAATCCTGAACTTGCGAGTTTTTTAACACACGAGAAGTTAAATACATTTGCACCCGAGTGTAACACAAAACTTTTCCCCTCACTATAGCGAGGAAACTACAACGCAAAAAATGCGTTTATCACTGCTTCCAGCAGTTCCACAGGTGGTAAATCATCTTTATTACTCGATTCACCTACTTTTATCAATTTTAAAGCAGTTATTTTGACTTTATTCAAGGTCAAATTACTTTACCCACTAGTGGATAAAATGCGTTTTTACCCGCTGGTATTAAAGAACAAAACACGTGTTTTCGAGCTAGTGAGGGGAAAAATTATTTTGATGGTCTCGGCTTAGCTTTTAATAACATGCTAATTTATACCATACTAGCTTTTGCCCGCGGCTTCACTCGCGATAGAAAGAGACAAAAAGTATCCTATGTCACTCTCCATCCCTTCATCTATCTCTTCTTAAAAAAATCACGTCAATTCGTCGCTCCGTTTTGCCGTGAAAGACGGACAAACAAACAGACACATACACTTTCCCATTTATAATATTAGTATGGATTATGGATTATTTTCTTTTGAACGATTGGAGGTTTCTATCAAGTTTCCATAGTTTCTTATTTCGAAGTTCTTAAGTAATAAATAGGTAGCAATTTTTTTAGACAAGACATTTCGCACATCCTAGAATTATTAAGTTTAATGTGTTTTCTGTGGGCGGACTTTAATGAGAAACGTAACACAACTCCTACTCGCACTCGGAATAATTAAACCAACAACGAAACAACGCGTTAAAATATTTCATAGTTATTTTACCCGTACGTACCTACAACTTGTTTTTCATGCTCTGCAGGGTAAATTTAATCTTTTACAAGATTCTGACTTTCAAATTAGGACGACTGTTTTCTTTTTTTTTTAACCCCCGAAGCAAAAACGACTGGGTGTTATAAGTTTGACGTGTCTGTCTGTCTGTTTGTCTGTGTGTGTGTCTGTCTGTGGCATCGTAGCTCCCGAACAGCTGAACCGATTTAGATTTAGTTTTTTCTGTCTGAAAGCTGAGTTAGTCGGGAGTGTTCTTAGCCATGTTTCATGAAAATCAGTCCGCTATGTCGGTTTTTTTTTCTTCATAATTTTATTTTTGTGGTTATTTGCGTTGTGACGATATTTTTGCCATTGCTCATGAGAGGGTAAATAGAAGAAAATTTACACGTTATTAATGAAACCGTCTTAAGTAGAGAAACGTTGAGTTTTACGATGAAGCAAATTACTTGTAGAACAAAACTGTTGTATTTACCTTCATCATAATCCTCCTCCTTGCGTTATGCCGGCATTTGCCACGGCTCATGGGAGCCTGGGGCTCGCTTTGACAACTAA
Source organism: Leguminivora glycinivorella (assembly GCF_023078275.1). Lineage (NCBI taxonomy): Eukaryota > Metazoa > Arthropoda > Insecta > Lepidoptera > Tortricidae > Leguminivora > Leguminivora glycinivorella. Next base: position 20,868,833 of record NC_062982.1, read on the forward strand.
TCTCAAGATCTGGCGTAGGCACTAGTTTTTACGAAAGCGACTGCCATCTGACTTTTCAACCCGAAGGGTAACTAGGCCGTAATGGAATTGGTCCGGTTTCCTCACATAAGTTCCGAAAAACTCATTGGTACGAGCCGGTTCTTTAAAAGATTTCGAGCTAAAATCAGTCATAATCGCCACGTCTAACGATCCAGTAGGCTTTTCAATCAAAAGAGTAAATATTATGTAGTTTACTCAAAAGCACAAGATTTTTCCATCACATTTTTTCACAGATATGGATTTCGGCATCAAAAATATCCTATGTTTCTTTTCTCTGAACCAATAAGAGAAAAATAGACACACTTTCGCTTCTATAAACATTAGTACAGATTCTTATTTCATGTTAAAATAAACTAAATTCCCAACCTAACAATAGAATCTAGATTTTATCAAAGTTTGACGAGCACCAAATTATCAGTCGGCAATGAATCAAAAAGTGCAAATTGCCCGCACGTGACGGGTCTACGTGTTCCAAACTACGGGTACGTATGTTTAATTTAGTATTATACGTGTTTGATAGTTCCACCCCGTTCTGAGCTTACGTGTTAGATTCGAGAATGTTAGAAGAAAATGCCTTTATTTATTGATAACATGATATTGTCCGTATAAATAGCTACCTACCTATAATGCTTGAACGTTTTTGTAATGAAAATGGGCTGCTTAGTCAAAATTCTGACCTTATAAAATACTAGCTTTTGCCCGAGGATTCACTCGCGTTGAACACAAAAATTGCGGAATGCTCCATACGTCCCCTCCCCCCTCCACGTGGGAGATAAGACAGAGACAAACTTAGCCTATGTCCCTCTCCATCCCTTCAACTATATCCATTTAAAAAATCGCGCCAATTCGTCGCTTAGTTTTGCCGTAAAAAACGGACAACAAACAGACACACTTTCCCATTTACATATCATAATATTATAGATTAGTATGGATATAATATAGAGCTAATTTTGTTTTTTTGTTAAAATTTAAGCAAACAGAACGGATCAAACTCTGTTCCGTTAGATATACCTAGACATGGTACAGAGTTGTATAAAATTTGTGGCACGTGTAGCGGCGTTCAAGGTTTTTTTGCAAAATGTAAAGAAATGTATCGTATAAGGAAAATAGCTATCTACTCGAGCGATCTAGCGAGTCAGGTCTGTACGATTTGTTTGTTAAAACAGGGACATAAATGACGGTCATGTGTGTGCAGGAGTATTATATCCTTTGTGCCAAATAAATGTACACAGTTCGATTACAACTTTGACGACCGGTCTGGCTCAGTCGGTAGTTACCCTGCCTGCTAAGCCGCGGTCCTGGGTTCGAATCCCGGTAAGGGCATTTATTTGTGTGATGAACACAGATATTTGTTCCTGAGTCATGGATGTTTTCTATGTATTTAAGTATGTATTTATCTATTTAAGTATGTATATCGTCGCTTAGCACCCATAGTACAAGCTTTGCTTAGTTTAGGGCTAAGTTGATCCGTGTAAGGTGTCCCCAATATTTATTTATTTATTTAATTTATTTAAAAACTAGCATTGTTTCACTTAATAGTTTGACTCCTTTAATATGCTTGGGGACTGGGGAGAGTGGGGAGACACTAAGTCGGTGCCTTAAATTTCGCACACACGAAGCCCAATCAGCTTAAATAAATAACTACATTAAGAAACCACTTTCAGACATATAAAACGAGAAAACCGCTTCTCATCTCGTTTTCGAAGCACACCTCCGTGGAACGAAGCCAAATTTAAAGCTACGGAATAAAGCGTGTTTATTTTAAAAATTATCGGACGATGCCTTGAGGCAAACAGAAAATTGGATATTCGATACATCGGTTTACACATTTGTACGGCGGAAAGTAAGTATACTTATTTGTTTTGCGATTTTAAATTGAAAAGGCGGTGATGGGACGGGCCGATGAGCTGAATTTTCGAATCGGTTTTGCTTTAAATCTGTCATCATTATTTTATCTTCTAATAGGTACATGATTAAGTTCAAATAATATAAATAGGCCCAAGTAAAGATGGAGGGATCACTTTGACGACTTCTTAAACAACAAACACATTTGACGACCGGTCTGGCTCAGTCGGTAGTGACCCTGCCTGCTAAGCCGCGGTTCGCACAGATATTTGTTCCTGAGTCATGGATGTTTTCTACGTATATAAGTATGTATTTATCTATTTAAGTATGTATATTGTCGCTTAGCACCCATAGTACAAGCTTTGCTTAGTTTGGGGCTAAGTTGATCTGTGTAAGGTTTTTTTTTTATTTTTTTTTTATTAGCCTACTGTAGTGTCCCACTGCTGGGCAAAGGCCTCCCCTCGCTTCTTCCACTCAACCCTGTCATGTGCGTAATTTTGCCAGCTTGGATAAAATGCGTTCAAGTCGTCCCGCCATCTCTTTTTCGGTCTGCCTGAACCCCGGCCTGCACCCTCCACGGTGTTCCGTGGGTCCCACTCGGTAACCATTTTGGCCCACCGTTCAGGGTGCATGCGGCAGACATGTCCAGCCCAGTTCCACTTAAGCGTAGCGGTCTTGACACCTACATCTGCAACTCGAGTTCTGGAGCGCAGTTCCGTGTTTCTGATTCGATCAGTTCTGCGAACACCCAGTATACGGCGCTCCATCGCTCGCTGGCAGACCTTGAGTTTGGACTTTAGAGCTTCTGTTAGTGACCACGTTATCCCCGTTAAGGTATCCCCCGAAAAAAAAAACAATTGGCCGTAAGTACGTAACGGCGAATTGAGAATTATGGAGAGCCAGGGGATAGGCCTTAGCCCAGCAGCGGGACTCTTCAATAGGCGAAGAAAAAAAATCGTGTTAATATGACAGCGTGCATACTTTCATTTGGACAATGTTGATGATTTATTTTTAGTTCAATGACCACGGGAGCCACCTAGTGGACAGCAGCGTCAATCGCTCATAGCCATAAGAAACATCGGAGCAGGCATACCTTTAAGAACGAAGTACCCATCTGCTCTGAGAACAGCCCCATGGCGTAGCACAAAGGAAATATCTGCAGCAGGAATTTAGCGGAATCCCTGCTTATTCTCAGAGATTTTTTATTTGTTAGCCAACATTGCAAAAAGCTCTAACTTACTATAATAACCAACAGCGTACGAGTACCTATCATTTTGAAAAACGTTATAAAAACTAAAAAGTGTAAAACGTTTAACCTAACCACCCAAATTGATTCGTGATATCAGTGCAATTCAGTTCCCGTACCACCAATTTTCCATAAAAAATCCAGATGACGTATTGTTATTTTAGCACTCGGTGTAGAAGATTAAAAAAATAGCTCTTATATTTTTTGCCATACATAACTAAGACGTAAAAAAAAAAAAATATTGTAGCCAAAATTTTGACCGCTACACAATATAAGGGCATTTTCAAAATTTGGGACCCCCCAATTAGCAAAAGTTGTTAACAAAAATTAACTCACTGTCAGTTTTGTGACGATAATTAAGCATGAAATTTCAATAAAAATATTGTTTTTAGAATGTCGCACATACTTACCGCTAGGCTGTGTAACCTTATCTTTCCACGCTGTATAGGTATATAATATTTCGCATACATTTTAATACACATCCAATACATTTCGTCATATTACCCACACATGTGCAATACATCGGGACATTAAAGGCAGACGGCGCCACGGCCCACTGACAAAGGGTAGTAACTGAACTTTTGCTACATCTTCTTACGGCTTTTTTCGTTTGGAGTCTGTGAGGGTTTTGTCTGTGGCAGATAGCCCATGTGTTGCTAATTAGTCAATCTCTTTCCCCGTCGCTGTTGGGTCCGAAAGTGATAAATAAATGAAACTAACTGTACGTAGAAATACCTACTTATCTTTTGCATCGTCCAAATTTTCGTGTCTTAGTTTGAATTAAAGAAAGGGTTGACTAAATATAAAAGTTTAAATATTTACTTTAAAGTCACCTTTGGTTGCTACAAGTTTTCGTTTATACTAGTCTTAAATCATAGGTGTATATGTCCCATTGTCCGTTACGAGTATTAATTAAACCCCGATTTAAAAAAAAACAAAGAATTGTTCGTCTATATTTTTCGAATTCTCCTCTTTTTTTCTATTTACAAAGCTGACTGACGAAACTGACAAAATTGAAAAAAAGTATCGTTTATTTTTTACATATCAATCGTGTATCATATTTCAAATATCCGGAGCCCAGAAGTGTTACAAATCATTAACAAAACTGGTACTCTCCCACTAGGTTAAACTATTAAAGTGCCCCGGCTTTTACCAGCCGACCCAGAAACTCTAAACTATCATAACTGCGATCGGCCGATGGCTCAAAACTCCGGGGTACATGCCCACAATAGCCGGGGCAAAGTTGGCATCTAAATGCATTCGAAGCGTTTCGACGCCTAACCGTGCAGGGATTGCGAGGTCCGGTTGATCCGGTAATACGGCCGGATCCGGTACTTTTTAGGAGCTACCGGATCCACGTCAGTAAATACATACACACAGCACATTATGAGTTTTATAATACGTGAAGTCGACTAATGAAATATGTGAGTTGAAATGAAAGTTGTAGCTTTATGATATTTTTTATTGTGGTTAATATACGAGTATTAAAATGTGTAGTAGATGTAAATTAAAAGACGAACCAGAAACTCGTAACTCGTAAGCTATCATAACTGACCTGTGTCATGTCTTACCATGTATACTTTAATAATAGAATAAAGGTAAAAAGTGTGACATCAATATATTTGTAACAAAAATAGAAATTTAGGTCACTTGTTAAAGACTGTATCGTTAAATATGGAGACAACTTTGAGTAGCCGTATTTATTTGCTATTATATTTTTTTCTTATAACAAGACTTGGGCTTAATAAGGCACATATTAAGGTACGCATTTTGTCCTAGAAACTCCACGTAAAGCATGTGGTTTAGACAGCATTGACTTAATCCTCCCGAGTACCAATTACGATTTCGGACAAATGCTACTAGAAAATTCACAAAGTGCGTACAAGACGACACAATTGCGAAAAAAAATTATGCAGTGCGAACCTCAACGACACATGATCCACAAAGCAGAATATCTAGACATAGTCTAGACTACTCTAGACACTGTTATTTTTAAAAAATAAAGTTCATGATCTGTGTATGGCGGCCATATAGAGAATGTGGCATGGCGCTTACGCTAACTCCGACTTTGATGTCGAATTTAACTGTCGTACACTGTTTATATCGATCTGGTTTAGGCACTGTTCAAACACCGTGAATGTCTATTAGAAATTGGCCTATGCCTAATTTTTTTTATCTATTTCTCTCATCCTGCTTGTATCAAAAATTTACGGCAATCCGGAACGTAGCTCAAAAATGCGTTTTTTTAAATTATATAAATTCACCGCATTTATTCTGCAAGTACCCAATTGAACAACCATGAAGAGGACTCTTAAAAAATATATTTTGGCAGCATATTAACCTTTGTTTGTCGAAATCGTACAAAGAGTCTTTGAGATATTCTCAAATTAAGCCAGATTAGGGGTTGTCCGAAATTTATTTGCTAGACCTTAATGAAAGTACCATAAAGTCCCTAAAATAAAAAAAATATCAGACCTTGTTATATCAAATAGTACGTACCAATACCTTCAGATCATACTCTCGGACCATAATAATACAAAATTATGCACACGTCAACATTTACAGGAGGTTTGTTTTGTTCCTATAATTAACGATACAGTCCTTATATATTATCACATAAATAATATAATTTGTAATTCATTCTTCGTTCTGTCCAACTCGAACCTTCCATCCGTCGCTTTTACGTCATCTTAAATGCACAACGTGCTGTGTTTAGGTACACATATTTATTAGGATTCACGAAATCCGCTGATTTTAACCAGATCCGATATTTTTGAATGAAGTGCCGGATCCGGCGGACCGGATTTAAATCTCTGCGTGCAGTCGAAAGTTGGTGAACTTTTAATATGGTTTCGTTCCGCCTCTGTTCTGTTTGCCTAGTCTGTAATTGGTTAAATAGGCGTGATTGTGGAAACTGCAGTTTAGTGTGAACAGCGGTTAGGTAGTTCGGTTAACGGCCATATAAGTTGTGACTGGTCGATTTTGGCTGCTTACCTAAACCACAGATTTAGCGGTTATGCTTCAAGCTATCTATGCGATACGCCTTAAGAGAAGATAAATAAGCATAAAAGAATCTATCAGATTTTTTTTAAATGATATAGGCAGCAAACGAGCAGACCAGCCGCCTAATGGGAAGCAGTCATCGCCGCCCATGGATACAGGTAACATCAGGCGGCCACTTATGCTTTGCCGACATTTTTGAGAACCTTAAATACAGTATAGGTTACGGTGACCGCTTTCTATTAGGCGGGCCGTATACCTGTTTGCCACCGACGTGGTATAAAAAAAGTATGCTTTTTGAAGAAACCCCATTTATTATTATTTTATTTATTTATTTATTATTTATTAACGCACAAATAAACAGTTTACATTAGAACAGTGTCCCACAAAACAGTTTTCACGGTTTGACTGTGGGATCGAGCAGTCTCTACTCTCTTACATTATCACTATTATCATGTATACACGGTGTTTCCGGTATCACTCAAAACCTCAGACACCCCAACTGATTTTTATTTTTTTAAACTCATCTAGAGTATTCATCTTTTAATCTGATCGTTACTTTTTTTTAAATTGAATTTTTAATTTTCTGTACAGCTCTACTTGACTTTTAGCTCTACACTCAATAAAATAATTGCTAACTACCATCATAAACCATAAGACTATTTATTTGTGTACGTTACTGCAACGACATAAGGTTTACCAATAGACAGCTAAGATGTCACTGTAAAACACTTTAAAGCTTTGTCACAGTAAACTTCAAATTGGACAGGTAATCGCAGTAAGCAAATAAACTCAATATTCAAAATGACAAGGTTGAAATTAGGTACGAGTTCAATTTGTTATGACTTATGATAAACATTAAGATTAAACTGACAAACAACGTCAAACTAGTAGCGGAAAAAATAATCGTCCAAGTAACCGGCCAGTATTAATACCCCTAAATACAGAAAAAAGGTAAACAACCTCTAGCAATGCGATATACACAATGTTGTATTACGAGTACAATAGAATGGGCACGTAAAAAATAACTAATAATACTAATTTAAATAAAAATATTACCCCCATCAAGATATAGCTCAATCGATTCTACTCTCGATTCTGAACAAACTGTTTTCAGGTTTTTAGTGTTAAGTGAAACACGGTGTATATAATCAACATATAACTATATTGTCTATAATACTAATTATTATATGCAGTTTTTAAGGTAACTACGTAGCTTTTTCGCAAACTTCACTTTACATGTTTCCTGTCTGATGTCAGGGGGCAGGCTGTTGAGTATGTAGGGAAGGCGTTTCTGAATACACCTATCGCCGTAGTAATTAGTGACCCTCGGCACGACAAGCTTGCCCGCAGACACCGACCTGGTACCATAAGCTTCGTTATGGTGTAACTGGGTATACTCTTGACTGCCATGATTATTATACAGTATTAAATATTTATGTTTGAGGCTCACCGGAAGAATATTACAAATTTTAAACAAGTTTCTATAATCTTTTTTATTTTTATCTTTAGTTTTATTATTGACTAACAGTTTTAGGAATCTAATTTGCATACTTTCTAACTTGTTTAAATTAGTTTTCGTTGTTAATCCGTAGCAGTCAAGGGCATAACCAATTATTGATTCAACTAAGCATACATATAAATATTTAAGGATATGCAGAGGAACTTTGAATCTCAGATAATAAAATTTTCCTAATAATACTTTTAGTTTGTTATAAATAAAATCTACATGGTGTGTCCAGGAGAAGTGTTCATCAACTTTGAGGCCTAAATACGTTACACAGTTAACACGGGAGATGGGATTACATTGACAGTCTAATATATCATTATGCATACAAGAAAATTTCATTCTATACCTTGCACGTTATGGGCAAAAACGAGAAAAACACTGTTTTACCTACAATCTAGACATTCATGTCTAGATTTAACTTATTGTGAGAGATACCATTCGACTGACTTTGTACGTTTCAACATATCAACAAAGTCTAAACACACAAGAAAGTAACTTACAGTACATCCCCGAGCAACTCAAAATTCGAACTCCCGCAATTACAATTCATAATCACCACCTAAAGTAACCAGAAATAAGACTCACGCAAATTACCAAACTCCAAGACTTAACGATAACCAGCCCGTTATTGTCACGACAGATCTCAACGGTAAATAACTGAACTTTACCAATTCCGAGCAAAAATTATAAACGACCTCCGTAATTAAATTAAAATGTAACTTATGGAGTTTAAAAGACATTGCGATTGCGACTTAGCGGGACGAGTCGACACCCGCTAAACTTGAAGGGAATTTAATTAGAGTACACCGGACGGCGAATAAACGCGAGTTGTGGTGCAAGGAATGAGCGAACAACGATTTAAAAACAATATTTTTTTTCTTAGCCTATTTGAGTGTCCCACTGCTGGGCATAGGCCTCTCATCTAGTTCCCCGTGACTCCCGATACCGCTCAAGAGCGATCAAAGTGGCTTGCTCGAGTGTAGGAGGCAAACACTCACTTTTTGTGTGTTGTTAACTGTTAATTTAAGTTATAATAAATCCAAAATAAAGAATCTACAAAGAAGGAGCATGACACAAAAGATTGGGAATGATGACATATGCATACCCTGTGATAGATTCTACATTATAGGTATCTATGATTAATAAATAGTGCCGTTAAAAGTATTACCCTATATTTCACTGAATTCCTTTGTAGCAACGTTTTCATTAGGTCGTTGTATAAAAATATACAGACTGATCATAATAAATAACAGAACTTCACGACCCAAACAAAACTTGCAAGCAAATAAAAGTATGTAAAATATTAAATCGCTCTAAACTTGTAACTTGCTGTAAATCCCGAGAATATTGTCGCAAAGTCACAAGACCAGGAGATTTCGCAAAAATTAGAAATGTCGAATACAAAAATATAACGAAGTTTTATAAATTTTCAATTATTTATAAGAGTTCAAGAGAAACGCTATTAAAAACTTTTGTCATTTACATTGCAAAGGGAAATATGTATCAAAACCCTGTGTATATTTTCATATCAGTTACGATTATTATTAGTCGTAGTAGATTTATATTTTTAGGACTGATGTTCCGAAGAGTCGCAAATTAAATTAGACCTGACCCTTTAGCACAACTGGACGGTGTTATGGAATAGCGAACTAAGCGCCAAAATCCGAAAAAAAAGTTATGAATGCAGTTCGGATATACGTAAATGTGATAATCTATAGTATTGACTATTTCTTTGTTGAAAAATCATGCTTACAGCCTTATTTTAAGGGGTAGAATCAAGCGACACGTTAAAATTTGTATGGCCCTATGCATTAAGTCGTTACGTAAAAACGAATGGAACGCCAAATTTACTTTTACAAATTATAATAAGCGTATATTCTAAATCGCAAAATCGAGTAAAACGCCATAAAGATGTTATTAATTCGTTTTGGTTTAAAGTTTTGATGATTTATAAACGCAATATAGATTTAACCGCCCTATGGTGTCGTTTAATTCGTTGTTACATATTTGAAATTGCAGGATATTTCGCTTAATGAGAACTAAGTATCAAGCGGTTTTGTTATATCATAATATCTTATGTGTGTAATCCTGGCTAGTACTAATGAATTATTATTAGTTACAACGCCAATTTTGCCATTTATGCTGATTTTTTTGACATTTATTAAAAAAAGTTGATTGCAGAACAAAACTAAATTGTTAGACGGATTAGTCCTAATCATTGTGGAGGAAAACATTGTTGTTGATTTATTTACAATATAACTATTTACTCAAATATATGTAAGTAAGTAAGTAAGTAAGTAAGTAAACACTTTGTACAGAAAAATAATACAGCACATAATATTTAAAATAAAAAGTGGAAATATGGAATTTTATTTTATTCCAGTATTCACTTTACCTCTAGCAATTTGCATTAAAGAATCAAGCGACAAAATATGTCTCATAGAACGCTACGGCGAAATAAATTAACCTCATCGCAGTATTAGTTCAATAAAGAATCAAGCGGAAAAACGTTAATAACTTCGAAACTTGAATAGGTATGGTGTTATTTTTTTTATTTATTTAAATTATGAACACTTTTATAGGTTCAATGTCAAAATTAACTTTTTTGCTTTATAAATGAACTTACAATAACTGATTCAAATTTCAAATCTTTCTAGCTCATTTTCTCGATTTCAACTAACTGTCGCTTGATCGCTTATTCCATAACACTGTCCAACTTGCCTTGTCGCGCGCGAGTCCATACATCAAGCGCGACTTCAAGTATGGGCTCGCGTGCGACAAGGTAAGTTGTGCTAGAGGGGCTGAGCGATGAATTGTTGTCAGAAAGACGCCTCAGTACCTATCACCGCCTGGCGAAAAAAAATTATTAATAAAACCCGCATTATCAACATTCTGTATATCTTTTACATGTGAAATGCTAAAATGGTGCAATAAAGAATATGTACTTATTTCTCTTATGTTTTAGGATTTCAAAGCACCTTTCGTCCAAAAAAAGAAATTAGAAAATACATTACAACCAAAGTCAAACCCTTTGTAGTGCTAAAAACACCTTAGACTAATAGACATTTGGACAGCCAGTGTGCGCTTAACTGGCACATAAATCTGCATCACTCCCTGATGACCCGACCACATATGTATACACACATATACACACACATATACGGGATGTATACATATGTATATATCCGACAGCCATTGTCTGTCGTTATGCGTTTGCGTAGACTGCCTCCACTAGACTTCGTGTAATTGATCAACTCTTAAAAAAGGAGTGGAACATGACAATTTGAAGTATCAAAGTAAGTATGTTAATTTAATGAAAATAATATTGCTTAAGAGGGTTTTACGTGAATTAATTTGGTTATATTAAGGGCGTGTGGACGTAGATATAATTGGGCTTGGCTGAGTGATAGTGGGAGAAATGTTTGTACATCTATTTGTCCATCTCCGTGCGGTGACGGGTTAAGCATTTTACTACCCTTTCGTCCGGTGGGTGTCGTAGAAGTTGACTGTGGGATATGGGTTCAATTCTGTGTTAAGCGATAGGATGTCGACATATATATTATATAAGTAAATCACAGTTTTACTTACAACAACCATAGATTTGCTAGAAGTGCCACTGGAACTTGAGCAGATTCATTTGTTCTAAGGTGGCCTTTTGGAAAAACTAGCGTAAGTTTCTGTATGTAAGTATGTTTGTTTGTTTTACATCTGGACATAAGGTCAGGGTACGTAGCCGAATGGCACAAACGCTCACGAAACGAAACGCTCGTAGATATCTATCTCTATCGCTCTTGCGTATTAGCGCGACAGAGCCAGACTACCTTTCGCGGCGTTTCGTTTTCGTTTCGCGTCGCAGAAATGCCGTCTACGGCACCAGTTTTGTTTAATTAACTACCTACTCAAAGAGCTCAGCAAATCGTTCTTATTCTCCATATTAAATGAGAATTTGGAGAAAGCCAGAACAATTTCCACTTGGAAATTGCTAATCTAAGCTCAGTCTATATGTATGTAATCTGTGTGCATCCTGCATATTCCATAACTTGGGATAGTTAGTGCTTGTGCCGGTATTATAGTCGGCCGGAGACAGGCGGGAGTTATCTAGTCGCACCTTATGCCCTAATTTCTGACTGGCTAGTTAGTGGCCATATAACATGACGAATTCAAAACTTCATTGTCTTGGAGTAGCATACATCCAAATCTAAATATATAAAAGAAGAAGCTGACTGACTGACTGACTGACTGACATATCAACGCACAGCCGAAACCGCTGGTCCTAGAGATTTCAAATTTGGCACGTAGGTTCCTTATATAGTGTAGAGGAGCACTAAGAAAGGAATTTTCAAAATTCACCTTCTAAGGGGGTCAAATGGGGGTTCAAAGTTTGTATGGGGAAACAAGATTAGTTTGCCTATTTTATTCAAAACTTCACAGGAAGATTCCTTAAGACATATGACTGAATACGTGTTTCAGGTTTTTTGAAAATTTAACCCCTAAAATGGTGAAAAGGGGGTGATAAAGTCCACAAATCAATATGGGTATCGTTTTTATGGTTTATCGGGTCGCTGATCACGATAAATACAACGTTTTTAAAATCTAACGAGGCGGAAGTAAAATACCTTCTCCCCTGTTGTGGTGCAATGGGGTTTAAATCTCAAAAAAATATATAAAAGAAGATATTGACTGACTGACTGACATATCAACGCACAGCCGAAACCGTTGGTCCTAGAGATGTCAAATTTGGCACGTAGGTTCCTTATATAGTGTAGAGGAGCACTAAGAAAGGATTTTTCAAAATTCGCCTCCTAAGGGGGTCAAATGGGGGTTCAAAGTTTGTATGGGGAAACAATGTTAGTTTCACTGTTTTATTCGAAACTTCACAGGAGGGATCCTAAAAACATATGACTAATAAAGACGTGTTTCAGGTTTTTTGAAAATTTAACCCCTAAAAGGGTGAAAAGGGGGTGATAAATTCAAAACTAATATGGGTATCGTTTTTACGGTTTATTGTGTCGCTGATCACGATAAATACAACGTTTTTAAAATCTAACGAGGCGGAAGCAAAATACCTTCTCCCCTGTTGTAGTGCAATTGGGTTTAAATATCAAAAAATATATAAAAGAAGAAACTGACTGACTGACTAACTGACATAATATATCAACACACAGCCGAAACCGCTGGTCCTAGAGATATCAAATTTGGCACATAGGTTCCTTATATGGTGTAGAGGAGCACTAAGAAATGATTTTTCAAAATTCTCCTCTTAAAAGGGTGAAATGGGGGTTCAAAGTTTGTATGGGGAAACAAGATTAGTTTGACTATTTTATTCGAAACTTCACAGGAGGATTCCTAAAGACATATGACTAAATACATGTTTCAGGTTTTTTGAAAATTTGACCCCTAAAGGGGTGCAAAGGGGTAAAGTCAAAAACACAATATAGGTATCGTTTTTATGGTTTATCGGGTCGCTGATCACGATAGATACAACGATTTTAAAATCTAATGACGTGGAAAAAAGATTTTTTCCCCTGTTGTTGTGCAATTGGGTTAAAATATCCAAAATAGCCATAAGTATAGCTTTAGTTTTCATCTTTACTTCTGGTTCAAGAGATTTCAAATTGACACGGAAGTTCCTTAGAGGAGCACTAAGAAAGGATTTTTCAAAGTTCACCTCCTAGCATGATAATTTGACAGGGGCAAGGACAGGGACAGGGACAGGGACGGGGTCGGGATAGGGTTAGGGTTAGGGATAGGGATAGGGATAGGGATAGGGATAGGGATAGGGACGGGGACAGGGACGGGACGGGACGGGGACGGGGACGGGGACAAGGATAGAGATAGGGACGGGGATAAGAATAGGGATTGGGGTCGGAATAATCGGTCGGCAATCGATATCTAGGCAGTGTAAAATGCAGGTGGCTCAGTGGGAAGGGATTAGTAAGTAGGCATCGGTGAGTATCCTGCATCCGTATTTCCGTAATAACTATTACATTCAATGTGCTGTAAGAAGATCGTTGTTTGCTTGCCTTTTATATGTTTACGTTTGCAATAAGTATAAGCAAAATGGAAAAAAATGTAAGCGATAATGCAAGGAAGTACTTTTTACCCTACCGACTAGCGTCGAGATACTGGCTATGTGGGTTGTATGAAGTTTCCCCAGTATAAATATTTATATAGGTAAAATACATACATATTCGTACCTACTACCTACGCTGTGGTCGCTGTGTAACAATTCTACAATCATTGCAAGAATTTCTTTTAAAACAATAGTAATATGTGTAAGGTACAGTCAGCCAAAAAAGTGGTTTACCACTTTTCGATCAATAGAGTCGAAAAGTGGGAAACCACTTTCTTGGCTGACCGTACAGCAAATAGATCAGTTACAATGCCCCCCCCCCCCCCCAGTCGAGAATTGCCCCGCTTTACCTTAATCAAAATAATCGCGGACAGATGTACCTACAAAGAAACCTACGGATCCAAATGAAAATCTTATTTTTTGTAAACGTTTCAATAAGAATACTTTTATTACGCGGGCAAAGCCGCGGGTAAAAGCTAGTATATGTATAAAAGAAGAAACTGACTGACTGATTGACTGACATATCAAAGCACAGCTGAAACCGCTGGTCCTAGAGATTCTAAATTTGGCACGTAGGTTCCTTATAAGGTGTAGAGGAGCACTAAGAAAGGATTTTTCAAAACTCGCCTCTTTAAGGGGGTGAAATGGGGGTCCAAAGTTTGTATGGGAAAACAAGATTAGATTAGTAAAAGGCTAGTTTTTAATAAGGGAGGAAGTCTATAATAAAATTAGTAAGCTTATAAAAAAAATTACGATGGGGTGGGGTCCCGAGTACGCTCAGGAAAATGTTTTCAGACGTTGTTAACCTTGGCTTTTAAAGACCTTTGCAAAATTAACAAAGTATAACATTTCAATTAACTAAAGACGAATTTAATTATTAACATTTGTTTATTAAATTCCCAAAACTTCTCCCAATGGGTTTCCAAAGTAGAGAATTAGAGACAACATCCGTTTCCGAAAACATTACCAACTCATTTTAATTACTTCTCATGGAAACTTTATATAGTCTGTAAAAGCTCTCGATCGTGAATAATTGAAGCTCTGTAACGAAGTACGAAATTTGATTAATCAAAATCTGGTTTAAGCGTCTTTGGACTTATAAGGCAAAAACTTAAGAAGACCTGGCCCCGTAGCCGAATGGCATTTCTCCGACGCGAAACGAAAACGAAACGCCGCGAAAGGTAGTCTGGCTCTGTCACGCCAATACGCAAAAGCGATAGATATAGATATCTACTAGCGTTTCGTTTCGTGAGCGTTTGTGCCATTCGGGTACGCACCCTGAGTGGACGCCCGGAGCGGAGCGTTCGGCGGGCGAGCGTGCTTCCGCCCTATGCAGCGTCGACTCAGGACACTTGTACGACCTTCCATACTCACGCCGAGAGTACACTCAGGCCTTACAAGTAGGTACTTTGGTACTTTTGCATTTTATCACGTTCACGGACGGCTAGTGACGTCATCTGTCATAGGCCAAAGGAAACAAATGACTACGCGTATGCTATAGCATACGTGTCCACGAATGTGTTATGCTAAGAATTTTACCACTCCTTTTTAACCCGTGGGTGTCGTAAAAGTCGACTGTGAGGTATCCAATTGAGTTGTGGGGGATGGGTTAGCAACCTGCGACTGAAATGTCACTAAGTAATTTCAGTTTTTTTTTTCAAACCATTAAACTTCTAAGAATGGCACTGAAACTTGAGAAGTTCATCTGATGTGTCTGCTCCTTTTGAGAATACCTACACATGTGCATGTAGTTAAGTTTCTATTTGGGTTTTCAATCAACGATTTTATTTCTAACTAGACGCTAAACCGATTTGGAAATTTCAATGATTTTATGTAGCATTCCATAATTAGCTGCCTTGTAAATACAAACGCATTATATTTCGTGTCTTGCGATTTTTTCGGCGTTAAAAGCAGGCGATCATTTTTCTGTAGGTACATAATTATGTATAATGCTCTAGAGAAAGGTTCCCTTACACCAGCCAATTTCCAGAAAAAAGTTTTACGAGACAGCGATGAAAACTATTTCATGGATTTCTCCTTATGATGACTAGACGCTAAACCGATTTGGAAATTTCAATTATTTTATGTAGCATTCCATAATTAGCTGCCTTGTAAATACAAACGCATTATATTTCGTGTGTTGCGATTTTTTCGGCGTTGAAAGCAGGCGATCATTTTTCTGTAGGTACTATCAGCTGCAAAAGTGGATGGCGAATTTATTAATGAACTCATTCATAATTTCTCCATGCACTTTTGCAGCTGATAGTACATAATTATGTATAATGCTCTAGAGAAAGGTTCCCTTACACCAGCCAATTTCCAGAAAAAAGTTTTACAAGACAGCGGTGAAAACTATTTCATGGATTTCTCCTTATGATGACTAGACGCTAAACCGATTTGGAAATTTCAATTATTTTATGTAGCATTCCATAATTAGCTGCCTTGTAAATACAAACGCATTATATTTCGTGTGTTGCGATTTTTTCGGCGTTGAAAGCAGGCGATCATTTTTCTGTATGTACTATCAGCTGCAAAAGTGGATGGCGAATTTATTAATGAACTCATTCATAATTTCTCCATGCACTTTTGCAGCTGATAGTACATAATTATGTATAATGCTCTAGAGAAAGGTTCCCTTACACCAGCCAATTTCCAGAAAAAAGTTTTACAAGACAGCGGTGAAAACTATTTCATGGATTTCTCCTTATGATGACTAGACGCTAAACCGATTTGGAAATTTCAATGATTTTATGTAGCGTTCCATAATTAGCTGCCTTGTAAATACAAACGCATTATATTTCGTGTGTTGCGATTTTTTCGGCGTTGAAAGCAGGCGATCATTTTTCTGTAGGTACATAATTATGTATAATGCTCTAGAGAAAGGTTCCCTTACACCAGCCAATTTCCAGAAAAAAGTTTTACAAGACAGCGGTGAAAACTATTTCATGGATTTCTCCTTATGATAAATCAGATTTCCAATAAATGATGTCGCAGTCATCAGCACGAATTTGGTATAAATACGAGTATATTATTGACCTGCGTGGTGACGGGTTAAGAATTTCACCACCCCCTTTCTTCCCGTGGGTGTCGTAGAAGGCGACTATGGGATATGGGTTAAATTGTGGCGTAGGCGAGAGAGGCTGGCAACCTATCACTACAATGTCACAGTTTCGTTTCCTTTCGACCCCTTTATTTGCCAAGAGTGGCACTGAAGCTTTGGTAATTTCATGTGCTCTGCCTACCCCTTTATATGGGATACAGGCGTGATCGTATGTATGTATGTATATTATTGAATGCTGCGGCTTAACTTTCGTTCGTACAAATTCGTGTCATTACGACGACAATAAATATCAACGTGCCGTTTTTTGCGCGTCTGCCCTTGTTTCGTCTTCTGGATTTCTGTTTAATTTGCAAGGCTTACTGTATGGAATGTAATTTGGAGACGCTTATCCTTTTTTTACAAACGTAGTCCTTGTTAACTCAAGTTTTTTTTCTTATAAAGCTTGTTACTTCTTACAAGTAAAATAGTTAAGTCGAAAACATTTTTTTCGTCTGTCACTAACGAAGATATTTGTATTTTTTTTCTAATTCAATCTTTCTCATATTCTACCCGGCTTCTACAGTAGTAGTAGTAGTAGTCACTTTATTGTGTACAACAGTTTATATACAATTTGTAGGAATAGAGATACAAAGGCGAGCTTATCCCTATAATGGATCTGTTCCAGCTAACCTTGGATCAGATGAGAGGATCGTTCCAGTAGGTAAGATAGACAAACTTACAGGAGTACAATAAAGGTCAAAAGTAATCCAAAATATTGCTAACAATTAAATAAACTACATAAATACAAAATGACACTATAAAATAAATCACACACATACACAGTCTACGCGTTTGGGAATAAAGCGATTGAGAATAGTATTTTCTGTAATTTTATATCTGTTGTTTTGTATGTTCGCGTATGTAAAACTTACATAGTCACTTATTACAATCATGAAAATAAGGCCCGATTCCTAAGTAGTGTAATGGAGTATTTTCCATTCCATTAGTTAGATTGTGAACCAAACTTATTTCCAAGCAAAGTGCATAAACAACGTAAGCTTACCTAGAACAGAAAACCAGAGCACTTAACCATGCACTAGAATAGTTCTACCCCCCACATCTATACAGCTTCGAACAAATCTCTAATGCACATAGCACTCACTAGAATTACTAGCCACAAACATATTTCATGGTCCTTATTGCTCGGAACTCGAACTGAAGAGATCACAGCGCGGAACACAAAATATCACTTCGCTGCGAGACCGGTGCCAAATTCGGTGAAGTTTCTCGAAACTTTGCGAGATAAAATTCCGAGGAGGAATCATGAGGACTTGAGACTTGCATTTGACCCGTATGTACTTGGGAGCAGGAAACTGCGAATATAGTTAATCCGACGTTCCGAGAATCTAAGGGATGATATTATGTACATTCGCAGCCGAGAGGAATGATATTATTTTATTTTCCCCTCACTAGCTCGAAAACACGTGTTTTATCCTTTAATACCAGCGGGTAAAAACGCATTTTATCCACTAGTGGGTAAAGTAATTTGGCCTTGAATATCTATAGTCAAGTTAACTGCTTTAAAATTGATAAAAGTCGGTGAATCTAGTAATTAAGATGATTTACCACCTGTGGAACTACTGGAAGCAGTGATAAACGCATTTTTTGCGTTGTAGTTTCCTCGCTATAGTGAGGGGAAAAGTTTTGTGTTACACACGGGTGCAAATGTATTTTACTTCTCGTGCATTGAAAAATTCGCTAAGTTCAGGATTCTATTCTCGAACCACTCGCTTCGCTCGTGGTTCAACTATAGTCTTTTCACTTGCTCGTTTTTCAATTCCACACTCGGCGTTAAAATACAACTTTGCCCCCTTGTATAACAAATAACTATTACCATTGATTCGTCTACCTCGTTCTATAAATTGATAGTCAGCCTTCTATATATTTTTGGGCAAGTATCTCCAAACCGCACAGGGTTCACACTAAACTATACCTAACCATAGTACAACTAAGTTCTACCATAAGTAACTTATTAGAAGTTATATTTTAATTTGTATATTTTTGAAATAAAACTATGGAAACGGATTAAATTAATCGCGTATAAGCTGGGTGTGTGAACCTGCCTTAGAAGTCTATATTATTTGTGGTCATGGTTCGTTAATATTTTTTTGTATCTGGGTAGCTTTTGCACATTGTAATTTTTCCTCAGTCACCCGTTGACCACGAACGCTGTAAAGAATTCGAAACGTCGGGATGAATTTTAAATTCATTATACGCGATTTAATCCGTTTCCATAGTTTTATTTCATGAGTAACTATCGCGGTAACCGAAGACAATATTTTGTATATTTTTACTAAACAATGTATAAAAAGAGACTGAAAGGGCTCTACAGTCAAACTTAGTTTAGAGGAGCATAGTATTGTCATTATGTTGTACTATAAATAGTAATAGTAACGAGTTTCTGCCAATGAATATTTTCCTAAGCTCAACGAAGTGACTGTTCCCCATCATGCGAGCCGCATGTTCCTTTGCCATCAACATGAAGTCATTTCTACGCTTGACATTGACTATCACAACTACATTCCAAAATCTTAACACCACCGAAACATATAGCAACACCGGACACGCAAAATGTTCTCACGCGATGCCCAACAATTTATAGACCCCGCCAGCTGTATAACAGCCATAATAGCTGCTTAGCACGATGCATAGCACTAGATAATAACTGACCTAAATGCGTTCATCAGGTTTCGTTATGCAAACCGCCTCTTAAATTGTGTAGGCGGATCGGCAATATGTTGGAAACCTTTATAGCCCCCGCAATTTTAGAATACCAAGATAATACTAAAATTACAAGTGCAATAAAGTTTAAACAAAAAATAACCGAATTTTTTAGAGAATCTGACAGCTTGGGGTCTTAATAGAATAACTCCCTTCCCCTTATTCATAAAGTTATGAAGCCAATAAAGACCGACGTATTTGTTGTGATAGAAAAGGACAAACGAACTTTATCGGCTTGATAACTTTGGGGTACGTTTATGAATAAGGGGGTAAATATTTAAGTAAACTTACATTTAACATGCTCAACAATATGTATATTATTATTAAGTCAAAGAAAAGTAACATAAGTAAAGTATCGATGCAGTTGAATCAGTAAAACTAAAAACGATTAAAATAATACTGACAAATTGACACTATAGAATTTACTTATCTGTGTATTTTGTTTTTATATGTACCTCTATATAACTGGATTTCATTTATTTTGTGCGAGGTTTCTTTCCATTAATTCGTTTTATTACTTTCGTCCAACCAAGGCTGTGTAATCAACGTTTTTTCCTATTTTAGTGCTAACACGACGTTTTATTATGTACAGCGTTTTTATTCTCTCAATTTTCTAAGCAAAAAGTGCAGTTTAAAATAGTACCTAATTATTAAACATTTCAAAGCATATTTGTACAAAACGTATTGATTTTGGTACCAATCGTGGCTACGCTTTTGAACTACAGCTTTATACTGCTTCATTTATAATTCATATTGTACAAAAGGGTTCTGTATTATAAATTACAATACAGTCCATTTTACCCTTCAACCAGTCTGAGCGAAGATAAATTGTTCATCCATGTTTCTTTATACCCCTTTTAAAATATAGTTGGGTTATTTTAATATTCCCAAAAATTGATGATATAACATTTTACCTGCATCTTTTATCTTACGTTACGTACGTTACTTTAGGTTTTTAGTTTGTTTCATTTTTAACCCCCGACGCAAAAACGACGGGGTGTTATAAGTTTGACGTGTCTGATGTCTGTCTGTTTGTCTGTGTGTGTGTCTGTCTGTGGCACCGTAGCTCCCGAACGGATGAACCGATTTAGTTTTTTTTTGTCTGAAAGCTGAGTTAGTCGGGAGTGTTCTTAGCCATGTTTCATGAAAATCGGTCTACTATGTCGCGGTTGGGGGTTTTTTTCAAAATTTTAATTTCGTGGTTAGGTTATTATTTAATTGCGAGTTAAACGTTTCAAGGTAATTCTTGAGTCGAAACGAGAGAATTAATGGTAGGTATCAAATTTAAATTTCAAGGCCCATTAAATTATGTTTTAATAGTGTTCAAAACGTGTTTTAAATATTATAAAAACATATATACAGCGGCAATCCTTCGATTGTCCATACACTATCCGGAACCCCGCTTCCAGACTTTAAGTCTCGTCGGAACAATATCCTCTACATTTTAAATTCTCGCGTTATATCGATGTAATCTACTAATGCACCCAGCTTTACGAGGCTCGCCCGCGAGCGGCAGCTGTGCCCAGGGTGTACAGAATGCGCGACTATTTTTAACCCTCTTGACGCGTAAGAGCCATCGTGTCGCATTTCGATTCCTCATTGTTATTAGCAATTCTTGCAGCAGATGCGCCTTAGAAGGATGAGTTTCGAGCCTTTTGATCTACTGGAGTGTTTCAAATACTTCCTTTTAATCAGATGAGACTATAAAAAAAGAAGAAAGATAAAATGATAATCTACTACACTGAGAGAAAAAGTCGATTTTATAAAAGCAACATGACACATTATTGAAACATATGTTTCGCTGATTCAATCAAATATCTTTTTTTGATCTTGTATCATCAATATTGTGATTTATTCCATTTATTAAAATACTTTTGTTTCAAACGGATAAACCCGCAACAAATCGAATTTGTTAAATTCACAATGCAAATTTATCTCGGTGTACTACAAAAAAAGTAATGTTATGCTGCAATTGCACAAAGTATATATCTTTCCGAAAAAGTATCGTAAAGAAATGTCTAACTTAACAAACAGACTTTAATATCGAAATAAAACAAGACATACCGGCAATAAAAACCGCATACAGACCAAGCCAGAAAGGAAAACGTGATATCTCACGGACACGAGAAAGTGCAGATGTGGAAACTCAATAAAACCGGTGGATATAATTTTTAAATTGCCTTATACCTGGTATTGACTTTTATATTACTTCGTAAGGATGTGGCATATGGGCGTTAAAAATACGGATACCTACCGCGTAGCGTACGTATGTCAAAACTGTCAGAAGTTTTATACTGTGGCGCAGTCCATGCGATCGCGCGCGTGATGCGAACACGTCAAATAATCGCGTTGTAGCGTTACTAAGGCGCATCCAACGAGAATGATCAGTTGACATATATACCAAAATGGCTAGGCTAGCTCAAGTTCCTGCTCAAGTTGCGGTTGAAATAAAAATGTTCAGTCGTCTTATCCTTATTTTAAAATCTTCGCCTTATACGCTATTTGGCACTCCGTTCGCCAGATAATTGATATTTGCCATCTGAATTCAGCCGGCGCCTCTGCGAGAGAGTTATTGTATTGCCGCGGGTTAAGACTATCTTCCAAAAGGGTCGGAGCGGGAAATATGATGTTTGTTATTGAATGGTTAATAGTAGGCACGTCCTTATTGAGATATTAAGGATTTTTTTTGCAGTTTCTCTATTATGTGAGTGTGTTTAGTAAAACTTCTTTGTCGATTGCTGTTAGAGGCTTGCTTGTCAGTTTATTCATATAAAGATACTGGCAAATCTCCTCTTTATGGTAAGCGACAAAGTGGGACGTTTTATTAAACACACTCACGTGTGTATATGTACTTATGTAAAAGCTTTAACCTTATTTTACACAAAATAGGTATTAAACATTGTACAAACCAAATTCAATATAACAAATCCCTATTTTTTCTTTGTTACAATGTAAGAGAGGCCAATGCGAAAAGTATTCGGAATTTAATATCGTTATTACAGCTCTCTACAACTCTGCAGAGCTGAAATAAAATACGCTTTTAAAATCCTAACAACATAATATTATAAAAAGTCTGCTACAAAAAACATTAATAAACTAAATGCACTATTCTAAACACACTAACGACAAAATAATGGAAGCGGTCCATATTCATAACAATTAAGCTACTAAGCTACAGTCTCATAGTTAATTCACCGAGTACCCATTTACATACTCCCCTCTAAGGGTTGAATCTTGATAGTACATTACCCTTACTTGCAACCTTTTGGTTCTATAAGCGGAATAACTCCCCTTATATGGCGAAAAGTCGTATCTCTATAAGAGCTGTGTAGCCATGTTGCGTTTTAGGGGCGTTCAAGCGGGGCCCGCGGCCTGCGGCCCAGATTCTGTGTAATTCGGTCTGCATGTCATTCATGCCGAACGGAGTAATGAGAGGTGGGGATTGGTAAAGTATAGGCTTAATGAAGTGCGGTTGGTATTGTGCTAACAAATAGTTGGTACTGGAAATGAAGGATTAGTTCAAGCTTCATTCTTCGCTTTTTTGGATAAACTTCATCGTTTTAAGAAAGATAACGTGTTACAAGATTGATAAATGTACATGTACAAAAGATTTATTTATTATTTATTATTAATAACAATATATTTACACGGCATTACGTCTGTAATGCCACCCAAAGCCAATACACCGAGAAATAGAATAATTATTATACATTTTCGCTGTACACAAAATACAAATTTTATAACAAAACAAAAATTAAACAAAAATACTAGACAACCTGTCATCCATCGATCATCATCAAGATAATGTACCTAATAACTATTTAAAGTATGTTTGTACCTAAGTTCTATAAAGTTGCCAAAATCAAGTTTTCTTTTGGTTTTCTAATGCTAAAAACAGTAAAAACGCTAGGCTAAAAGTCGTATTTCTATAAGAGATTATGCGTGTGTTTTTATAAGACTAATGAGTTTATTGTACCTAATGTGTATACCTATATTTTTTACTTTATAAATACAGAAATATAGTTTAAAATACAGAATAATACTTTTAAAAATAATACTTTTTACTTTATAAATACACAAATATACTTTTAAAATACAGAATTCGAATAAAATATTGATGTAAAAGTAAAAACAAGTAAGTAGCTAATTATAGTAGACATGCCCACGGACAATAACCCTGCCATAACTTAATTATCATAAACGACCTTTTAAGGACTTGAATATTTTATGAAAGAAATTAATACACCACCGATATTTTCTCAAGTGGTAATTTTACATAACTACAAGTCAAAAACTTTAATTATAGGGCTATTAATTATCTCAACTACATATTAAATATAAAAAGGCAAACTCCACTATGAATTAAGACGCTGTCGACACCCAATGCCCTTGAAGCTAGCGTACACTGTCTATTCGTATGGGGATAAGTGAGAGCACGATGTTAGTAAAATAGGGCGACTAGGTACGAAAAGTACGGAAAAATATTTAATAAAATAAAAAGAAACATTATATTTTGTGCAATATGTGTTTTAGATACGTATATTTTTATTTTAATCAAAGACAACTATGTGAATAATTGAACGACATAGAACCGTTTAATGACAACTCGAGATCAATCTTTGCAAGTTTTTTCTATCAAGCCGATTTCGTTAAATCGTGTATCGAGTACGGCCATGTCCGTTATAATATTATATAATGAATAATAAGCTACCGGTTTCCATCCTGACTTGGTAGATATTCCGCGAATTCGCACGAAGCACTTTGCTTCTTCTTTTCTTATGCGCACTGCCATGGAGTGGAATTCCTTGCCGGCGGCTCTATTTCCGAGCTCATATAACCCGGCAACTTTCAAATTAGGCTTGTGCCGTTTCGTTCGTTGATCGGAGCTAGCGCTCCGATCTCGTTCAATCGCTCCCACGAACTAGTTCGCTCTTTTAGGTCTTTTGCTCATTTAGTTCAGCCAGACCAGTGACCACTGCGGTCGGAAAGATCAGAACGAATGGGACCGAATAGTGTCAAAATGATACGAATAGTCCACAGATAGTAACATTCCGGGCCGAAAGGTTGTAAGTAACCGAAGTTTAATATGAAAACTTGACTTTTTTTGTTGCTCTGCTAAGTAGCTCTCGCTCTCGGTCGGCGCAGTCACACATTCGTTCTCGATCCAAATCGCTCGCGCTCGCCGATCCTATACTGAACTAAATGAGCAAAGACCGATTCTCAGAGCACGGAAAGATTCAGTTCATTTCGGTCATTGATGGGATTTTATTCCTAACAGTTCATAGTTCGTGAACGACACAAGCCTACTTCAAATCAAGGGTAATCAGGCATCTTCTGGGCGAGCTCACTCCATCGTTGGCTACGTCTTTCACGTTGGCTAGTTTGTGGCCAAGAGTAAGCTCATTTATAATAATAATAAAAGTAGCTTTTGCCCGCGGCTTCGCTCGCGTTCGAAAATTGCTGAATGCTCCAAACAAATTTCCACCCTCCATTTTAGGAAAGTGGGGGGTTAGAAAGAGACAAAAAAAAATCTATGTCACTCTCCATCCACGTCAAATCACGTCAATTCGTGGCTCTGTTTTGCCGTGAAAGACGGACAAACAAAGATACACACACACTTTCCCATTCATAATATTATTACGGATAAATAATAAATAATAGTTTCTCTTAAAAAACTGCACAAGAAACATCAATTTTGCACAATTGTATATTGACAGCCTCTTAAGAAACGAACGCTAAAAGTCTTAGAAAAACTTTAGTAAGTAATCAAGAGTTCCTAAGATTAAGCTGGTTTTTACCTATAATCACCGCTCCCCGAGGGTCGAACTTGAGTAAGTAAGAGGGCAACTTAGTTAGGACCTTTGATGATTCTCTAGGGGTGTTTTATAACTGGCCAAACTGGAGCTGGAGGTCAGTGGAGTAACGATTTTTGTGTTTGTTTTGGCGATTTATTTGTCCTTCGTCGTCGTGCTGCGGATTTCCAGTAAATATTTGTTTTAAAAAGAAGACCAAGTGTGTGTCTGTTTGTCTGTGTGTGTGTCTGTCTGTGACACCGTCGTAGCTCCCGGACGGATGAACCCATTTAGATGTTTTTTGAAAGCTTAATTAATCGGGAGTGTTGTTACTTTTTAGCCATGTTTGGTGGAAATCGGTCAACTATGTCGCTGTTTTCTTTAAAAATCAAATTTTGTGGTTAAGTCATAATAAGCACGAGGGTTAAGAACCATTAAATTTAACAACACCGAGATACATATGTAGTTCATAATAGGTTGATATCGTTATACCGTACCGTACTTCATCGTTCGTATATATCTTGGAAACGTTCGTATAATGTCGTGCTAGTTTGGCCAACGTCAGAATGTTTTGTACTGACTGTCACTGACTGAAATAGCAAGACTTGTTCGTAAAATAGGTACTAAAGAATAACATTTTGCACTACATCTGTAAGGACTCACAGGACAACTGTCTACTAATTAAAAATCATAATTTTGAAGCCAATTTCACTACCCAACATGAGGAAGTACTACATCAAAACTTGCATCAAGATCAAGGCTCGGAACCGGTTTATTTTTTACCGGTTAAAACCGGTTTATTTCAATTTTACTCAGGACTTATTAAAGAACGCGAACGTTATGAGAACTTTATTTTAACCGAAATAAACCGGTTTATTCGACGAGACCTAAATACCTAAGTTCACACAGAGTTTTTTGTTTGGTTAGAACAGTATTACCTAACATGCTGCGGAATATCCCGGTTTATTTTGTTCTCAACCGGTTAATCGAACGAAACCTTTATGAAAGAGTTCTTCTAAAAACCGGTTAAAAAATAGCGGTTTTTCGAGCGAAAACGAAATTTAAAGGTTTGTCCGCAAGTACATGATAACGGTTTGAAATTTTAACCGGTATCTCAGCCCTGCTCACTATGGCAACTTCAATAAGAATATAGAGTGCTTTTACATTCTATTTCAGCTAAAAAAATACACATAATTAACCAAACATACCCGGTATTTCATCATAACCACACAAGTGTCGGAACTCGAAAATTTAATATCACAGACTTAACCGACTTATTACAATACAAAAGAAGTCTGTAATATTCATAAGGGTGTTATTATGCATGCAATACTAGATAGGGGTTGCGGTACAAAGAAACTTAAGTATGTGCATGGTAATTAGAATTATGAAATCATTATCAAAAGTTGGGTAACAATAGTGTTGGAGGTTGCGGTACTAAACAGCGTTTCCCGCTGTGTAACAAAAATGAATACATTATAGAAATAATGTATTACTATGCTTTGTGCGGGTGACGTTTTTGGCATGTTTAAATTATAGGTACTGCAGTACACGAATAAAATATACATAATATACCGTCTAGAACTCAGTAGACACTAGTCAGGTTCTAAAATATGATTGAAAAAATAGCACTCAAAAATTCTAAGTCAAAATATGATACTAAAGTAGTATTTGGTACGTTTAATTTATGTAACATTATTGATTCCAGAAAGTTAATTACGAATTTCAATTCGATAAAACGGTGGCCTTTACCGACTTTTTTTAAATGTGAGCGTGCACGGGAAAACGTCCCAATTTGTTGATTGCTATAAAGCTTGTCAGTTTATTCATATATGTAAAGATACAAGTAAATGTCGCCTTAATGGTAACCGACAAAGTGGAAGTTTTACTAAACACACAAATAATACTATGATATTAAACTAAAGTAGATGTAAACACAAGCACACAACGAGTGCATTAATTTAAGGTTTTCCGTCATCATTTTTATATTAAAACATTTTCAATACAATCATTATTATTATGTATGTACTTAATACACGTAACAAACATAACGGCCCACTCATAATACTTGCAGCAAACATAATTACATCACAAATTGTCGATTAGATCGCAGACTGTGCAAATCGTTCTCGACCTTACGAAAGGCAAAAGCCAATTAGGGGCATAACGAAAAAATACTCAAGCGGAGCGTACTTGTTATAACGGTAATGTTTATATGAATACTAATACAATTCGCTTTAGAAATATACACGGACCCATTAGGCATTCGAATTTTTTGCTTAGTCTCAGAAACTTATTTTCAGTTTATTATATTGTGTTTAACTTGTATTAATCGGCCATTTTAGTTTTGATGGATAACCGTTATACACAGTGTGAGTTGTATTGTAATCTGATCTCATAATATGAATGTATTTTTATTAATATTATGTATGTATTGTGTATATGTTTATATATAAATTATGTATTATTTATGGTAGTATGTATTATGTCATAAAATTACCTAAGTCTTGTTTTAATCACGTTTTTCACCACCTACAACATTTCTGCTTTGCCTAATGGTTGACTGGTAGAGAATGCCTTTCGGCATTAAGTTCACCTTTTGTACGATGTTTTTCCTTGTGCAATAAATATTAAATAAATAAATAATACAGTCGGCCATGATTTTTCCAAACTTCAACATAATGCAAAACTTTAGAAGGTATTTGAAATTGGCAATCTTTTTCACATTATGTTGCTACCGAGACAGTTACAACTATTCAGAAATATTGCGAAGCGTCTGGTTGACCTAACTGGCGACTGAAAGCTGGCAACGCGCGACGTTCTCGCACAATGTATCAATATTACGATACACCAGGAAATGCCCAAAATACCCCTAGTAGAACAACTAGCAGGTAAATTCAAAGGTCTACTCTTTAGACTACTTATACGTTGCATACTTATTTTCAATATGTAAAATTTCTCACAATATTTATTAGGAAAAATAATGTCAGTAAAAAACGGATCAGATCCAAATGCGTTCTATCCACACACAATTATGTAAGGGACTATCCACACAGGCGACGCACGTCGTAAGACGCAGAACGGACGTCAGCGCCTCACCGCCCGCGTGTAATTTAAATTAAAAAAAATACAGACGAATTGAAAACCACCTTCCTTGAGAGATTTGAGGCGGTGGTTAAAAACGTCTCTTCAGTACATTTTGTATACGAAGGACGCAAGACGCGCCTCAAGCGACGCGTCGCTGTCTAACGACGTGCGTCGCCTGAGTGTGGATTGCCGCTAAGAATTATCTCAAGAAGGTAAATAAATGAAAACGCGTCAGCACAGCAATCCCGTCTTCAATTCTACCTTTACTCTGCGACAAGACGGTCCCAATCTAACTTGCCCCAGAGTTACAGCTGCATTAATTATAGACTTGCAGTTGCATTCGTGCCAATTCGAATCTACACTGATGTCTGAAGGAGTCATGAATGTTTTCTACGTATATAAGTACATATTTGTATTTTATCTATATCGTTGTCTGAGTACCCACAACACAAGCCTTCGTGTGCTTACAGTAGGAAAGTGAATATATGTAAAAGGCGTCCTAAATTACTTATTTACTATTCATTTTGCTGTATCGGCGCAGGCGAGACGCACGACGACTCATCATCCTCCTTGCGTTATCCCGGCATTAACCACAGCTCATGAGTCCGCTTTTACAATTTAATCTCAAGATTTGGAGCACGCACTCATTTTATGAAAGCGACTACTAAGCTGACCTTCCAACCCGAGGGGTCACTAGGCCTTAGTCCGTAGTAGGTTTAGTCCAGTTTCGTCACGATGTTTTCATTCACCGAAAAGCAATTAAAAAATCATCATCATCATCATCAATCATTTAAGAGTTGCCATGAATGCCGATCTTCTACCTTCCTTTTGACTTCCTGATACGACACGACGTTAAATTAAAAAAATATGAAATGACATTTCGCACATAAGTGAAAAAACTCATTGGTTGGAACCCGTGACCTCCGGATTGAAAGTCGCACGCTTACCGCTAGGACGTCAGACGACAACAGGCCCCGTAGCCGAATGGCATTTCTCCGACGCCAAACGAAAGCGATACGCCGCTGGCTCTGTCGCGCCAATACGCAAGCGCGATAGAGATAGATATCTACTAGCGCTTCGTTTCGTGAGCGTTTCGTGAGCGATTGTGCCATTCGGCTAGCCACCCTGAATGTCTTACGGATATCGTTCTGATGTGAGCGTACGTCTGAATGTGTCTGTTAGAGTTGCATTGATGTGGTAGGGAGTGTTTCAGTGGTAGACGTCTGTAGCGCAAATAGCTAAGCACTGAACAACTAAAATGATCTGAAAACTACTGCATACATACATACATATAATCACGCCTGTATCCCATAAAGCGGTAGGCAGAGCACATAAACTACTAAACTTTCAGAGCCACTCTTGGCAAAAAGGGGTTGATAGAAATCGAAATTGTGCCATTGCAAAGACAGGTTGCCAGCCTCTCGCCTACGCCACAATTTAACCCATATCCCACAGTCGACTTCTACACCCACGGGAAGAAAGGGGGTGGTGATATTCTTAACCCGTCACCACACGGGACACTAATATGCATTGTACAAAAAAGGTTAGTCTGTCGAACATCCTCGATATGACGTATAGCAGTTCCAGTGGGCTATTTAATCACAGTGACATTGACACTGACACTTCTGTACTTATTTGTGATTTGATAAGTAACATCACTCAGCGTCAATATTTCCTTGTTGCACAGGCAATGAACGCCGAAGTATCACTGTCAGGCGACAATTGTCATTATTGTGAAATACGGTTCTCTGTGGGCATTGCGATTTGTATGATTGAATGAGAAATCTGACAAATATCTATACCTTAGATTTATCAGTTACCCAACATTGTGGAATCGCTGCAATAGTGACGGAAACCCAATTTGTACAGAATTGTCTATTTCGTACAACTCGGTACGTTTTCCTAAACGGAGAATTCTAAAAGCGAAATTTGGTCTCGTTTTTGCCGGAACTTGCGTTGTTGTAATTACTTTTGAGCTTAACAGGAACATATCGTCTGTATGTATGATTGTTAAAGGTAATAGACGAACCACTTAACACAAAACAGTAATTGAAGACGAGACAAACTGGACGTATTTATGCAAAATGGAACCAATCCACGGATGAATAATTTTGAAAATCGATCTTTATTGATTAAACAAAGAAGTAAACATTTTAATGAAGATTTCATGTGGGTTGGTTCCATTTTGCATAAATACGTCCAACTGTAGCCACGTAATAATATAGGTAACTTTCGCATATAGCGTATGTAGCCCGGCTATAGATATAGATTTTTACCAAAAACTTCACCAAAGAGTAACTATGGATGTAGAGTATTTAAGACGAATGTAGAACACGCGAAACAAAAGTAAAACCATTATATTTCCTGGTTTTCAAAGGCAAGCATATCAGATTTGTTAGTGATCATGGCTCGGCCTGACCACAACTCAAACAGCGGGCGGCCCAAGGCTTCCGTCTTTTAGAATTATTCATACAAAACCCTCCGTAAAAACCGCGCATTTAAATATTTCACGCCGCTCCAAGTGCCCGAAATAACGTTTTGATGAATTGACAGATAGCGGTCGGATTTTGTTTCGTGTTCCGTTTGTGCTGGTGTTTTATTTCATGGTAATTTGGGTTTTAAAACTGCATTTTTTGGGTTGCTAATGTTGCTATGGTTACATATTTATAAAAACACAAGTTGTACAGTGTACAAAAAGGCCCTTTGATGTCGTTGTACATCGCAATAGATATTAATATTTGTGCCGTTCTCAATTAAAACATATGGACTTACTAGCTTTTGCTCGCGGCTTCGCACGCGTTAGAAAGAGACAAAAAGTAGCCTATATCACCCTCCATCCCTTCAACCATCTCCACTTAAAAAATCACGTCAATTCGTCGCTCCGTTTGGCCGTGAATGACGGACAAACAAACAGACACACACACTTTCCCATTTATAATATTAGTATGGATTATACTTGCCAACGTCACATTGAAATACGTTTTGCAAACCATTTTTTGAGTTACGGTGATTTTAAATGAATAGAAAATAACGCAAAAAAAGTTTTAAAATGCCTTTTCCAACTTGTTATAAGTATATTTTTACGCACTCGTGCGTAAAATCAGTGGAAAGCTCCATACGCGTAATAGGCGGCTTTATTTCCGAGCTCATATTAACCCGGCAACCTTCAAATGTAGGATGAACAGGCATCTCCTGGGCGGACTCACTCCTTTGTCTTTGGCTAATCTGTGGCCAAGAGTAAGCCCATTTATAATAATAATAAAAAATAAGACTTCAAATAGCTGTAACAGCCAGAAATGCCACAATACATCTCTACAGCACAGATACACTAAACCCGTTGCAGATCGATCAATTCAAAAATCGAATTCAGCATGGCGGCCGCTATAAATATCGCTAGCGACAGAGCGATAACGCTCGCGGTGACGTATTGCGATGTTACCGAACGATACGATTGACGCGCATTAACCCGCGGTTATTGATGACTGCGTGTTATCTGCGCTGGACGAATTAAAAAATGGATTTGGTTTACGGATGCGTCATGAAGGTAAACTAGTTCTAATTTTAAAATTACGTCTGATGTTAGTTCAGTGTCAGAAGTCACTTTTTCATTTGAAAAAGTTTCATTATATCATATACACTCATATGGAATACTCTTTATTGGCACACCTCAGCAAAAAATACAGAAAAAAGAGACAGTGGAGACAAAACAAATATTTATAAATAGAGGCAGACAACAGGCGGTCTTATCGCTAACGAGCGATCTTTACCAGACTACCATAAGTAGTAGATTTTTAGTCAGCTCGAAATTTTAAAGAGCTATATGTACTGAAACACGTAGTACGAAGACAAGTCGTCACTACTTTTAAAAAATCTCGTATCTCATGCTTCTCCTTAAAGTTAAAACGCAGTAAGTCTATATGCATTCCATACATACTACAATTTTCTTTTCATTGACAGACGAAGATACAAGTTTATTTAAAAGTAGTGACGAAGTACAGATGCGAAGAGACCATTCGTAACTTGTGTCGATTTAAAACACTCCCTTCGATCGTGCTTTCATTTATCGCCACTAGTTTCGAATTTCATCTTTTCCGCACTTGTATCATAATACACTGTTTTCTCTCTCTATCAGTCTTCTACAAATATGAATACGAAACATTGGCATTTCGTTCGACAAGGTGCAAAAGGACTCTTGGACGCACGGCCGGTTTCCATCCTTTCTTGGTAGATATTCCGCGAATTCGCACGCTTTGCTTCTCCTTTTCTTATGCGCACTGCCAAGGAGTGGAATTTAATTTATAATTAGCTCATATAACCCGGCAACCTTCAAATCAAGAGTGAACAGGCATCTTCTGGGCGAGCTCGCTCCATCGTAGGCCACGTCTTTGCCTTTGACTAGTCTGTGGTCAAGAGTAAGCCCATTCATAATTAAAAAAAAAAATATTTGTATTTTATATCAGCGTCAAACTACTAACTACATTAAAAAAAACGTGAATAAAGACGGTCCAATTCATAAACCAACCTCATTTCGTTAAAACGTAATACAAAATCATTTCCATCCCATCAAATAAAGATTCATAATGAGATCTGTCTCCTTCGAGACAACTTTAATTTTCATGAAAACATGGACATTTTCATGCAAATGCTACAGCCAACCTTCCATACAATAAAAGTTGCCTCGACCTTTCAGATTAAATTATCTACTCCTCGTTTCTCTTTGATAACGAGAGATATTTCTGCAAAGGACAAGTTTAGTTTTTTTTTTATCAGAGTTCCATAAACAGGGAGGAAAGGTTTTGTTAATTTGGATTTAAACTATGGTGCATTATTTGACGACAAGTGTAGTGACCCTGTCTGCTAAGCTGCGGTCCCGGGTTCGAATCCTGGTAAGGGCATTTATTTGTGTGATGTGTTGTTCCTGTCATGGATGTTTTCTATGAATATAAGTATTTGTATCCATACTAATATTATAAATGGGAAAGTGTGTGTGTCTGATAATTTTAGAACAAAACGGGACTTAATCGCGTAAACACTTACATTTATATTAGGCCCGACGTCCCGTTTGTCCCGTTTTGTTCTAAAATTATGAGTGCAAATCGTGTTAGTCTAAATCAATATATGTGTGTGTCTGCTTGTTTGTCCGTCTTTCACGGCAAAACGGAGCGACGAATTGACGTCATTTTTTAAGTGCAGATGTTGAAGGGATAGAGAATGTCTCTTTCTATCCCCCCACTTCTCTAGAACGGGGGGTGGAAGACTGTATGGACCATTTTGCAATTTTCGAATTTGACGCGAGCGAAGCCGCAGGCAAACGCTAGTTCAATATATATACCTCAATATCTGTGTCTCACTAAAGCTCATTTTATTAAAATTATAAAACAACGGAACCTCATCGCACATTTTTCCACGTCGCGCCCCCGTTCGTGCCGTCTCGCAGTATCCTCTGCTCAACCGATTTCCATAACGATTGTTTATCAGCCGGGCTATCATCGCCGAGATAGAAGACACTAGAACAGGGATTTCACCTGATAATAGTACTAGTTAGATTATAAATTGAAATAGATATCATACACGAAAGAAAAAACGGCAAGGCCCACTGGTGGCCGAGCCGGGAATCGAACCCGGGTCTTCAGCTTACGCGGCTAACGTCTTTACCACTAGACCACACGCCCAAAAACACGCACGCGCACTTGAAAAAAGAACAAATCAAAAATATTCAATAAAATAATTTTATTTGTTCGCTAGTTGACTAGTTTGATTACCTACTTAACTATTTTTATATCAATGCCAATGTGTAGAACTTTGTAATAGTTCTAAACTGGAACTCTAGCCAAACGTACAATCGACAAATGTCATCGACAAATAAACAGGGTTTTTTCCGACCCTTTCATACATAGACATAAATAACCTAACCACAAAATTAAAATTTTGACAAAACCCCCGACCGCAACATAGTGGACCGATTTTCCACAAAACATGGCTAAGAACACTCCCGACTAACTCAGGTTTCAAACAAATAAAAACCAAATCGAAATCACTTCATCCGTTTGGGAGCTACGATGCCACAGACAGACACACACACAGAGACAGACAGACAAACAGACAGACAGACACACACACACAGACCGCTTTTGCGTCGGGGGTTAAAAAATATACAATAATTTCTTAGTGCTCCTCTACACCTTATAAGGAACCCTAAGTGCCAAATTTGGGATCTCAAGGACCAGCGGTTTCGACTGTGCGTTTGTCAGTCTGTCAGTCAGTAAGTTTCTTCTTTTATATATTTATATCGGATCTGAGAATCGAAAGCAATTTGCTCAAGACTAGATGTCAATAAATTGTTCCTATTAAATAACATTTCTTCACAGAAACGTTACTTTTGAGACACAAACATAGTAAATCCACGTATAGCAGTCAAACTGCTGAATGGAAGAACAAGTTTGCAAACTGGCTCCACAACACTATTCAAAGGTAATGTCTCTCACTACCCAACTAATTCACAAAAGGATAAGGAAACTACCCGGCCCAACCAACCCTAACATCAAAGTAAAAAATATCGCAGACGAAAACTTATTAATTAGTTTACGAACTTTAAGACGACTGTTCTGCCGGCGTAGCCGAATAGGAATCGTCGACGCCAGACGCCGACAGAAATGCAGTCTCTGTTGCGCCAATACGTAAGAGCGATAGAGATAGATAGATACGAAACAGATATTATCGTGAGCGTACGATACGTACCCTGCTAGCGACCGGGCAGATTATATACTTATAGGTATATAACTATAACGGACGGTGTCCTAATCCTATAAGTATGAGTTCTTAGGGATGGCTCTGACAATGCCCTCATAGAATTATCAGTATTTCGGTAACAATTTTATTTGTGTTCAATGGTAGCTCATTGTTAACATTTTGTTTTCTAACAATTTTAATAATAAGTACATACAATAACGTTTCCTTGACGATGACAAATTCAAAAGCCATTGTCCACTATTAGCTATTATCACATAAAGAATGAAAAGTTTCAGTACAAAGGCGAACTAATTCCTTTGAAGGATCTCTTCCAGTTTACCTTTGAGCATCAAGATTATCAAGGAAACTTATGCAACTACAAATACACGATACAATAGTGATAGTCAGACCCATTTATAACATCGCTGCGTTACTCGATACCTAAGATGAAAAGAGGGTGACTCCTTAATTTACATCTTAGTTAATATTTCTAAAACCTCTCCGTGTGCTTCAGACAGTGTAATCAAATTTTCATCGGAAATACTCCTGTGAAAACTTTTCAGCTCCTCATGAATATCTTATAGGCCCAGCCACGCCTCACTTGTTATGTTTAAAACTTTTTTATTTTCTCTCGCCATTAAAAGGCGGGCCGGCCTGACGATTTAGCGACGGCACTGATGAATAATTAGGGAGTATTTCTTGCCTGTCACGTCCTTAATGAATATCAGAGCAGTCTACTTTCCGAAGAGGGGAAAAAACCGGAAGAAATCCGCAACACGCGCCACCAACCAAAGGCTCCGCCTGCTTCGTTTTGTTAGCTAGCTCTCCTGTCGGCGTAGCCGAATGGCAATAAATAGGGATGAAGACTACATAAAACAATGGCATTCTGTTAAGTCCGTCAGTTAGATCGTTAAAAAATACTGAACACATGTTTTTCGCTTTTTCTAATTAATGAAAAAATACAAAGTTAAACGAGCACCAAAGTTCTGGAGTGGGGGCTTATGACGTCACTTCTAAGTAAAAATTGTACCTAGGCGTGACGTCACGCGAAACTTAACGCACTGTACCATCGTCATTTTTCGTTTACGAGAAAAAACAAAAACTACGTGTCTAAAATTCTTTGATAATCTAACTGACGGACTAATTAGTTTTTTTTAGTCGTCTCGCCTATTGTCGACGCCAGACGCCGACAGAATTGCAGTCTAGCTCTGTCGCACCACACCTCGGACACTGGCGATCAAACATATGAAAGAGGCGCGTTCCTAGCACACAGTCTAAGCTCGTGAACGCGTACTATGCTTGTATGAGTGAAATATGACAGGTCGACTGTTCGCGTTTTTGACAGGCAGTGACTGTGAGATAATCGAGAGGGGGATGGGTGGCACTTTCAGCGGGGACCGGGAGTGGCCATACTGTATATTACCCTTTATTATACTATGCCAATACGCAAGAGCTAGGAATAGATAGCTACGAATCTGTTACAGATATTATCGTTAGCGTTTTTGCATTCGGATACGCACACTGATCGCTCTTTTGTAGTGGCGCGACAGGGCCAGACTGTTTCAATCGCCAACGCGTCAAGGTTGACACTTCGGCTAGCCCTGCAAGATTCCGTTAATTACAAAAGATGTCGCTAAAGCACACATTTGTCCGTCCGCGCTTTTACTTTCCACAGGAGTTAGTTATAGACCAATTTTTTCTTCGGCAGCAGCCGGATGAGTTATAGGAGTCGTTTGTGTGCGTGAATTCGTTCGGAATAGCCTTTTTATGCCCTATTTGTTGGTTCAGAGGCTTCGTGGAATACACACGCAATTTGGAGAGCATAAAAAAATGGGTCTATTACTGTTACATAGCCATAAATACGTACTGTAGTCAAGGTAAGTGGTTGCCGTGAGAAGTGTGGAATTAGGGTAAGCCAGAGGTGAGCACGCGAATTTTAAGCGATTTTGTTGTAGGATCGCTTTTCAAACGTTTAAGTAGTTCAAATGTTTTTAAAATAGAACTAGGTAGCTATTTCGATTTAGCAGGCACGTTTTATTTGGGATTTAAATTCACTATTTAAATACAAAGAAAAACATTGCACCAACAGTTAGCTGATTATATTTAAATTTGATACAATCATTACAGTATAAATTTATATAGAAGCGCTGATGGCCTAGCGGTAATAGCGTGCGACTTTCGGTCCGAAGGTCGCGGGTTCGAACCCCGGCTCATACCAATGAGTTTTTCGGAACTTGTGTGCGAAATATCATGATATTTGCCAGTCGCTTTTCGATGAAGGAAATCATCGTGAGGAAACCGGACTAATTCCAATAAGGTCTAGTTACCCTTTGGGTTGGAAGGTCAGATGGCAATCGCTTTCGTAAAACTAGTGCCTACGCCAAATTTTGGGATTAGTTGTCAAAGCGGACCCCAGGCTCCCATTAGCCGTGGCAAATGCCGGGATACAAGGAGGATGATGACTTGTATAAATTAATATCCTTATAGTAGTTTTATAAACCAGAAAATAAATAATAAAATGGTTATTTTAACACAACGAGATTACACAACTTTACATTTTACATTACATTTTACATTTTTACATTATTTTATTGAATACTAGCTTTTGCCCGCGGCTTTACTCACGTTAGAAAGAGACAAAAAGTAGCCTATGTCACTTTCCATCCCTTCAACTATCCCCACTAAAAAAATCACGACAATTCGTCACTCCGTTTTGCCGTGAAGGACGGACAAACAAAAGAACACACACTTTCCCATTTATAATATTAGTATGGATTTTTGACTTGTTCTTTTTCAAAAAGGCACACTACTATAATATATTAAAAATTAAAATATATATGACATACTCGAATGAAAAACCGACAAGGCCCACTGGTGGCCGAGCCGGGAATCGAACACGGGTCTTCAGCTTACGGCTAGCGTCATTACCACTAGACCACCCGCCCGCCTCTTTTTTCTTTCGTGTATGATATCTATTTCAATTTACAACGAGATTACTTAAATTGAATTCTATTGCGCCGCGCGGAGGTCGCCAACACTGAATGGGCCGCGAACTCGCGGTCCTCGGCATGTACTTATAGCGCAGCAATAGAATCGCGGAGTGAGCCGCCCCTGCTAGTAATTTGATTTATTTTGCTCCCTACAAGTATCCACAAAGAGCACTTTGTTCTATCTTTGCATCAGTGCATCAGAATACAAGCAGAATGCTGTGTACAGAGAATACACTATGAGATTTGTACAATAGAGAATGTTTGCTGGGGCGTAACCAACATGCCCAAGTAGTTACATTAGCTATTGTATATGTAATGTGCATCTTGCCCGCATCGGGCAATGTGCTGCTGATGACAATGCAGTAAAAAGACCGTATAAGGTACAGCCGCTGTACCTTATACGGTCTTTTTACTGCATCTCGACATTTCCCTCTTTCCTTTAACGCGAGCGAAATATTTTGTATGTTGAAGAATTTGTATTTTTTCGAAATCGCGAGCAAAAGCTAGTAATCAAATAAATTGTATGCAATTTCTGACGGTATTTTATACTAAAACTCACAAAAACCTATTTTAAATCCAACCCCATACTTTGAACCCAACGGACCCAAAGGTATCAGTAGACCCACAGTTTCCGCCTCAAGATCCCTTTACGCAGTCATGTTAGCAGAATTCGATAACAAAAGGTCCTATTGAGACGTCGGGTACAATGGGCAAACAGAGCTGAAGAAAGAAATGAGTAATCGCTGTACATTGCCGCTTGTGTATCGGTGAATTTATACTTAATGTGTGCCCGTGCTACATTACATGGTATGTACTGAGAAATTGTCGATTTAGTTCAGTAGTGTTTGCAAGATGTAGTTGGGTGGGTGTTACTCGTGCTAACAATGAGTAAAAGAATGCGACCAAGTCATTCATATTTCCAGGCATCAGGTACAAAAGAATCCTTTGCCCGACCGTTCAATTTGCTCCATTTAGACCTTTTTCCTTGAATTTGCCGCAAGCGGAATTGGGATGGTCAGTCAGTCCGATTACTAAAATAAAAATGACGCTGATGATTAAAATCTAAGTATTCTGATGACAGTTATTTAAGCTTTATTTAATATACACCAATGGAGGACTAAACCATTACTGTCCTATTTGTGACTCCAAATACCAACGTATTTCACTTTTAGGACTGAAACTCACTAGTCAAAGTCAATACGTTATTGGATTTCGGCTTTGACTAAGACCACTAGACAAACCCAAGGTTTGTCTACGGCAAACCTAGGAGTGCTGGCATCGTTTGTCTACAATATATACTTAGTGCAAGTGGAAACTTTGAAGCGAGTTCCCGAGTTGTAATGCAAGTTGCGGTTCGAAGATCTTGTATCTATAATATTAAAATTTCTCGGAAATAGCATCGATACCTGGAAACAGATATCTGAATTTATCCGTGGTACCGAGAATGAACCCGAATAAAATAAATTTCCACATTGAAGTTAAACATCATCCTCAATTTTTCTCATATATATTTTTTTTCTATTATAGACTGATCGCCGATTGACCATAGTCACATCTGATAGAAAGTCAAGACGAGTCGACCCTATTCTACAAATCATATATTTTTTGGCAGCCGGCATATGGCAAAAAAAAGAAAACCATCTCGTTCGCTGAGTGAACTTTTTCTGTTTTTTTTTTTGTAGCTATATTATTGCAGACAAACGAACCTACCTAAATATTGCTTCTTTCAATGTGTAATAACTAAACCTAGATATATAATAACCGACGACCGGTCTGGCGCAGTCGGTAGTGACCCTGCCTGCTACGCCGCGGTCCCGGGTTCGAATCCCGGTAAGGGCATTTATTTGTGTGATGAGCACAGATATTTGTTCCTGAGATGTTTTCTATGTATATAAGTATTTATATATTATATATATCGTTGTCTGAGTACCCACAACACAAGCCTTCTTGAGCACCGTGGGCCTCAGTCAATCTGTGTAAGAATGACCTATGATTAAAAAAAAAATCTTGACAAAACTTATATTGACCGGGATATAGACCGTGAATACCTTTCTAGTTTTTGTCGAGCTCCCGATATTTCGACGCAGTTGCATGCATCACGATCACGGAAAACTGACGAAGATCCGTGATCGTGATTTATATATTTATTTATATTATATATTTATAATAACACATCTAGTAATACTCTAATACTTCCTTACTCCGCACAGAAATATAAACAAAAAACAACTGTTTTTTAGCTATATTGCGGACAAATTCGGGTACCTACCTATTGCTATCGTCTTTCAATGCCTAATAACTAAACCTAGATATATAATCCTCTTATATTTCCTTATGTCCTCTAGTACTTAATCCTCTAATGCTTCCTTACTCCGCACAGAAATATAAACAAAAACATCGCACCCACGCAATCAGCAACCCAAGACAAATTAGACCAGAAGGACTTTCAAAAGATCCTTCTAATGAAGGGTTAGTATACTCCTACCTCACCCTATTACACGTCTAATGACGTAGCATATTCAGAGTTATGCCGAAAGAACCGGATTGGGGTCAAGATTTTAGGTCATCTCGGCGTGTTTTTAATTATTTGGCACGGGCACACGGCTAGTCTAAAAGCCTCTTTGGGATTCCTTTTATCGTTAATTGATAACGATAGCTAATATGTTCGTGTATTACGAATAGTTTAAGGGTACTTAACTGTACTTAATAAACATTACATTACATATTACATCGTATTATATGAAAAGCTTCTTTGTGGTTTTCTTGCAAGATTTTTGAATAGTAGTAAATCTCTGCGTGGGTTTGGAATGACATCAAAAATTAATTTATCTCGATAAACTTAATTTTTCTAAATTTATTTTAGCTCCTGTAATATTATTTTTATGTGCGTAAAATTAGGTAATTTTTTGCTTAACGTTTTTTTTTACTACATGGCATAGCCGAGGTTGGAACCCACGATTTTTTTACCCATCCGCACACGAGGGGTTAAGGAAAAGGATACCATACCCACTTTTATCTCATAGAGAATACCAAATACCAAACTAATTCTAGCATTAAATCGTTTAATTACATTTATACTGATATGTTATTGAACTAAACTAAATCGTTTAGTTTCGTCGTCCGCCCCTAAGAGCGCAAAAATAGAAGAAACGGTGCGTGATTTTTTTTATTTTTTTTTCAAAATGTCCAACTGAGACAAAAATGGCCAGAACTTCTTTTGGACCAGCATCTCCAACCGTTTTTGTCCTCACCCAAAAACGCCTTCCCTCATTTAAAACAAGTTCAACATCTCACGAATCCAATCAATCTACACACAACGCACAAGTATCTACGTCTTTTAAACTCGTACACACGCAGTACACACGCGTGCACATACATATCCAAGTAGCGATGTGCCGTTCCCGAAATTTTTCCGAGAGAGAAATGTATCGGAAACGTTCTCTGAGAGCTAAAACTTTCTCTCGCAAACTCGGTAGGTAAATATTTAAAAGAGAAACAATAGAAACCTGGGGCCCATTTCTCGAACCTACAAGTTACAATTTACAAGTGGCAGTCAATGTCTAATATGACAAGTTGGAAAGAGACTTCCGCTTGTAACTGTACCTTTCAGTTTTGAAAAATGGGTCCCTGATCGCAAATACTTTGTAATTTTCATGGTAATATTGGATAAAAATAGTAATTGATTAAAGCCCGGCAGTAAAACCTCACAAATTCCTTAAAAACGTTATTTTTATTTTATTATTAAAGTACACCCACATCATATATATTATATTAGATAACAAACTTTTGAACAGGTATTAAGTACCTACTGATGATTTACATGATAATTACGGAGTTACCAACATTCTCTCATAAAATAAAGCGAGCTCCAACTAACGCGTTATTTGAAGCAAAGGATGTGAAATAAAAAATAAGAAACTTTTGCTAGTCAAAGAGAATGTTCTCGTTTACTTTTCTGGCAATTTCTCTGGAATAATTTCTCAGAAACTAGAACATTCTCATCGGCACATCACTATATCCAATACAAATCGATGCCTTATTACCACGCAGAGAGATCAAAGGCGTAGAATCCGAGACACGCGTCTTGTTAGAATTTAGATGATTTCCATTCAATGGTCTTTTTGTTACTTTGAGAGGGATTAGTAAGTTAATATCGACGTGTGAATGTGCCAAGAGTAATGAGGTATCATATGATTTTTTTGCCAGCACGTTTACATAGCTTTAGTTATATGTACATACATACATAATATATAATCAAGCCTGTATCCCATAAAGGGGTAGGCAGAGCACATGAACTACTCAAGTTTCAGTGCCACTCTTGGCAAAAAGGGGTTGAAAGAAATCCAAATTGTGACATTGCAGTGACAGGTTGCCAGCCTCTCGCCTACGCCACAATTTAACCCGTATCCCACAGTCTACTTCAACGACACCCACGGGAAGAAAGGGGTGGTGAAATTGTTTACCCGTCACTAAACGGGGCACATAGTTATATATGTGGAAAAGGAGATTCAATTGTATGTTAGAGAGAAAAAACTATTTAATTTCAAATATTCAATCACACATATAACTGCCCTTACCGGGATTCGATTCGATAATAAGTCTATGAGATGATAGGAGACAAACCAGTCTATATTGATGAAATAAAACTATGGAAACGGATATAATCCGTTTCACATGGCGTATAATGAATTTACAATTCATCCCGACGTTTCGAACACTTTACAGCGTTCGTGGTGAACGGGTGACTGAGGAAAAAATACAATGTGCAAAAATTATCCACATATAAAAAATATTAATTAACTATAAATAATAAAGATTTTTAAGGCTGGTTCACTCACTGTTAATAAAGCTAGTTATACAATATTTAAAAAATATAGTTTGATTTCATGAGTAACAATCGCGGTAACTGAAGACAATAATTATTATGACTTCTATACTGATTTAAAATAATAACTGAAATCAAATTAATTCTAAAAAGCATCCTTTAAAGTAAAAATTTATAAACCTTCACTTAACAGAACGACATTTTGATGAAGTTTAACATTGATACTCTCCTCAAAATCCGAGACCGCCGCGGAAATATTGAATTATTGCCGAGAACGAATAGCGACCGTTGCCAGAACGCCCTGAGGTGTGTAACTGGCAGGTTAAATTATAAATTAAAGTGTAGCTTGTCTATAAATCTCAATAATAATAATTAAAAAAATATAAGTAAGATAGATATAAAAAGAAGGTCATATACTTTTGAACGACAATATAAGTTGTCAGCTAGATCTAATTATCAACCGGGTAAAGAAAAATTTAATGTAACAACATTTTGATACACCCTTATAAGAAGACATCATTGCTCCATAAATGATTATGTACTTATTCGTTCGAATCAGAAATATTACTGCATCGACCAAACAAGATTTCAAATCAACTTCAAACTAGTTCCTCTTCAAATACTTCAAAAATAAAAAGGTAGTACATAATAAGATTATAACAGTATCAGAATTCAATTCGCAAGGTCAAAATACGCGACCGTTCGCAGTAACAATAAAGAGCCGGCCCCCATTTTACCCTACCATTAGGGTTCCCAAATTGTGAAGTAAATCATTAGGCTAGAAAAAATAGTTCACTGAATCGTTCTAGCAATAGCACACTCAGTTGATCTTTTATATGCCTTGTTTTGTAGTATGAAGGTACACAATGAAACAGTTGTGTGCCAACAAAAGTTATCAACTAAATGGGGTTCGGTTCAGATGAACTGTAGCGTTAAACTGGTCATATTCTGAGAAAACGAACTATTATTTCACAAACAGAATTCTGGATACAACAATAATTAGAGGACTGTGTTTATCTATACAAGGAAGATGTCATACAAGCGTGATGTTTGTCAAAAGCGAACTAGGTACAAGCCTACAAATAAATTACACAAGAACATAACTTTCTATCAAAGTTATCTAGGCAATAGCAGACAAGAACAGACTGCGAAATAAGAACACACACAGCTGAAACTGTAAAACGTCAATACAACCACAATTGGAAAAATTCACGCAAGCACCCGTCCTTGGCCGGATTACATTTCTAAAGTCACACGAGTTCAAACACAAACTTTGCAAGTCAGGCATTGAAACTCGATAAAACAGTCTCTCATTCGTAAAACTTCGCAGAACGGAGGCAGAAAGCTAGATTGGATATATTTTTCGAGTGAATTTCGCGGAGTGTTAGTTGGTTTGCTGAGATCATTACGACAGCTTGGTGAGTTCGGAAGAACAAATTCAGCTTGTTAACCTCGTAAGTCTTTGAAAGTACAAATTCAATTCGAGTTTCGAACTCTTGAAAGACTACAATATAAAATATATATCTTCTGAGAACTTGCGCAGAAAGTCTCTAAGAAAGTCGCGCCGAGTGGCGGGATGGCTGGCGGTCATATGCAACCCCCACTTCGTCGTCATCACCAACGTGCAGCACACTACAGCTGCAGCAAATTCACCTAACTTCAAGTAAAAAAAAACAAGGCAAAACATTTATTTTACACAATTACACAATTAAATATTTTGAAGATGCCGATTCTTGTTGGCGGTGGCGTTGAAGTGGGGGCTTCTCATGGCCGCCAATCTGTGGATCATTTTTGTAAAATACT
This sequence comes from Leguminivora glycinivorella, assembly GCF_023078275.1. NCBI lineage: Eukaryota > Metazoa > Arthropoda > Insecta > Lepidoptera > Tortricidae > Leguminivora > Leguminivora glycinivorella. The sequence goes on from NC_062982.1 coordinate 20,913,593, forward strand.
GCGAAGGTGCCAAAGCGGCTACTGCCAACATTAAAAAACAAGTAATGAAGAAAGACATTAGGCTTTTTTTCTTACGAGTAGGCATATTGCCAAAGTACGAGTAAATAACTAACTACTTATGGTCGGTACTTGTAACGCTTTTTACAAATTCTCGCGCAGTGACTTTCGGAAGCCAACAGTTACATTAGCACCCTGCGTATGATACGACCTTGGACAGGTTAGCAACACCACCAGTGGGCTATTTTACACTGACAATGATTGTGCCTATTTCTGGTTGATATCATCATCATCAATAATATGAAGGATTAAGCAGCGTCCATTAGATTGCGGCACTTCCGCAAATGGCTGGTGAGCCCAATGCGAAAGCGGCAGCCGCAACTGCAAAGCTGGCAGGAGAATGTCCATTGACATAGGTTGGTTAGCGCGCTGGTGTTTTAATTCTCGCCTAGAGTGAAGGTCAAACCATGCTTGGTCGTGTGCAACTACTCCTTTACACAGGGTCTTCCTCCAGTGATCGCGGTCTTCAGCCTCCATTTCCCAGTCGATAAGTAATATTGTTAGCCAGCGTCAACAGGCAACGAACGGCAAAGTGTCACTGTCGGGCGACAATTGTCACTATTATGAAATAGTCCACATTATGTACTGTCGCGTTCAAAAACCCATTTCTTACTGAGGAAAGAGAAAGCAGAGCACATAACCATAAAGGTCCCATATCCGCATGCCCGACTTAACGTACTCGTGCGAGCAATACAAGAAAATGGTGACCACGTGAGCATAACCGTTCAATCGCGGCTCATTTCACTCGCGAGCTTGTTACCGCTAGGTCAGTGGGGTACTTGCTTTTTACAGGCTTGTGTTTAGGTTGAAACTGTCCGCGTCTAAATGTTATATTCTTTTGATATTAGTTCTTTATTTGCATACCATTTTACAATACATATACCCTGAAAGGGTATTAAATATAACATCGTGAGCAATTTTGCAGAGTGTGACCGTGGCGTCAGCATGACCTAACCATGAACCAATATTAACGTGAATATTTTTGTTCAGTCACGAAAATTCGTAACTCAGCATTATATCAATAAAAGAATCATCAGTAGAGAGGTTAGGACACATGTCATCACTGCAACCGCTGTAGATACGGAGTGCAGTATTTTTTGCCAGCTAACCTTTGAAAAAAAAAAGTGATTTGACTATTAGCAGACGGTTATAGTAGCGCTACACGGCGTGATTAAATGTCACTTTGCTTCCTCATTAGATGATTTTAATCTTTACACTTAAGAATAATCTTAAAAACAATTTATTTTACTCCCAAATCGGTTACATACCACACCGCGCCCGCGGCCATCGAAGCTGGAGTTCAGAAACGGCTTTAGTGGGCTAAGCCAATCCCAAATGATGTTCCACCCCACCGCAGCAATATTCAAGGAAAAACTCTTTATACCTTACAGCATAGTTGGGTCGGTATTACCCAACTATGCTGTAAGGATTCTATTACTGCATTGCCGAAATTCCAGGTGAACCGTACCGGAGTATACTAATAAAATTGGAATATAGGTTCCTCGGGATAATATTTTACGTGGCAAATCAACTGCAAGCTGGTTGCGAAGCTAGGGAAGCTACCGGTAAATATTAAATTGATACTACCGCAATACTCCTTTGATAGCTCTTGCTTATTTTAATTTTAAATTAAAACTGAAATAAATTACACATGACAGAACAAGTGACCAAGTATCCAGTGCCTGAGGTTGGCATCGAACCAGCGTACTCTACAATCGCGGCGGATGCCTGTATATTCTCGGCCATCCAGGTCACAGTTGCTTAGGTCGAAATGATCTCCCATATGAGTAATTTACAATATAAGGACTTATGACGCCCTCTGTTTTAACGTTAATACTATCCGCACTTTACATGGCGTCCCTGCCAGGATAAACATCATTTGTGTCGTTATCTGGGTAAAGGGATCGTCGATGGCGCTTACGTCCCGCGGCGTCGTATTTGTACACGAACATTGCTCATAACGCCGTAAGCGCCATCGACAATATGGTCCCTTTACCGAAGCAATCTAGTAAATGACTGGCTGTTTAATTAGGCCCTCGTTAATTACAAGTTAGCGATACATGCGTTTCGCAGCGAAAATGGCTCTTTGCCCGTCGCACTATTCAAATAGTCTGACTATTCGTCAACTATTTTATGTTAAAAAAGGGTTTTTTTGACTTGAAGGTAAAAAATACACGGCACATGATGCACAATGAGGATGCATTAAAACACATATTGTTTTATGAAATGAGCCGAAAGCGGAGTTTCATAATAAGATAACACGAGTGTTTCAATGACTAAATATGTACTACTTCAACTACATCCATATATTAAGTTTTTTACAATATGTAAAGATATAACTAGTCTAATTCAGGTAAAATATACTCTATCAACTAGTGATTAAACTGTCAGGTCAAACTGATGATCTTTTATGGATGAGTTCTTACAAAAAAAAAAGCAGCTGTAGCTTATCTGAGAAAAAATCTTCATGCTTACATTGTATTGTAACTTATTGTTTCATTATACATACTTAAGGCATGAAATACGCGAATAACCTCAAAGCACCTAAAACCTCATTAAAAGGAAGATATTATTCCACCATCCGGTTGCATCTTGCGGCAACGCTTTATACGAAGACATGTACTCAAAAAACAACCTTGTTGCGTACACTTTAAAGTCTAAACTCGCGTGATAATAAGACAGATTTTAGGTAGACTTAGCATGAGTTTTGTTGAGTTTTGTTACAAACATGTTAAGGTTGTATTTCGTGTGTGTGTGTGAGAATGTATGAACACTTAATTAGTATGTAATTGTAATACATATTAACATAACACTACAGTGAAGAGAATGGTGAGATGAGGAGCGTTAGACTAGAATCAGGGGCGGCTCACTCCGCGATCCTTTCGCCGCGCTACAAGTACATGCCGGCGGCCGCGAGTTCGCGGCCCATTCACTGGCGACGACCTTCGCGCGGCGCAATAGAATTCAATGTCGTCTGCACGCGTGCGGTCCGTTTGTTAATGTAGGTAAGAATTTAGAATGGCGGCGTTTTGTGAACATCAAAGGAGTGAGCCTTCTGTACTTGTACTATTATATATTCTGTGCTAGAATGTGCTAGAACTTATAGGATTACATGCTCAAATAATGTATTTCTTAAGTATTTACATTTGCATCTCTAAAGTAATATTAGACTTCTTTTTTTTGTATTTGTACTTATTATGTGTAGTTTTTAGTTGAACATCGACATTTAGAGACCTTATACATCTCTAATCATTGTAGTAGCGTAATACTTTAGTTAGAACTTAGAATTAGTATTATCAATTGTAATTTCAGTTCAACTTGTATATTGACGTGTAAAAGTGCCCCTGTGGCCTATTTGCTAAATAAATGATTTGTAATTTGTAATTCATTAAGTGACCGTTAGCTAATTACCTACTTTCTACGGAAACAGTTGTTAATATTATAAAAGAAGTCGTGAGAGGCCGAAAGACAAAACATTAAGTAGCAATAGGTTTTGGGGATGTTTATTTCGTAATGCCCGTAAATATGTAATGTTAGTATTGAAAAACGCCGTAATTAAACGTCAGAAGAGGAAATTCGCACCTCGAGTCGATTAAAAATACACCCTCAATTATACTAAGTAGGTATCACATCCGCACTTAAAAAACTAATTTTGGTCCCCTAACTTTCCCAGACCAAATACACAAGCGACGCAGATGAGAGTAACCCACCAAAACGCCTACCCTCCAAAAGTACATCCCATGCAAATATATCTCGTAAAATCAACACCCAAGGTCACAATCGTTCACACACATAATCAGTTGCGCACACACAAATTGTCGGGATTGTGTGCAAAGGCTAATTGATTTCGAGATACTGAAACGAGTTCTCTTGAATTATTAATGATTAAATTAGTCCGTAATTAAATGAAGAGTGAATTGAGTATTTTAGAGAGCATGTGACGTTTAAAGAACTATTGAAGTATCATATGATAGTCAAAGGAACCATAAAAAAACCGGCCAAGAGCGTGTCGGGCCACGCTCAGTGTAGGGTTCCGTAGTTTTCCTTATTTTTCTCAAAAACTACTAAACCTATCAAGTTCAAAACAATTTTCCTAGAAAGTCTTTATAGAGTTCTACTTTTGTGATTCTTTTTATAATTTTTAAATATATGGTTCAAAAGTTAGAGGGGGGGGGACGCACTTTTTTTCCTTTAGGAGCGATTATTTCCGAAACTATTAATATTATCAAAAAACGATCTTAGTAAACCCTTATTCATTTTTCAATACCTATCCAACAATATGTCACACGTTGGGGTTGGAATGAAAAAAAATATCAGCCCCCACTTTACATGTTGGGGGGGGGTACCCTAATAAAACATTTTTTTCCATTTTTTATTTTTGCACTTTGTTGGCGTGATTAATATACATATTGGTACCAAATTTCAGCTTTATAGTGCTAACGGTTACTGAGATTATCCGCGGACGGACGGACGGACGGACGGACGGACGGACGGACAGACAGACAGACAGACATGGCGAAACTATAAGGGTTCCTAGTTGACTACGGAACCCTAAAAACGAGTCGCATGAAGTAGTCACACTAAGTTTTATGATCGACTTTTAAAGATAACCTAATTTAGGAAGTTAAATGGCGTAGGGCAAATCCGCGGAGGGTATAGTGATTTCACAATAGTGAAATTTTCGCCTGACAGTGACACTTGGCCGTTCGTTGCCTGTTTCACAAGGAAATATTAACGATGAGCAACAATGTTACTTATCAACCATGAAATAGGCACAGAATTGTCAGTGTCAAGTGTCAATTGGTCCAATAGGTCACTGTAAAGTGGGTGAGCAAGTGCGCGTTCTTAAAAGATTTCAAAGCGGTTGGATCGTCGTCTATGCGCGGCGGTTCTAAAATACGCGTACGGTGACACACAATCGAAAAAGGTCGTCGAGCCATAAGTACGCGTACTTGCTCCTATATCTACAAAAAGTGTTACAAATGGTTCTCTTTTTGCCAAGCTGTGCATGAATTTATTTACACTATGAACAGCACGGGAAGCATGGTCGCGCGATAGACGATAAAATAGCAGGCCGTCCCTATCGCAGTATTTGTAAGTGCGATAGGGACGGCCTGATATTTTATCGTCTATCGCGCGACCATGCTTCCCGTGCAGGAATACAAGTAAGGAACGCCATTGTTGATTTTAAAACGCCTTAGTTACAGTATCTCAATTTACCGGATACATTAACTAATGGCGCTATTAAGGGTTCGGTCGGGTTAGGTTACAAGGGTGAACAAGTAACTTTGCGACGGGGCCTCGGGGCTTCGGCTTTCTTGGTGTGATCCCTTAGGAAGCGCTTGGTACTTTAGAATCTACCTTAACACCTGCCTGGACGTAATCTAAAAAATATATACATACATACATACATACATATAATCACGCCTATATCCTATAAAGGGTAGGCAGAGCACATGAACTACTAAGTTTCAGTGCCACTCGTGGTAAAAAGGGGTTGAAAGAAAAGAAAGAAGAAAAGGGGAGTGTGCAAGTTTCTAATGGGTCAGCAACGCGCATGTGACACCCTTTGAGTTGCAGGCGAGACCTCGCTATTCTGAGTATTAATCGCGTAAAAAATACCCATGTTACAAAAAAATTGGGGTGGGCAACTTTGAAAAGAATGGCCCAACTGACATTTCGTGCACTTTCATAAAAAAAAGGCGTGATGTAATTATGGAATAGGTATTCAAAACGAAGCAATATTAAAATCAATCATTACACACGTAGGTAAACCAACCTAAGATGACTAAAATATGACGTTTGTGTGTTCCAAAATTTTGATTACTCTTATCATCAAAAGATCACCTCTGCGAGTTATGCAGTTTTGGAAAATGTTTTATGTACAGAATTGCATGAATAATTATATAGTGCGTAAGACTAGTATACATCTTGTATAAAGTTAGTTAAGTTTTTTTAGTTCATAAGTAAACAATATTTGTACGCCTGTCGGGGCAAAACAAGAATCGTGCTGTGGATATTTTTAGAACACCTATGTTTGCGCTTGATTTATACAAATAAAATAATTAATCATTCATTCATTCATTCATTCAGTCGTTCATTCGTTCATTCGTTAGTTAGTTCGTTCGTTCGTTCGTTCGTTCATTCATTCATTCATTTATTCATTCATTCATTCATTCGTTCATTCATTCATTCTGCAACCAAGTAACCAGCAACACTGAGATGACGCCATTTCGTGGATTCTTTTATGCGATAGAAGGCAAACGAGCAGACAGGTCACCTGATGGTAAGCAAGCGATCACTCACTGCCGCCCATGGACACCCGAATGGGCGAGACGACTAAAAGTCCGTCAGTTAAATTATCAAAGAATTTTAGACACGTGTTTTTTCCTTATTCTCGTAAACGAAAAATGACGACGGTACCTTGAAGTTTCGCGTGACGTCACGCCTACGTACAATTTTTACTTAGAAGTGACGTGACAAGCACCCACTCCGGAACTTTGATGTTCTATATCTTTGTATTTAATCATTAATTAAAAAAACGAAAAATATGTGTTCAGTATTTTTGGACGATCTAACTGACGGACTAAACAGAATGCCATTTTTTTATGTAGTCGTCATCCCTATTACCAAAAGGATTGGAGGTGCGATATCGGCCCTTTAAGATGATGTACACTTTTTTCTTGAAGGCTTGAGGCTCTTATCTTTTCCTTTGTTTTCTTGAACTCAAAAAGTTTGAATCAGAAAGCATCTTATGTATCTGATACCATGCAGAAACTACAAGCCTGGAAAATTAAATGTGAACATATTATCATAGCTAATTGAACACAAACTTTGAACAAGACGTTGTACGTGGGTTGATTAGATTATGTTCACTGCCTTGTTAGTTCAGACGAGTTTAACTTATACTTATAAGTAACAAAACTACTTCAATATGCTTATACTAAACTATTGAAAACTTCAAGATTATTAAATAAATGTAAAAAATATTTATTTTACAAAAATACAAGGTTCGAACAACTTAACATAAATCAGATCTCCTCTAATTTTTAAATCCGTTTTTATTTCGCTTTCACGTATACTGCAGTTGCAAGTATTACGTGATTAATGGACGATCCCTAAATTTTTTTTTAGTTACTTAAAGAAATAATTTGTACATTTTCAGGTAGTTTCAATATTAGTCGGTTAACCAATCAAATATGAAACCAACTGGGTGTGTCATTGATCGACCCATCTTTCACCTTCTTACCTCTATATGATCGAGTAATGTTTTAATACTTTTAATTTACCCTCAAATGGCTTAAGAAATCTTTTGAAGATACAATTACTTTACATTTATTTAAATACCTAAATATACAGACTATAATTTTCTATAATTATTTTTAAAATCTACATATTACACTGACGTCACTGACCTCCAACGTTTCAGGGACGGCGTTGTTCCTGTGTTCTCGGAGGTCAGTTTAATTTGAAGTCAGATGAGATTAAGTCCCAATTTCAAAAATAATTACATGTAATAATCGTGAAAGTTTAAATCAGTTATAATTTTCTAAACAACGCTGTTTGGGAAAGATCACATTAAGGGGATAAGTCCCCCTTTATTGTATGTTATTGACTCTGTACCTATGTCCTTTTTGTTTCTCTCATGTACAATAAAACTTATACATACATACAATAAGCAAAAGTCACGAAAACTAATATCCATTAACTATAAAAAACGTCTGTAATCTAGATGTAACTACAACTAAAATAAAAACTTTATATCACGAAGCATTTTTCACAGAAAGCATAATTGTTTAAATATGAAGTCCGAGCGCGTACAAAACCAACTGCCCTAACATATACCTTATCTCGTGGCACTAAGGATTACACATGGTCAGACCGGTGGTATATTCATGTGACCACAGACTAACTAAATATGACCGCTATTTACTTGTAGTCTGCGGCTTACTGACAATTTAATGCTCTCAAAAATTTATGCTTCAATTCGATTGCTGCGTTTTATGAAAATTTACTTTATTTCAAACGCTTTTGCACTAAGTTTCACAATAAACAGATTGTTACAATAAAATGAGTGGCTTTGTATGAAGGGTTAAATAATGTAACATAATTCTGGACAAATGATATAGTTATCATATAAGTAGTAAAGAAAAAGTGACCGAGTCCACCGGTGGCCGAGTCGGTAATCGAACCTGCTCCAGCTTAAGCTAGCTAACGTTTTTACTACTAGGCGACCAGGCCACTGCCGTACCCGACCCAATATCTCTGGCAAAAGCTATCATTGAGTCTTTGTGCTTATGACCAACTAGAAAGAATTTCAAAACTTACTAACTTTACCTTTTTACATGTATTAATACCATAGAATTACCCTAGTTGTAAGTATCAAAGTAGTAAAATTAAAATAACTGTTTGCCTCAATATCTATCATATAAATTTATTTAACCGAAGACAATATTACTATTTCTGTTTTGCCCAATGGTTGACTGGTAGAGAATGCCTTAAGGCGTTAAGTCCGCCATTTGTACTTTTTATTGATAATTTGTGCAATAAAGTTTAAATAAATAAATAAATATTTGTTATTTAAGTCTAAGGAGCATCACAGCCCACAAAAACCCCCTACACTACCAATCGGCTGATAACAGATTAGTATGCGCACCGAGCACGTGATATATGAGCACCCTCATTGATAAACGCAGGTACGCCGCTAACTCATTCGTCGGGAAAACGCAACGTTGATGCATTGGTTGAGCACTAGAGATGCACCGAATATTCGGTTAATATTCGGTATCCGGCCTATCCGGCCCTTGTTTTAATATACAGCCGGATACCGGATAGTGACGTATCTACTATCCGGCCGGATACCGGATATGCTATTTTTGATTCAATGATTTTGGGGTAAACAAATTAAATGTAAAAAAATAGCAGTTACTATTACATATAATAATTCTAATCAATAATCATAGCCATTTATTATTAAAAAAAATAAACATTTAAACAAAAACGGACTCCGCGCGAAGTTCACTACGAAACAAGTCAAAGCCTGCACGACGCGCCCGCTTCCTGCTTAAATTGTAGGTATTTTAGGTAAAATTCTGCTGTCCGAATATTCGGCCGATGGTTGCACCGAATATTCGGTATCCGGTATCCGGCCAAACAACTATTCGTTGCATCTCTATTGAGCACATATTGCTGTGTTATGGAAAAGTGTAGGAGGTAGGGCATAGCGAATGATATTCCGCTTTGTGTGGTAGGGCAGCCCAACTGGGGAAGTACCTCCGCCTTGCAGGAGACCGCAGCCAAATAGCCACAGAACACCCCACTAGAAGCCAAATGCAAGCGATATTGTTCGAGACGCAAATCACCAATCCTTGCGGGGTGAGGCGGGCGCGCACGGTACTGCCATTGGTCGTTTCAAATAATGGCGCGCCTTTATGATTAGCAGTAGGGATGGGAATGGGACATGTCTATTATAGACAATGGTACCGGTACCAGTACTGTGGTGAATCTGTTTTGCAACAAATTATAATATTATAATTAAATTATAATAAGGCCTAGTTACCCTTCGGGTTGGAAGGTCAGATGGCAGTCGCTTTCATAAAACTAGTGCCTACGCCAAATCTTGGTAGTAGTTTCCAAGGCGGACCCCAGGCTCCCATGAGCCGTGGCGAATGCCGATGCCGGGATAACGCAAGGAGGATGATAATTGTGATAGCATCTCATTAAAAATCATTCTAGTAACTAATAACTAAACTGTGCATTTTTACTTACGTTTACTAAGTTAAATAACCAACTAAATATTCTAAACTAATCAATGAACTAAATACCACTACAGACTCTACAGATTCTAGATATCTATTCACTATTACAAATCTGCTTTCTTTTATATTTCATAAAATGGTAGCACATGGTACGAACGGCAGTACGAAGTTCCCGCAACAGACATAAACTAACATGGCCCCATGCCTAGTCGTTTACGCGAAAGGGATAGCATATCACATTTTTAACTCGGTAAAGAGGGATGGACGCGCCTCGGCGCCGCTCAGCACAACCATATTGACCAGTATAAATGAACTCCGCGGACAATAAACAATATTCAACAAAATAATTAATTTGACTTAACTGTGGAATGTTGTTCCATCTTTTTTACATGTAGAAGTGTTAGAAGACTTGCCACACCACTTTATGCTGTAAGAGACCATTGTTTGCAACCAAAATTGATTATTTAAGATTTTTTCCCGAGCGGACACGGACACTGTTAGCGGGTCGTATACTTGGGCGCTACTGATCGGTGTCGCACGCGTTCAAACTTTTATAAACCTGATTTGTCGTATGCTTGGTGACCGCGAGTCGCCCTGTAAGGGCCATCTTGTTGTATTGATCTGTGCAAATAGCACTAGACCCTACTCATAGTGTTGTGTTTCTGCCGGTGAGTAAGGCTGCCAGAGCTCAACGAGGGTGCGGTGTGCTGGCGACGACGGAAGGACCTACAGAACTAATTTGTTCCGGCTATTGTCCTTTGAGTCGTCGGCAACCCGAGCCCTCTTTAAAACTTGTACACTCCTTTTTAGGGTTCCGTACCAAAAAGGTACAACAGGAACCCTTATGGTGCGACTCTGTCCGTCTGTCTGTCCGTCTGTCACATTCCTAAATATCTCGAGAACTACTAGTGCTATCAACTTGAAATTTGGAATAGTTGTGAACATTGTGAACCTCTACAAATAATAGGTATAATTTTTTTTTAATTTATTAATTTTAATTGTAGAAAATGGCCAAAATGAAATGGCCAAACTGTAAATTTCAAGTTACTAGGTCAAGTGGGGTATCGTTAGAAAGAGCTCAAATTGAACGTAAATAAACTATTTTTTATAATTTTTTTGTTGTGGAAAAAAAAATAATTTTGAAGGAAAACGTAAAAAAAAATACCGTTCCCCCCCCCTTATCTTCGAAGTTTACCAAAGAAAAATTATGAAAATTTTAGGAAACATTGGTTTTATGCTAAATATTACAGGAAAAATATAATCGTGTTTGTATCTTGAAAACTTTTTTTAATTCACAAAAAACTTTTCAGATTTTTACTTTTAATTTACCCACCTTTGCGGATGTATATAGTACTTCAAATTAATACGAGATGTTACGTAAATCATCTTCTTTCCAATAAAGTAAAAATTGTTTAAATCGGTTAGCATTATAAAGAATAATTCCTGAAAAACCAACATACTATGGTCGCGCAAATTAGTTAGCGAATTGACCGAGAGATGGCGCTATACACAATAATACTCATTAGTACCTACTTAGTCGGTCCTAAAGTTCTGTCACAAATGCTTTAACTGATAAAATTGTATATAAAGGTTTTTATTCAATAAAAAATACATGATATCAAAACCTGTTTTATACTTATTAAAATGTGATATAAACGATCGAAAATGTAGATCGTGATTTTTAAGAATCCTTGATTACTTTGAGTTTGTCAATAGACGTCAGCACGCGGAAAAATAGACTTAGCAAAAGGAAGAAAAAAACATTGTTACATTAGCCAAATAAAATAATAATTTTTTTAGTATGAGTTCTCTGAATTTGGGCATATTGAATTACTGGTATTTCATTTTCCTAGAAATCTTTAAGTCTGCTAGTAACCTTTAGAACTTGGGTACTTTTCAGTAAAACGCTTAGATTTCACAATCATCAACGGGAATGTGCAACAAAACTTTGTACAGTAGCAATATTGTCCATTTAATTCACAAAAATCATATACAAACTTAAAGATAAAAGACCCAGCGTTTATAATAAGTATCATTAAAGCATATTAAGCCAACCAAAAATAAATAAAAAATAAAAACGTCCGGAAGAGGTCGCGTGTTTCTTGACTTGTTTTTTTTACCAAATTTTCAGATGTTACAAGGAACCACGCGAAACTGCGACAGCAAAGTACTTTAAGTAATATTGCAATTTATTCAGTATGAAACGAGCTTTCAAACCATGCATATGCATAGTAAGAAATATCTGTCAATAAAGTTTTTATCACTTAAAACCTTTGTGACAGAACTTTAGAACTGACTAAGTATACTTTTGTCTTCTAGTCAAGTTGTTAGAGTTATGTGAAAACATGAGATTATTTTAACTGGAGAGTTTGAAAGTTTGTACGGAACCCTCGGTGGGCGAGTCCGACTCGCACTTGATCGGTTTTTTGATGTGTACTTAACACAGCAAAAGGGAGTGTACAAGTTTTTAATGGGTTAGCAACGCATAAGCGCACTTGTGTTTACTAACGCGCATGTGACACTCCTTGAGTTGCAGGCGTCCATAGGTTACGGTGAGCGCTTTCAATCAGGCGGACCGTATGCTTCTTTGCCACCGACGTAGTGTATAAGAAAAACCTTATGACTGTGAACATTGCCATGAGGACGAAAGTACATCGACATATGGGTTCGATTCCGACACAGGCGAGAGGCTGCCAACCTGTCAATGCAATGTACCGATTTCATTTTGTTTATAACCCGTAAATTGGATTAACAATGACACAAAAAATTAGTATTCAAGTATGCCAAAGAGCCGTGGAACGCAGTACACTCAACCTAAAACTACAAAATAGGATAAAGAATACTGAAAATAGAAAAAAACGTGATAGAAGTTTTAGCTCATGGTAATATAATATATATCACTAAATATATTATGATTATGACATTGTTTAAAATTAAATTGTATAGAAATTGTTAATATGTTTACCTATTAGAATTATATAAAAAAACCTAATAAGTGAATGTTGCATGAAAAATAATTAAGGAAATAAAGAGGCTTTATTTATTTATTTATTATACCCCTAAATTCCTAAAAGTGGCACTGAAACTCAAGGAGTTTCATGGTCTCTGCCTACCCCTTTTAGGAATACAGGCGTGAGTTATGCCTGTGAGCAATGCCATGACTGCCATGAGGTTTGTGGTGACAAACATCTGTTCTGTAATCCATTTTTGCCGCTATTTTGACAATAACAACAAAAACACCGAAAACATTGATGCATATCGCAACTGCCATCGTTCTATGCAAACTTAACTTTTCCGTCGATACGTCTCTGACACTCTTCATTTAACAACTCGAAAAATATTTTGGCAACTGTAAAGACAACTTTGTACTGCTTACAAACTTAACTTTTCACCCGATAGTTTACCGACACTAAACATTTAACACTAGAATAATTATTTAAGAGCTGCAAATATAAAGTTGTATTACTAACAACATGCCAAAGATAGGGTGAAGCGATGATATGCGATTACCGACCTTAAAAAGAAACGAAGCTTAGCTGATTTTATGGCTCATGTGAACTTTGTGAATTGTTGTTTTTTTATGATGATTGTAGTTCATTTAATCATTGTTCTGTTTTTAGATACTACTGATCAAAAATAGGCACTCAATATGGGCAATGGCATAATAACTTGGACTCCTTTTTTAGCGACTGACTAGTTATAGACTAAAACGGAAACGAGTGGAAGAAAAAGGGTGGCTTGTTCCCAGCAGTGCATAAACAAAACGCTTTCCATTATAATAACTTAAACAATGGTAAAATTTTTAGATACGTTAATTTACGAGATACACTTGTTCACCTTAATTATGACAAGGTTACAAAACTTTGTTCCAACCAGGTTAACCGTATGAGATTAGCGCCATCTACCGCTGAGTAGGAAACTAAATATTCGTACAAAGTCACATTACCGTTACAATCGAACATGCACGTTTTTTAAACGTCACAAGGTTGAATTTAAATTCAAAATTGTTGGCGTTATATGATGTTTTAAGAATTATGTCGGTTTGTTACTAAACTTGTTGCAAACTACTAATTACTTGAACTTCAGATTTTCCCGTTAGTTTTCCCTTTAGGCTGAGCCAAGTTTTCGTCGGAAGTGATTTATTTTCGAACTTATTTCAACAGTCACGGTTAATTTTAAAAGGCTTGAGGAATAGTGATTTGAAGGCTACACTGAGAAAAAATACAACCAGTTTTCATGTTCGTTCAACAAGTTTTTTGGTTAAAATAGCGCCTACGTGCTCTTTGGTTCAAACAACAAGCTACTTGTCATTTGAATCGGCAATATATTTGAATCAACAAGTCGATTTTATAAAAACAACCTGACACATATTGTTTTAAACATACGTTTGGCTGATTGAAATGGATAAACCGCAACAAGTCGAACTTGTTAAATTCACAATGCAAATTTCTCTCAGTGTAATCTTATCGACATAAATTTCATGACTTTGCTATTTTTTGATTTCTTGTATAATTACTAATTAGACCTGAGTATGTAGACCACATCTAAATAGCGCGACTTGAAATATCTAAAGACGTGCACGCATAATGCTAGCACAGAAATTCCTACTGTTTCACTATGGTGGAAAGGAAACTCTCCTACATTTATTAGCTGAATTTATACAAAATTAATAAATAAATATTACAGGGCATTATTGTTACAATATCACACAATTCATCCAAATAAATGTGTGACATCGTCCAAATAAATGTCCTGCACGCGATTCAGACCTAAGATCAGTTCATTCAAAGGTCCCACGGGAACACCTTTTTCCTTCTGGGCGTTTCTACACTATATCTAAGTCTTCCCGTGGCTGTCATAGAAGTCGACTGTGAGATATGGGTTAAATTGTGGCGTAGGCGAGAGGCTGGCAACCTGTCACTGCATTGTCACAATTTGGATTTCTTTCAACCCCTTTTTGCCAAGAGTGGCACTGAAACTTAGTAGTTCATGTGCTCTGCCTACCCCTTTATGGGATACAGGCGTGATTATATGTATGTTTGTATGTATCTAGGTCTTAAAACTGAGAATGCTGTCGCTTCATATCTAGATAATAACCGCATGCTCCGCCTTTTAGCCATCAAACATACAGCGTGTCCAAAGTTAATGTACCGGAATACAAGCGGTCTTAAATCACGAAGCTCTTTGTTGGCCACTTAGCCGCCTCGCGGGATTTCACACTGTACTATGGAGTGCAGCGTTACGTAGACGTTGGCTTATAGGTTTAAACTCACTGTAGATACAGTAGAACCCGCTTAAAACGATTCTGAGGGGACCCAGCTAAAAAAGCGTATTATACGGGAAATCGTATTAAACGAGAAAAAATTGAGATTTTTCATCGTAAACTTTTAATATGGTTACTTTTACTTGGAGCTTTAATGTTTTTCTTCTTATTTTTGACATCACTGAACCAAAGATGGGACAAAGAATTCAGAGACTCAACACCGACACTCAACACCGCAGCAGTGATAATGAGCGAAGTGTATGTAGGTAGGTAGGTACGAACTATCGTACTAACCGCTGAGTTAGGACGACAAATTACAAATTAATCTTTACGGGTGGCGGTGTCGCCAGAATCGCGTAATTAGTAAAGTACAATTAGTTCCGATTATTGTCACCCGCATAAATAAAGTTGTAAAGTAATGCAAGGTGAGTGAGTTTTAGATGGTGTATTAAGCGGGGACGCGAGTCGTATTAACCGTGAAAAAATGTCTGAAAACAAGTCTCAAATTGTAGGGACCGGCGTAAAATGGCGTATAATGCGGGAAATCGTATTAAACGTGATCGTTTTAACCGGGTTCTACTGTAGTACACGCTGGTCAGTACAGTTTGAAGACTTTGAGATTTTCATAGTAATTATCTACACCCTGTTTTTATTGAATTCCGTTAATTTTAAGGGAAGGTTCTTTAGGTCAAATACAATTAATTTCTGTAAGAAACTAGCGTCACCTAGCGTCCTAACTCTTACGGTTAAAATAATTCAATTACTGAACACTTGCGCGCAATCCCTTACCACTTTCTTATGTTATTTGTTTTGACATTTGCCGTCAGACACTTGACACTGACTTTAATGTTATGATTAAGGTCCTCTCACACAAATTAATTCAAGTAAATTTCGCCGAAAAAAATTTTTTTTGCAATTTTTTTTTTTTTTTTGGATGCATTTTCACATAAAAAGTAAAACTCATCCGTAAAACTGGAACTTAAAATAAAAATTTTATTTTGTTTCTAAAAAAATCTTTTTGCAATGAGTTACTACCTACCTACCTACTACCTATTTTTGACATCTATCAACGAGAATAGTTAGATTATGTCCGATAGCGACATCTTCGCCATCAAAATAGAGTTTTTTTCTGATAAATAATAATTGTTACATTTTTAAATACTTATAACTCTGAAACTAGGCGAAATCCAAAAAAGTTTATATGACATTTTACTCTTTTAATATGATGAGGAATACGATGTTAAAATTATTCGGTTTACTCATGTTACACCATATGTAAATCTACTTTAGGTATTCTACTTCAAAAATCTTAAACCTAATTCAACTTACTCGTACACCGAACGCGACAAAAATCCCAAACGTTCAAACGCAACTGCATAATTATTTCCAGACTTAACAATCCCGAAGTGAGATTGAAATCAGACCCGTGTTTCAAAAGCACAAACTTACATTTCCTACACCACAGTTGTCAATATACGCCATTTAGACAGTAACGTCGATGTTCGTGCGTAACTTAACATTTAAATTCAAACTCGTAAAACAAGATACGAGCGAAATCATTTGCTAACTTTGAAAAACTCTTTAAACCCCATTTTGCTCCAAAAGTCATCTTTTGGTTTTAAGAAATAGAGTTTGGACTGCCTACTGCTGAAGATCGTTCAGAAGGGCATGTAACAGAAATGAATGGCTGGAGGCAACCAGTATTTATTGTGCTTATTTATCTTAAACAAAAACATCTGGGATGAGATGTTTGCCGTCTCATGTTTTGATGGTGTTTCGGAGTACGAATTAAGCGATTCCCGGGATTTGAATAACATGAATAACATACGATGCTTGTTAATGGAGGAGACTGTTGACTAAAGTATATGGTACTACGGGTTTACAACGATTTTAGCATAATGTCAGTATTTTCGCTTAAAACACAGAATATTTCTGCTGATAATTATGCTTTTTAAAAGGCTACATTGACACTTATAGATGCCGAGAGATAAGTCTATACACGGTATTACTCTTTTCTGCGCCTAATTGTGCTTACATATGTGGTATCCCAAGTCTAAGGGCCCCCCAACATGGTCTCGCGAGCGTAGCGTCGGGCCAACTGTATGGCAAAGGCCCGCCGCTACGCTCATGAGACGCTAGATGTGGGAGGCCTTAAATTGTCCCTTATGGTGCATTTTTATTGGAATTCCAGATGAAAACGTCCTTCTTGCACATAAAACGTAAGGATCCTTTTGTGCTGGAAAGTCAGTATAATCATGGATACTGGAAGAGAGAGCTAGAAATTTACTAGAAAAACTAATTTCATCAAAAATTTTAAAGCGTTGTCCAAAGAGAACTAGAAAAATGCCAAACGTACAATATCGAAAATGTCACCCCACAAGCAAAGGTACAATATCTCTGTCAATCAAAACTCGGGACGGCAAACACGGAACACGGGCGATCCGTTTAGCCCCGACAAGCGGCGGCTAAGCCGCCGTTGGGACCCTGGTCACGTCCCCAACAAAGGGGACAAAAGCCAACCCACGGTTTAAGTGACAGCCTAAAGTATGGAGCGAGATTAGGACAGTATATTTAACAGGTTACGGCTAGTTTTTTAGAGTGAAATCTGGATGTAATTAGAGAAAATCCCGAGTAAGCTATTACTTCTAATTACAAGCAACATCAGATATATAGGAGCAGCCAACGTTAAAGTCCAGCAGTTAAAGTCACACACAAGTCGAACGAGAATAATTAACATTATTTTACATACATACATAGAGGTATAATCACACCTGTATCCCATAAAGGGGTAGGCAGAGCACATGAACTACTAAGTTTTAGTGCCACTCTTGGCAAAAAATGGGTTGAAAAAAGTTCAAATTGTGACATTGCAGTGACAGGTTGCCAGCCTCTCGCCTACGCCACAATTTAACCCATATCCCACAGTCGACATTATTTTACCTTTGAAAAAGCGTAAGTGCATGTTCAGAAATTATAATCACCTAAGCAGCTCCGATGTATTTGAGTCCACTGAAGGTTAATTTCTCAAAAAGCATTAAAATAGTAAAAGGCATATATTTTTTTTTAATCATAAATGGGCTTACTTTTGACCACAGACTAGCCAAAGGCAAAGACGTGGCCTACGATGGAGTGAGCTCGCCCAGAAGATGCCTATTCACTCTTGATTTGAAGGTTGCCGGGTTATATGAGCTCGGAAATATCTAGCCGCCGGCAAGGAATTCCACTCCTTGGTAGTATTAAAATGGTATGGGTTTCCATGACGACGAACTACTAAAACTAGTCTATTACTGTTACAAAAAGATCATTAAATCTGATAAGAGGCAGTTGAAAATGATCAGGGTCAAACTTGATAGCCCGCTCGAGTGAACGAGGGCATGACTAAGCTTTGCCGCTCTTGTTTATGCTACAACCTTATTAACTCGAAACTTTTAATATCATCATCCCTTGCGTTATCCCGGTATTTGCCACGGCTCATGGGAGCCTGGGGTTCGCTTTGACAACTAATCCCACGATTTGGCGTAGGCATTAGTTTTTACGAAAGCGACTGCTGTCTGACCTTCCAACCCGAAGGGTAACTAGACCTTATTGGAATTAGTCCGGTTTCCTCACGATGTTTTCCTTCACCGAAAAGCGACTGGCAAATATCAAATGACATTTCGCACATAAGTGAAAAACTCCTTGGTGCGAGCCAGCGTTCGAACCCGCGACCTCCAGAACGAAAGTCGCACGCACTTACCGCTAGGCTCCTAGGCTACCATGAACCACCATACCATACCATTACAACCATACCATACCATTACCATACCATTTTAAGAATTGCCATGCCCTTACGGGGCTCATGTATGAAACTTTTACTGTATAAGACCCAATGTACTACATGAAAGCAAATAAATTACTTGATTACTTGATTACCAGCGCTTTACTCGAAACTTTTGATATAAAAACATATATTACGTTTCTTCTTACTTTAATTACAATAATCCATTTCGTAAATGAACCCGTTTAATCATTCAGGGCTCCATTTAATCTGTCGTATTGGCGCAGTCGCGGTAGGATGGTTCGAACCAGTCACTACGTTTTTTCATAGACCTATTGATTGTCACTAACACTATTCTAATTGACTTAAATCTAGAATCGTTATCAATTTCAAAAGGACCTGCCGTATCAATTGTTCAATACACGGCGTAATCACGGTAGGATGGCACGCACGAGACATTTTTCACAGACCTATTGACCTATCACTATCCTAATTAAAAAAAAAACTAGAATTATTATTTATTTCTAAAGGGGACTTTATGAGCATTCATATTAATCGATGATTAAACAATGAATATTACTGGCCCAGTCGCGGTAGGACGGTTCGTAATTAAGTGACCTATTGATTGTCACCTACACCACAGTATAATAAAGAGTACTATCGCACAGTATGGCCACTTCCGCTCCCCGCTGAAAGTGCCGCCCACCTCTCGGTTACCTCACAGTTACAGCCTGTCAAAAACGCGACCAGTCGACCTGTCATATCTCACTCATACAAGCATGGTCGGCGTTCACCTACACGAGCTTAGAATGTGTGCTAGGAACACGCCTCTTTCATATATTTGATCGCCAGTGTCCGAGGTGTAAATAATCTAAAATCATCGGCAATCGCTATAAATATTCACATCAATCATTCAATATACTTTAGAAAACGTTACTGGCGCAGTCGCGGTAGGACGGTAGCTTGCGCCAACAGCACAAAGCATTTTTCACTGCACGTGCATCCATTGTCTCCTGCATTATTCTAATTGTCACCGCATCCTGTGGGGGCGTCCGATGCGCCGTGACTTGACGCCAACAACACAATTAGAATAATAGAATGCTTAATTAATCCAGTATTGTGAGACAGTTTGCGAGAAGTTTGCGTTTGTTAAACAATTTGCTGGAAATTAAGTTATTGAGACCGAGTAACTATGGATCTAGTTGATTGTTGTCCTTGGGACACGATAACGACTGTTTATATTGCGATGGAAACCGCTGAGAGATCTACAAGTGCCCCGGGTGATTGGGCTTTGAAAATGTTGTTATATTAAAAAATACGCGGCACGTTTACTTTGTAAATATTTTGTTGCTGTTTATAATTTTGCTTTTTAAGGTCCAAAAATTTATTTTATCTTTGTAATATCTGAACATTTACATCTGTATTACCGTAAAGGAATAAGTAAGGAAAGTAACTCCATACATCAGTAAATGCGGGTTATTTGCATAGGCATAGTTAAGTGTCATCTAGCGACAATCACGCGTCAATCAAGCGTCAAATAGCATGAATTATCAGTACCACTACTCGATACTAGGCGGCAACAGTGTCTAATCGGCCAAAAATTTAATACTAGAATAGTTTACAACTTATATTACAAGCAGAAGGAATCGAAAACAGAATACTGATTAATATGTACTATTGTAATGTTAGCTAAAAATTGGTGAGCAATTAGACTCTTCGTTCGTCGCGACATCTATTGACAAGTAGCAGTTTACGCGTTATTGACGCGTGACTGTCGCTAGATGTCAATTAACTATGCCTATACAAATACAACTCTTCCTTTACTTGTTTCTCTATGATATTAATGATAAAAAATAGAACTTTGCGATGAAGCTTTCGTAACGAAAATATACGAAAAAGTTCTTAAATTGAAAGTGCTTTGAAAAATCGGTTGATATCACTTGTTCGAGTAAAAAGCGCATCAACCCCTATAGTTGGCAAACTAAACAAGTATTCGAGCACACGTAAGCAGCTTGGCAAACATTGTACGTTCGAAGGTATAGACACCGGAAGAGACAGGTGCGAGGTTGAAACACGAAAGGTTCGGCATGTTAAAGGTTAAACAAAACCTTTTTCTGGGGCAGAAAAATGCAATCCGGCGGTAGAAACTCGGAACAGGTCAGAATCGACCAAAATCCTAAAAATTATACGAAAGTTAAGTAAGAAATGATCTGGGAGCAGATATACGAGACAGTGGAGGTCCAATTCAATGATTAATGCAGCAAGATTAAAAAAGGAATAGAAATACAGACAAGAAAAATTTGTCTTGTTTAGTAATAGTGTTTAATCTTGAAAAAAATACATTGAGAATAAACATAAGGAAGGAAAACGAAAAGCATGGACAAGATAATATCTATTGAAATCTAACGATGGAAATGATAACAACGTTCAAATAAAAAGTGCACCGAACCCCCAAGTTCACAAAGTAAACAAGCGAACGTAAGCGGTTCAGCAAACAACGAACGATCGAAAGTACAGAGTACAGACACGGGCGCAGGCAGACAGGTGCGCCGCTCAGGCCAAATCGTTAAGCTCGAGCTGTTCGAAATAATAAGTAGTTCCACCGTTTGAGTTGCGGAAAACGTCCCCGGCAATTCTATTGAAAGGCCGAATAAAGATAAATGGTCGGAGTCTCCCATAACGAGCAGGAGTAGACTGTTTTCAATTTGCCCGCCCGTTCTAGTTCGATTTAGTGTAAATTCTGAGAAATGTATTTTTCGTATTTCGCGATCGTCTGGTGTGCGTTAAAAGGGGCACGAGATTTACTTTTGTGTCGTTAACGTTTTGTTGTTTGTTCAACCGTTAGTCTAGGAGGGAAAAGGGATAAAAACCGTGCAGAACATATCGTTTAGCGGATAACGATATGGTGAATTGTCGAGTGTTCTGCGTTTGAAAGTAATGGGAGTTATGCTAAAACGGAACAGTGAGTAAAGTTGTAAACAAACTGTTTATTATGTCGAAATAAGTAATAGGTTCTTCCAAGAATGTTCAAATTACGCTGCGCTTTAGAGCTGTAGGTCGTCCGCAGCAGTATTTAATTTAATACAATGTAAATTGTACGCTTTGACATACCTCTGACTACCTGAAAACTGATAAGTTACCGAAGCGAGTGCATACACAAAGCGAAGTAATTCGGCAGTAACGAGTTCCAACAAGCATTTGTAACATGTACCAGTGTCTATACATTTAGTGACAATGGAAATTAAACTTGGTCTGTAAAGGAACTTGCTTCTATTGTTAAAATCACTCAACTGCAAATGTGCTTTGTCAAGTTTAAACAATCAATTCTAACTAAATTATGTTTTACTACGTTTAGAAAGAAATCGCTTAACCGGCACTAAATCTAAACGCCGACATCCATTCCACTACGGAGAGAATAAAATAAAATAAACGCGATCGCTGAGAATAAAGTGCATACATATGAAGATTAATACCAGAGCAAGGAACGAAATGGAGACAAAGGACTGTGCCTTACTGAGGATATAAGCAAATAACGCATGTACAGAGCTACGAAATTGCATGAAGAAATGATGAATGAATTCATTAAGAGTTTTGAATGATTCACGATTATTTTCATTAGATTTATAATAACCGGGATATAGACCGTGATTACCTTTTTGATTTTTGTCGAGCTCCCGATATTTCGACGCAGTTGCATGCATCATGAATATTATGATCACGGAAAACTGACGAAGGCGAGTGGATGTCAAAATTGCGTAGACAGCGCGCGATCTACCCTCCTTCGCGCGCATCCTGCATTCACTTTCAGCTAGCATTAGTCGCATTTACACTCCATGGTCTGTCCAAACTCACTACACTCACAGTGTCACTACGTCAGTCAATCGTCAGTTTTCCGTGATCGTGATGCATGCAACTGCGTCGAAATATCGGGAGCTCGACAAAAATCAAAAAGGTAATCACGGTCTATATCACGGTCAATATAAGTCCAATGAATTCATTGATACATCCGCCTTGCACATTTGTAGCTCTATGTACTTACAGTCAACCAATTGAAACCCTAGGCCACTATATGACTATATCATAGTAACGTTATACTAGTAAATCAGATTGTAAGAAATCTCTTACTGGTTGTCATTTTGACGTGGTTGTATAATGTATAGTGGCCTAGGGTTCCAATTGGTTGACTGTACAGTTAGCTGCAGAGAAATTTTGCGTTCAGTATTGAGTTGGGGATGCTCCGTATTGTATTGCGATTCGTATGTAGCTTAGGGATCTGCCCTGTAAACTATACCGTCATGCGTATGAGCGTTGGCAATGAATGTGGCATTGTTTCAGCCTGTACCTCTATATGATCGACAATGTTTGACCTTTCCATAGGTAGACAGTAGTACTTATTCACCGAGTGAGGTAGACTTAGGATGTGAATTGAAGTTTGTATGCAAATTTGCTTCGCGAGTAACATTGCTGACTATAAACGAAATTTTGGAATCCTTTTTAGGCGTGGACCATTTTATTAAAATTTTATATTTTCCTTTTCTTTATTTATGACAATATTTTGTTTGTCTACTCAGAATCACGAGCCCTTTCAACCCTAATAAGATAAAAGGAAGACCAGAGCTTTCATTCCCATTTATTTACAATTTTATCAAGATTTCGTATGACAAATGATTACAGGTCGCAGTACCAAGAATTTCATATTCAGTTTCTGACTAATGGACAGTCGACTTCTGTTTAACTTTCAAGATTGAAATGATTATCAGAAAATGTTTTTTGTTTGCCTAGGGTAAAAAATTTCACCACACTATTTCCTTCTGTAGGTGTCGTAGAAGTCGACTGTCGAATATGGCTTCAATTGTACCCTAGGCTGACAACCTGTCACAGGAAAGTCAACATTTCGTTTCCTTTCAATCCCTTGATTGCTAGTGGCGCTGAAACTTGAGCAGTTTCATGTGCTCTGTCTACCGCTTATGGTAGTATTACCATACCACGGTTCACGCCCGTATAGCCGTACTTCATCATCATTATTTCAGCCGTTAATCGCCTACTGCTGAGCATGGGCCTCCCTTCGTGTACGCCACTTATCCCAGTCCTGGGATAATCTGTATAGACATGAGTATGATTGTGACGTTATCTAGGTAAAGGGACCTTATTTTCGATGTTCGTATACAAAAATAACGCCGCGGGACGTAAGCGCCACCGACAAAAAGGCCCCTTTACCCAGATAACGGCACAATTATGAATGTATGTATTTTAGTAGCACTAAGTAGGTGGTCTTGACTGTTCTGTTACCCAACCTCTTCAATTACTTTTTCACAAAAGCCCCACCATAATTATGGTTAACCATAGCTCCACCAATGGCCCTAATTTCACTACTCATTCCATTCAAATTGAGCCTTTCAAATCCAGCCAGTATCGTTACCCGCAAATATGAAGGCGGAAGTCGCTAACGAGATTTCTTCACTCATTTTGTTCTTTGTGACTCCGGGGAAGCAAGGGTCTTGCGACTTTGATATCTAAAAAATAAGAAATATATTTTCTGTTCATTAATACGTTTTATCTTTTGAGTATGATTCTCGTGATTTGTTCGGACGAATATAGAGGTAATGCAAACATTTTGTAGTAAATATAGAAGTTTGTACATTTGAATATTTAAATAAGTACTTGTTTCTGAAGAATGACGCTGAAACTACCTGTGCAGAGTCAAATATAAGAGTCAGCCATATTTTGTATAATGATTAATGACTTTTAAGGTCATAAGGAACAACGTTAACTATAGGACCAATGTTCAAATCACGAAAAAAAAATCGGCTCTTCGTTAGAATCAAGCGGCATCATGCACGTCAGTCGGAATGTATGAAACAGACTTTTTTTTTGTTCACAGCACCTATTGTGCCTAAGGCAATAGCTGTCAGTCAGACGTTCAATCCAGCATCTGCAGTAATCAAGTAAAATTAAAACCAAAAATCTAAAATATTAACCTGATTTAAGGACACTTGATGAAAAAGTTCGAAACACACGATGTAAGGTAGCGGCCAGACGCTCGCGTGATTGGTTTTGCGTGCTCCGCGCCGTTATCGCGCCTTGACCTCTCCACAGACCGTTTGTCACTAGACGGGACGTGTGATACAACTTGTACGGTGACAGGCGCAACGTGCGACAGTGACAGATTCTCGAGTGAGTGCTTAAGTATACGTGAGTAAGTACTATCTTTATGTCGCGCTTCTTCTTCTTCAGGTGCCATATCCTCTTTGGATGTCGGCTACCACAGTCCGGAACTCCTCTCTATTTGCAGTTTTTCTGCCTAGCGCGGCAGCGTCTATTCCCGTCCAGCTCCTAAGGTTATCCATCCAGGTTATTTTTCTTTTTCCTATGCCCCTTTTGCCTTCGATTTTTCCTTCTATTATGCCTTTAACAATTTTGTATTTATGTCGCGCTGCTACTGATATATTCGTGAAGACAGGCGTCAAGAAAGTAAGTTAAACAGACGTCAGCAATTATGTTAGTGTGACAATACCATATGCCACGCATGCTTTATTTTTTTGGAAGAACAATGCGCACTGTTTGAGCATGACTTACATACGTAACCATTTTTGCACAAAAAAAAGTTTATCTGTCTGAACTCTGAATATTAGAAGCTGTGACAAAGCTTTTCAATTACAAAATGTTCATAGCAAGAAATCACACCTGTGAAGTTACATAATAATCTCAGTTATGACGTTATCTGGGTAAAGCGACCTTATTGTCGATGGCGCTTAAATCCCGCGGCGTCGTATTTGTACACGAACATCGCTCATAACGCCGTAAGCGCCATCGGCAATAAGGTCCCTTTACCCAGATAATGGCACAGTTGGTTGCGTTAAAAGTGAAAGGCACTAGAAGAAACAAATTCATATATTGTATAGGGGCCGAGCGTGTCAAATTTTGTACTGAAGTTGATTCTTGCCTGTAATTTTAAATATGTCTCAGGCTCTTGATTGTTCATAATTTTTGTGTTGTTGCAATTGAATATCACGTAACGAGGCATTTTTTATGTTTTGGTTGACTTCAACTTACAAAAATTGACGCCCGAAAGCTGCAAGCTGCGAGTAAAGACGGACAACTCAGTGGATTTCACTGAGTTCATTTGACACGCTAAGTAGATACGTTTGCTTGATCTATGGTATATATGACATCTGTCGTGAAAGGATTAATGTTCTAAAAGGTCGCAGTTCGTGTATTACCTAAGGAGGTACATAATTTTCTTTTATTATCAGCAGACCTAGCCGAAATGACAATCGAACGAAACGCAGTCGCGCACTGTTGCACCAATAGGGCAAAGCTATCGCAAGTACCCAGGGTACGTAGCCGAATGGCATCAACGCTCACGAAACGAAACGCTCGCAGATCTATCTCTATCGCTCTTGCGTATTAGCGCGACAAAGCCAGACTACCTTTCGCGGCGTTTTCGTTTCGCGTCGCAGAAATGCCATTCGACTACGGCACCTGATGCGGAGTACATTATAAGTCATCTACGCCTCTTTCCGATACATGCACCGTATGCCAAAACAGCACAAGTACAAGACTAGTAACTCAGACTTATGGCTTATTATCGCCATGTAACTGGCAGTCATGCTACATTGATTAAACTTATCTTGATGGGCCGACATCTGTTTTGTCATTTTCTTTTATCTTGCCTTTTTACTTTCAACACGGGTTGCAAGTTGCTTTTTCTTTCATGTAGTTTATAACTGTAGTTTTAAAAGGTTGACTGGAAGAGATCCCATTAAGGGATAAGTCCGCCTACATTGTATATTACTGACTCTGTAACTGTGTCTCTTTTGTTTCCTTTATGTACAATAAAGCTTATACATACATAACTGAAGCACAGGTGTGATTTATAAAATACTAGCTTTTGAGCGCGGCTTCGCTCGCGTTAGAAAGAGACAAAAAGTAGCCTATGTCACTCTCCATCCCTTCAACTATCTCCACTTAAAAAATCACGTCAATTCGTCGCTCCGTTTTGCCGTGGAAGACGGACAAACAAACAGACACACACACTTTTCCATTTATAATATTACTTAGTATTTAGTATTAGTATGGATACAAATCGGTAGAAGTGTTATTAGTATGTGATTGTTTTGGATTTCTTGTTGATTTGATTTGTCAGCGTTATAGAAACATTTCTGTTTATTAATAATGCTATCCACCTAATAATGCTAACCTATCCAAAATAAATCCAAGTAAAATATAATTTTACATGGATTTTTTATGTGTACGTCTAAAAATAAAGGTAGTATTCAAAGAAGTCTATTTCAATTACAGGTCCAATCTATGTATCAACGTTTACATAAACCTACTGATACCTTCGCATGCGAATGCCTGTGTACCTACCATGCCGTTCACATACATTCATAGCTCGTTCACAAATATTGAAACAGCTGGAAATTCAGTTTCAAAAATATGTTCCCAATATATTTTCGTACCTAGCTAACACAAACCTAAAAAAAGTCTTTTTTTTTTAACTGCTGCGTAGATGACCTGTTTTGTTTAAAAAAAATGATAATAATTTTTATTTTTAATATCATTTTGTAAAAATGTGCGTTAGTAAATTCGTTAAAATAAATTTATGTTTTTCTAATGTAATTATTAAAATGCCTATCAAAAAAGCCATACTGTGACCCACTGCTGGGAAATATACATACATATATTTTTCAAATATACATATAATACAAATTTTCCTTAATGATAATATTTTTATATTTGCCTTTTCCTCTCTGGGGACTGAAAGGGAAATGGGGCTTTTGTATGGAGAGCGGTCTCAGAATTTTCTGTTGAGAACAGACAACTACATGTAAATACATACTTAAGTATGTACAAAAAAATAATAATATTAAGATAGAAAAATACATACAAGCTCGTAGGTTTGGGCATGTAGAGAGGATGGATGAGAGGAGATTAACGAAGAAAGTATATGAAAAAGGAGTGGAAGGGTCAGTTGGTAGTGGAAGACCTAGGCGAACTTTTCTTGATCAAATCGGGGAAATATTGCAAAAAGGCCAGGTCAGAAGTACTCGAAACCGACGAGCGTGTATGAGAAACGTTATGAAAGTGTGTGAAGCGAAAGTGGTTTGTCAGGATCGTAGTAAATGGAAATCCGTGATCTCTGCCTACCCCTCTGGGAAACAGGCGTGATTGTATGTATCATATGTATGTATGTAAGCTCGTATCGGTTAGAAAAATGTGCCTTCGTTCGATATTTTCCATCACTTATTACACAAAGATCCCCGACGCGTCTATCTGTCTGCTTGTATGTTCGCAAAAAAACTCTAAAAGCAAAGAAAATGGTCCAGAGTTGTCTGGAAGAGATCGCTCTTAAGCGATAAGACCGCCTGTTGTTGTTACCTGTGTTTAATTGTTTTTGTTTCCTGTGCATTACCTGTAAACTATGTGAGGTGTGCCATTAAGAGTATTGTATTGTTATTTTTACGCACGAAGCCGGGGCGGGTCGCTAGAATTTTAATATTACAAATAATAATTTAAGAAACATTCTTTCATACTTATACCCTGCAACATATTTAAAAAATTACTTCTAAACCTTCGTTTAAACACTGCCACAAATATTCATTCAATCTCCACCAAAAAAAATAAAATATAAGTACCTCATTACGGCTTACAATGTTACTGAAAAGATAATATATTCTAAAGAAAATGTTAAACATAATACGAATCATTATTAGTCAGAGATAAGCCGCAACTTTGAGAACTGCGCTCGGGGCGAAAAAAAGAGTGGCCAAGTTTGGACCTTTTTATTGTGAGAAAACTTTTCCTTCGGTGTACCGCCGAGTTTTTCAATTTGCCCACCAGATTCTACAGAATATTTTGACCTGATCATTATATTCGTTGGTGTACGCGGGTGTTGGGGTTGTGATGGGCGAATTTGTATTCGAAAAAGGTAGATTCGGAGTGAATTGAAGCTACTTATCCCTGCTTTAAAATGTAAAATATGGACTCATTATAGTTCTTTTCTGAATAACATTCGTACATTCATACATACATACATACAATCACGCCTGTATCCCATAAAGGGGTAGGCAGAACACATGAAACTACTAAAGCTTCAGTGCCACTCTTGGCAAATAAGGGGTTGAAAGAAAACGAAACTGTGACATTGCAGTGACAGGTTGCCAGTCTCTCGCCTACGCCACAATTTAACCCATTCGTACGTATGTCATATTATAGGTATAATCAGGGGCGGCTCACTCCGCGATTCTATCGCCGCGCTACAAGCCGAGACCGCGAGTTCGCGGCTCATTCACTGGTGACGATCTTCGCGCGGCGCAATAGAATTCAATGTCGGCTGCTCGCGTGCGGTCCGTTTGTTAATGTAGGTAAAAATTTAGAACGGTGGCATTTTGTGAATATCAAAGGAGTGAGCCTTCTGTACTTGTACTTTTATATATTCTGTGACGTGACGTCGCTTCTAAGTAAAAATTGTACCTAGGCGTGACGTCACGCAAAACTTCAACACGCTGTACCGTCGTCATTTTTCGTTTACGTGAAAAAAGAAAAAATACGTGTCTAAAATTCTGTGATAATCTAACTGACGGACTAATTAGTTTTTTTTAGTCGTTCGCCTATTCTGTAATTTTTTCTGCCGCACTGTAAAGGGTTCCCATCCCACCCTGTTCACATCCCATGACAATACGATGACTATTGCCACCGTACACTTGACACTTATTACACGCCGCAGTATTAGCTGACTAGTATTTGCGGAGGTGACCGACCACCGTCCTAAGCAAACGGAGATAAAACGTAAGGAAATGCGACTATTTGATATAGTGCCTTCTATTGAATGCTATTGTTTTATTGAAGGGTTTTCCTGTGTGTTACGTATGGGAGATGAAAGCATAAATATGGTTACGAAAAACCTTTTCAGGGGGGTTACTTATGAAGTAAAGATGTTCAGTTTAGGTCGCGAGAAAGGGACACAGCTATAGCAGTTACACAGCTCCGTCCCTCTCTCTCAACCTAAACTGGATGACTTTAGAGCTTCATTTCATGGTAACCACCTGGTATTTTTTTGTTACTTTTACGTGAATATAGAAGAGTAATTCATGGTAAATTTGATGCTGCTTTTAGCTGTATCTAAAACCGAAATAAAATATAGTATACTTTTGCGGATATACCGAGAAAAAGACATCTTTTTTCCTTTATGCGGAACCTTTAGGTACACTGGTTAACAAAAACTCCCTACATTTTTGGTCTTGTTAGTTTATCCTACTCGTTTTTGGACTAGTTAGACACGTAAGCAGAAATTAGTTACGAAAAAAAGTCTAAAAGATATATAAAATTGCATGTAACTATACTACACTCAGTGTACTTACTTTACAAGATAAATATTTCTGATTCTGGCTCATCACAAAACCAAGAATTTTAATACAAATTTTACGACCCTCATATTATTTCAACTATGCAATCAATTTCAAAGTAATCCGGCGACGAAATTTTTAAACGCAATTTAAACACTTTGCAAAGAGTTGAAAGAGTGGTTCCACTGGTTCCCAAACTTATGGCATAAATTAACAAGGCACGTCATAGGAGGAATGTAAGTTAAGTCCTGGATTTAATCTGCAGTTTGCCGGCTTTTGGGTCTCGTTTCGTCGAATATAGAAAGGCGAAAAATTTTGGGGATTCATTACCGTTACGATACATTTTCCATTGAGATCTTAGTTAGTTTTGGTACAGTAAAATGAACTATTAATAGTGATAAATAGATATTATAGGATATGTGACACAGATTGATTGAGTCCCAAAGCTCAAAAAGTCTTGTGCTGAGGGCACTCTGACGATAATACACTCTTACATAATATACAAATATTTATAAACATAGAAAACACCTAACACCAAACACCAAGTCCGCCATTTGTACTTTTTATTGAAAATTTGTGCAATAAAGTTTAAATAAATAAATAAATAATAAAACACCCATGACCCGGGAACAAATATCTGTGTTCATCGATCACAAAATTAAATGACTGGAATTCGAACCTAGGACCGTCGTATTGCAGGCACGGTGACTATCGACTACGCTAGACTGGTTGTCGCTATTGTTAATTTAATTCTTTGAAATTCATTATGTTATCAAATTCATTGCATTACTGCTAGCATTACTGGTAGCTAGCTACCAGAGCCTCAATAGTTTATAATCAAGATATTCATGTACTTAAGGGAGTGTACAAGTTTCCAATGGGGTGGCAACGCGCATGTGACACTGTTTGAGTTGACGGCGTCCATAGGTTACGGTGACCGCTTTACATCAGGCGGACCGTCTACTTGTTTGCCACCGACGTAGTATAAAAAAAAAAAAAACTTAATGTCCATGTATGTTTGACGACTGGTCTGGCGCAGTCGGTAGTGACCCTGCCTGCTGCGCCGCGGTCCCGGGTTCGAATCTCGGTAAGGGCATTTATTTGTGTGATGAGCACAGATATTTGTTCCTGAGTCATGGATGTTTTCTATATATATAAGTATTTATATATTATATATATCGTTGTCTGAGTACCCACAACACAAGCCTTCTTGAGCTTACCGTGGGCCTCAGTCAATCTGTGTAAGAATGTCCTATAATATTTATTTATAAAAAAAAATGTATGACGTCCTCGTTAATTGCCAAGCGTGGCGCTGTAACATGAGTAGCTTCATGTGCTCTGCCTACCCCGTTACGGGGTACAGGCGTGAACGTACGTATACCGTCCTCTCCGATAAATTAGTCGATGACAAAAAACAAAAAACGCATCAAATCATAATTCAATATTTTTCACTAACAATAAAATGATCAAACAAAAACTTGGAACCCTCCAAGCCAAATGATCTGTAATATAAACCCGTCCGAGCCTCGAAGATGAATAGCCATTTTATTCTCAATTTTAAAAATGGCGCGGATCTTTATTTAACGGTTCATTAGAGGCCCAAATTGAGGTCCCTTGAAATATTAAAATCGACAAATCTTCGGGAAGACAAATAAACATCTTATTGAGAAGTTTGGGGACCTTTGGGCGGTTATGAAAGGGATTTTGTGAGTTATAAAGTTATTGGGGTGAAGAAGAAAATAGATTATCTATTAATTGAATGCATAATATGCTGAAGAAAACCAATTATAATCCTAGGCTACTCTAGAACCCTGTCGCACTGATTTGCTATAGAAGTCAGTTTGACTTGTACTGTGAAAGGGTTCTACAGTGGCCTAGGATTCAGATTGGTTGACTGTACGTATTTTATTTTTCTTCTGTCTGTTACCTTCCGTGTATCTTTCTCACTTGATGGTCTCATCGGAATACCAGCGCTGAAAGTCACCAGTAACACGCTGAGACGAGACCATTTCGGGGCGCTTCATTCCTTTCTTTCGTTAGTCTTGTCTGTGTTCACGAATCAATGATTAAATAGTTACTTGTTCTACAAGGGGGCAAAGTTGTTGTTTAACCGCACGTGCCAATATTGATACCCGAGTAAGCAAAAGTTCAAAAAGTGGAATCTTGAGCGTTGCGAGGGTTTCAAGGCACGAAGGTTAAACAAACTTTGCCACCGAGTGAAACAAAAAATATTTCACCACACCAACACGAACAAAATAATGACTATAAAACATCAAACTAAATCACATCCATCAGTCTATTCAATATTTATGATTCAAAATCAGCATTTATATGTAGGTAAATTCTACCACCCAGCTTAAGATATCTAGTTAAAATTTGTATGAAATTACAATACAATACAAATTACTTTGCACTCTTGTGGATAAAATGCAATTTTGCCATCTGTTTTCGAATAGCAAAGCAAGCCTTTGCCAGTTGGTGTGGTGAAAATGTCTTATCGCTAAAGAGCGATCTTCTAGGTAAGGTAAAGGAGTATTTTTTGCATTTGAAATAAAATGTAAAGTGTAAATATCTGCATTTTTGGCAAACTATTTAGTCGCCACATTAGTCAACGTCAGCCGTCGCTAACTGCACGCGGAGTACATTTCAAATGCGGTCAACCGCCCGATCCATTATTATGTGTTTGCAATTTGATGGCGTAAATACAATAATTATATTTGACACTTTATTCAGCTCTTGATGCTTGTACATGTGATTACATTAATCGACCTAAACATGGGCCTACAGATAGATGTAATCTAATTTTGATATCAATCAATGTTTTTTTTAATCACGTTTTGCCTAAAAATGGTTCACTGGTATAGAATAGCTTATGCCATTTAGTTCTCATATTTTACGATGTATTTATTTTATGTAATAAAATTTAAATAAATAAAATCAGGTAGACATTCACTTCGATCGGTCACTGTCGAATTTCATTGCGATTGATAGGTATCTGTATTTTATGATATGCGAATTGCACCTAATCTAGTATGTACGTTCCACAATAAATAAAGGAAAAATCATATTCATAAAAAGGTAATGAACTGATTAGTTTAAAAGTATTTTGTCCCTTTCTGTCATGTTGACTTATGTATTTGTGAGAAAGGGACAAAACACTGATTTAACTAATCAGTTCAGTAACTTTTTTATGAATAAAGAGCCATATGTTAATATTAAACAAATAGATATTTTCTGCGATTTTGTACAACAATAAGAAAGTGTGTGTGTCTGTTTGTTTGTCCGTCTTTCACGGCAAAACGGAGCGGCGAATTCGAGTGATTTTTTAAGTGGAGCTAGCTTAAGGGATGGAGAGTGACATAGGCTACATTTTGTATATTTCTAATGCGAGCGAAGCCGCGAGCAAAAGCTAATTAAAACATAAATTTTAACTTCTGATTAGCAGAAACGTCTGCAATCGATGCCACTAGGCTTAGAATAAATTTAAAAGTGGAAAATGTCTGCCTTGGGTGAGACTTGAACTCACGGCCTCTGGATCAATATTCCAGCGCTCTGCCAACTGAGCCACCAATACTTCAACCAAGCCAGCGAAATTTTCCACTACTAAGGTCAATGGGACCCGTAGCGACATCTACCGTAAGAATGTTAAACTTCTTAAACGGCAACCGGAGTTCCAAGTCATATTGTTTTATTAGTCTAGAGGCCGTGAGTTCAAGTCTCACCCAAGGCAGACATTTTCCACTTTTAAATTTAGTTAAAACATAATCAAATCGTAAAATATCGCTGGACCACTTTACATGTAACTAAGCTAACTACCTCATCCGACCGCAAAAAGCTATTATTTGTTGTAAGCCCCGACTTTCAATTAAAATGCTGAAGGAAACTTCAACATTTACATAAAAAGGACCTATAAAAGCCGTATATTTAAGTTTCTTAACGTCTAAGCAAAGATTACTTTATACAGACTCTGCATTTTAAATCAAGACTATGACGTCAGCGCGTAGGCCGCAAAATGCGTAGTTTACTTATCAATTTAAACGTAAATGATTGTAATGCTTACTAATATGATTGCAATATCACTCAAATATTCTGCTGATTTAGAAGTATATAGGATATATAAAAAAAGATGGCCAAAAAGTGACCAGAGTTTGGGAAACACTGACAGAATTGATTTAAACAAATTATTTGAGTCGTCGGTCTGGCTTAGGGTAGTGACCCTGCTTACCAAGTCGATGATCCAGGGTGCGAATCCCGGTAAGTTAATTTATATAACGAGCACAGACATTTAATTTTGTTCCTGGGTAATGGATATTTTCTATGTATTTAATACTAGATTTTGCCACGCATTTAATTCGAAAATTGCGGAATGGTCTAAACGAATTTCCACCCAACATTTTCGGGAATTGGGGAGTTAGGAAGAGACAAAAAGTAGCCTACGTCACTCTCCATCCCTTTAACTACCTCCATTTAAAAAATCACGTCAATTCGTCGCTCCGTTTTGCCGTGAAAGACGGTCAAACAAACCGACACACACACTTTCCCATTTATAATATTAGTATGGGGACTTCCGGTTCGGGTGCCATCTTAGCGGCATCGTGTCGTGAATAATTTCTCCTTCTTTTGCTCATTAATGTTGTTTAAAGTGTAATATCGATAGCTTATTATGCAGTAAACTAATGTTATAGTGAGAAGCTGATGAAGAATTAATCTCGAAACGCGTTTAGCCCCTTTTTTGTCATCGACGGCCGATAGTCCACGTGCCCTTGTGAAATCTAGCTATCGATTTACTAGTGCCAACTACCGAACAACGTCGCACTTACCCTGACACTGGCAAAATAGTCCCACCAAATGGGACTGAGGCCATTAATTTAAAAAAAAAATAGTATGGATGTATGATTGTCTGAGTACTTACAAGACTGGTACTGAGATTTTAGCAGTTTCATGTGTATTGTCTACCACGTACAGATGTAAGTAGTGCGAAAAGCTTTTGTCATATTACTTCAGACAGTGTCAGTACGTCTTGCACTGACACTGATTGCAATAGCATCACACGTTCGTACATTTTCGTAAATTTTCGCACTATAATATATCTATTCTGTATGTATGTAAGGTACAGCGGGACAAATCTCGACTGGGGTGCAAATGTAACTGGTCCATTTTTCCACCGGTTATACGCCGTGTTTTTTCTGTTTTACGTTAAATTCGACACGTAGCTTGGTTCATTATCAGGAACCACCCTCATTTTCATACATAATAAATTAACATTAGTGTGAGAGACCCTTAAAAATAAAATTCAATTTAGTGTCAAGTGATTGACGGCACATGTCAAAACAAATAACATTAGGAATTGGTAAAGGCTGTTCCACACGTGTTCAGTAATTATCTTTATTTTTTTAACAACTCGATAAGAGTTAAGACGCTAGTTTCTTAGAGAAATTAATTGTATTTGATCTAAAGAACCTTCCCTTATAGTTAACGGAATTCAATAAAAACAGGGTGTAAAAGGTACGCGTGTTCAGTGGATACATGTAGAACTCAACATCATAGTGTAATAATGGAAAAATGGATTAGTTACAATTGCCCCCAGTCGAGATTTGACCTGCTGTACCTTATGTTATTTAACTGTAGTTTTGTGGAGCATCGCAAAATTGTTAATCTGTACCTACCTTTTGAGTTTAATAACTAATACTTAGTGTAGTGCTCTGCGGCCTCAGTAAAGCTAAGACCCTATTCAGACCGAATGTGATGGATCGCCATACACCAGGGTATTCCCAGACGTTTCATAAAACGCTCCCAAATTGATTCTGACGGTATTCCATACAAGACTTGGTTACGAATTTTCGTAAATGGACTACGTCAGTCAAAGTTAACCCTTAAATGCATAGTGATGTATATATGCATCATGCATTTTTGACTTTGTTGACAGCATGACAAAATTCAAATTTGAATAAATCTTTATCAAGGTCAAGCATTTAAGGGTTAACAAGCCTTGGCTTGTCTAACAATGACCTTAAAAAAAGGTAGTGTAATGATCAGTCATAAAATGTTTTGTCCCTTTCTCCCAAATACATAATTCAACATGACAGACAGTGACAAAACATCAATAGCTAAATTCAGGTTTATAAAGCGTTTGTAAGTCCATATTAATATTATAAATGGGAAAGTGTGTATCTGTTTGTTTGTTAGTCTTTCACGGCAAAACGGACCGACGGATTGACGTGATTTTTTAAGTCGAGATAGTTAAAGAGATGGAGAGTGACATAGGCTACTTTTTGTTTATTTCTAACCCTCCACTTCCCTAAAATGGCGGGTGCAAGTTTGTATGGAGAATTCCGCAATTTTCGAATTAACACGCGAGCGAAGCCGCGGGCTAAATCTAGTTTACTTATAAATATCTCCAACACTTTGCTCAAAAGTTAACTGGTTGATATCCCTTAAAAGCATAAGTTCGCCTTTGTACTAATAACAAGCCTTTTATATTGTATTACTACTACTACTACTACTAAATATGCAGGCTAATCTTACTCGGGAAATATTGCAAAAAGGCCAGGTCAGAAGTACTCGAAACCGACGAGCGTGTATGAGAAACGTTATGAAAGTGTGTGAAGCGAAAGTGGTTTGCCAGGATCGTAGCAAATGGAAATCCGTGATCTCTGCCTACCCCTCTGGGAAATAGGCGTGATTGTATGTACATACAACGTGTTTCCGGTATCACTCAAAACCTCAGACACCCCAACTGATTTTTATTTTTTTAAACTCATCTAGAGTATTCATCTTTTAATCTGATGGTTACTTTTTTTTAAATTGAATTTTTAATTTTCTGTACAGCTCTACTTGACTTTTAGCTCTACACTCAATAAAATAATTGCTAACTACCATCATAAACCATAAGACTTTTTATTTGTGTACGTTACTGCAACGACATAAGGTTTTCCAATAGACAGCTAAGATGTCACTGTAAAACACTTTAACACTTTCGCTACCAAGAACCCGACTGTCGGGTACACCGCTCGTAGAAGCGTAGCCGATTACATGGGTTTCCCCGTATGTAGCGAAAATGTCGTAGCGCCGCGTAGAGCCCGGTTTCGAAAGTGTTAAAGCGTTGTCACAGTAAACTTCAAATTGGACAGGTAATCGCAGTAAGCAAATTTAAACCCAATATTCAAAAAGATAAGGTTTTAATTAGGTACGAGTTCAATTTGTTATGACTTATGATGAACATTAAGATTAAACTGACAAACAACGTCAAACTCGTAGCGGAAAAAATAATCGTCCAAGTAACCAGCCAGTATTAATACCCCTAAATACTGAAAAAGGTAAACAACCTCTAGCAATGCGATATACACAATGTTGTATTACGAGTACAATAGAATGGGCACGTAAAAAATAACTAATAATACTAATTTAAATAAAAATATTACCCCCATCAAGATATAGCTCAATCGATTCTACTCTCGATTCTGAACAAACTGTTTTCAGGTTTTTAGTGTTAAGTGAAACACGGTGTATGTAATTTTACCCAAAAAATTGTGAGACTTTCCTGCTACTCAGCTAAGAGACCCCTAAAAAATATCGTAAAATAAATAAGAAAAATAAAAAGCTTTTATTTCAGGCATAATGTACAGAACTAACTTCCATTGCTTCGAAGCTTCATAAAAAAAAAGAAGGAAAAGAAACTAAGTAATCAACAAATTCCGACTATTCATACAATTAAAATATAATTGTCAGTTCTGTTGTCATTAACTTGCACGTGAAATGAAATTATATGAATAATCTAATTTGTAAAATGCTTCGTACGTTTTAGATAACCAGTAAATTATGTGGTGATCGAAAATTCAAACGAACCGCAACTTTATTAACACTGTTTAAAAATGTACAGAATATTTAATAATGTTTTTTCCCACTAACGCACTTCCACAGTTTACAATAAATTCCTCAAATATTTTTTTAATAATTTTCAGAGTACCGCAAAAACCATTAGTTGTCTGTATCCGTATTTACTCGTACTAATACGAGAATATTCTAGCTATGATTACAATATAGTAAATACACCTAGAAATAATTTTATGAGTAAAGAATACCGAGTTTTCATTTTATCTCAAATAATTTTGCTTATAAAAATAGAACGTAAAAATATCTTAAGCGAATTCAAGACAAATTCACTGTAAATCTTACACTTCAAAAAAGAAAATAGAATATAAGACTCCATAAAAACAGTTAAAAAAAATGTTTAGAAATTATTCTATAAAAAATCACGTTTTTACTTAGAAAAACACATCATCAGTTGTTTACCATATTTTTAAACCTCGAGATATTTGTAGAAACCATATTACCTTATCGTAATTATTTAATTACGTAATTGATAATAAATATATGAAGATTTCAATTATATGCTTCAACCTCACCCCATCGAAAGCACATTCTAAAAATAATTAACCTCTTAAACCCGCCACGAACAAATTGAATTAAATTGGAAATTCATCCAAAACTCAATCAATCTTCGCAATTACATTTTCAACTATAACTTTACCTATGTTGGAATAATATGCCACCGTACGAACGCATCCCAAGTTGGTCACAACACAAAAACACATACATGTAAATGGTCACTGCACACGCTACGCCGTAGGCTCGTAGAGGGTTACGCGCGCTCTACGCCGCGTCGCCCGTAGCACTGCCGCGCGGCGGGCGGCGGCGGCGTCGACAATTAACTTTGTTGCTTCCGTGTCGTTTGAGTATTTTAGTGTGGTTGTATTTTTCGAGTCAACAAGTTTTAGACGTGGGTTTAAAGATTAGGGAACCCTGTATAAAATAGGATAAGTGGTATGAATTAACCAGTCTCTTATACGGTAAGAAAAAAAATTGGGTATGTGTACTAAATAATTACATTAAATTTAACACTTTCGAAACCGGGCTCTACGCGGCGCTACGACATTTTCGCTACATACGGGGAAACCCATGTAATCGGCTACGCTTCTACGAGCGGTGTGCCCGACAGTCGGGTCCTTGGTAGCGAAAGTGTTAAAGCATATGTATATTTTTTTTTTGCAAGTATATGTTTAGTTCTTTTTTTTTAATTGAGGAAAAGTAGCGCAGGACCGAGAAAAGTGGCGCTGTCTTGGCATCGGAGGCTTTGTCGCATTTTGGGGCACTAAGCCAACCAAGTATATTTTAATTGTATGTGTATGTATACTTCAATTTAATATATTATTGATATAAAACAAACCTTACATTACACTTGGATAAATTAGATACATTTATCTTATTCTATTTATAGGTACAGTGGAGTTCATAAATATGTATATAATTTCATCACTTCAACTCGTTGCACTAATGTTAAAAAATGTACACATATTTAAGAACTGGACTGTACGATATGATTCATTTTAATTATATATTTTTAATCATTACTTTACTTTGTAAATATTTTCGAAGGATATTATTATATTGAATAATAAGTGAAGAAAAAAGTCGGAGCTATCAAAGTAAGCTACGAAAGCCGCGAAATCTCTTGTCAATCGGGTCGGGAAAAAGGGCCAAGTGCGTGTCGAAATCAGTGAATTAAAAATTCTGTAAGCGATACAAAACAAGCAGTTTTTCATAATGTATAATTTAATACATTCTGATAATCTCATCATGAAATTATAATTCTAGTATTAGGGCATTTTCAGAATTTGGGTCCCCCCAATTAGCGAAAGTTGTTAACAAAAATTAACTGGCTGTCAATTTGTGACGACAATTAAGCATAAAATCTGTCTAAAAATTTACTTTTTTCACATTATGATAGATATACGATATGATATACGATATGATAGACGTAGATTGTAGATGTAGATTATCGCTTAAAGTTATTGTAATTACAATACAATACAAATATTCTTTATTGCTCACCAATATAACAAGATGACATTAAAAAATAACTTTAATTAACTATGGTAGACAACAGGTAATTAACGCAAAAACAATACTTTTTATTGAAATTTCATGCTTCATTATCGTCACAAAACTGACAGTGAGTATGGTTAACAACTTACGCTAGTTGGGGGTCCCAAATTCTGAAACTGCCCATTAACGCTTTTGTACCTACTCGAATCGCTACGCTCGCCAATCGCGCCATTCACCCTATCTATAAAGGAAAGCGATCACAAACAAGGAACCAACCCAGTGGATGTGGTAAAAATTGTGCAAGAAATATCTAGTACATAGATTACATACCTAGACCTACTGGTTAGAAATGTCTCAGATAAATTGTCAGCCGAGGCGGAGCTGAGATTGACATGTGAACTGAGGCTTTCATATTTACCGGCCAAGATATGTATACTATTTTTCTGTTTGACGGAGCAGGAAAACTTCGTTTAGCGCAGCGGGCTAAAATTGACGCTTTCCGGCCGGATGACAAAAAAGTTACTCGCCTACCTCCAATTTGAAGTAAATCCGGTTTTTTAAATAAAAAAATGACAAGCGGAACTCCAAAACAGAAGGAACAAAACGCTTAAACTGTCCGAAATGAGTTATCAACGCACTGACAAGCGAAACACTTTATAGTCGCAAAAACGGCGATTGTCTATGCGACGGCCATTTATCTAACGGACTTGGCTTTATTTTCGGTTTAGATCTTTTGTTTCGCCTTTTTTTGTTTCTAAAATGGTTAATGGTCGAGATTTAAAGTGATAAAATATTTTTTGTTGTTTAAAGAAGTGAGGAAGGAAGATTTTTCAGAGTAAGACGTTCGTAATTTTTGGAATAAAATTATTGATTTCGATGGGCTGTAATGAAAACTAAACGTCATATCACCAGCCAAAAATCATCTCTAAATATGATATTAATTATCTGATAACATATCATGAAGTTATTTAGTAAAATAAATACGGAAAATCTTTGAAAGGATAAACCGCTCCTATCGTAGAATAGTTATCGATTTCTGTCCACTTCTAGAGTGACATATGACATATGAGAAATAAATACACGTAGGTATCGGTAAAATACCTACCAAAATATTCTTAATACGAGAATCATTAAATATCTCGTTTCGCGTAACTAAATAGCACAGAATACCAACCCTACGTCCCAGACAGGGCCAGTAGCACCGAGTTCCCGTTTTAACCGGCGGACTTCGATCGCCGGTTAAATTTGGCCGTCGAGCCGCCGGCTATTTCGGGACAAACACGGAGGCATGCATTTGTTTTTACTTTCCGTTCACTACCGGGGGAAGCTAGCGTATGATTGTTTTTCAGTAGGTACCTACTCATATAACTAGTAGGTATATAAAGAACTTTGAGACATCTAGGTCTAC
Organism: Leguminivora glycinivorella; assembly: GCF_023078275.1. Taxonomy (NCBI): domain Eukaryota; kingdom Metazoa; phylum Arthropoda; class Insecta; order Lepidoptera; family Tortricidae; genus Leguminivora; species Leguminivora glycinivorella. Next base: position 20,955,069 of record NC_062982.1, read on the forward strand.
TCTTATTCAATTATTCTTTAACCATGTGAACACTCAAAAATGTCAGTAGGGCATTTTCAGAATTTGGGTCCTCCCAATTAGCAAAAGTTGTCAACAAAATCGTTGTCAGTTTTGTGACGTCTGTCTAAAAATTTACTTTTTTCACATTTTGAATGTAGATTATCGCTTAAAGTTTATGTAATTAACACAAAAACTATATTTTTATTGAAATTTCATTCTTAATTATCGTCACAAAACTGAGAGTGAGTTAATTTTTGTTAACAACTTTCGCTAATTGGAGGGTCCCAAATTCTGTAAATGCCCAGTAGTGTTATGAATGTTAAAGGGCCCCACTGGGTAAACATTGACAGACACGTCAGCAATAGGCGAGACGACTAAAAAAAACTATTTAGTCCCTCAGGTAGGTAATCAAAAAATGACGATCGTACAGTGCTTTGAAGCTACGCGTGACGTCACGCCTAGGTACTTACAATTTTTACTTACAAATGACATCAAAAGCCCCAATTTCGGAACTTTCATGCGCTGTATCTTTGTATTTTTCCTTTAATTAGACAAAGCGAAAAACGTGTTCAGTATTTTTGGACGATCTATTTGAAGGACTAAACAGAATGCCATTTTGTTGAATGTAGTTGTCATCCCTATCGCTGTGACTTTTTAATTCTGACAGGGAGTTATACTCCGGCAAACTGACACGTCAGTGGAACACTTTTAAAGTGCTATAGCATAAGTTAAAATTACTCTTCAACATTTTAAACCAGGCTAGCATAATGACTAGTACGACAGGCGAATCACCAGTGCCTAAAGGTAATCTCTAACTGTTTTGGTTAAAAAAAGTCGTCTTTCAGACAGTATGATTCATATAGTAAACGTAGTTTAGTAGGTAGTCTAAAAAGAGCATAATCTAAATTAAATTTCCTTTGCCAGAGGATATCTTACGCCCACGATATATGTATTTATAACATGAAAAATATTAAAGGTGAAACCGAAGCTGTTATTTCATATCAATGTTGGTATTCTGTGGGCTGAGGCTAATCTTAAGTTCCCGAGAAATGTTTTGACGGTAATAAGATTTAAACAATAGATAGTCAGGATAGGTCCGTCAGATTGCTTTAGATCACGAAAGGAAAACTGCTTAAAAATGAGGCCCCTCTTAGCGGGGCTCCATCGACCAAGAGAACGAGAAAATGGGTTTCACTTTTGACGAGACACCTTAGGAATTCAACGATCTATCTGAGCAAAAGATCGGCTACTGATATGTATATATATATATATATATTTTTTTTTCTTTTCTATATCTTGTCAAAATTCCCCCCAGAAGTTGTCTGTGGGATATGGGTTGCATTATGGCAACTAGCAATGTGTTACAGCGATGCACAATTTCGTTTTCTTTCAACCCCTTATTAGCTAAGAGTAGCACTGAAACGCGAGCAGTTTTATGTGCTCTGCCTACCGCCTATAGAATACTGGTGTGAGTATTTTTAGTACTTTCCCAGCAAAATAAACCCAACACGCCATTGTAATGCAAGTAAATACCTCATGAAGAACTGAATTAACGTCAACTGCTAGGCATTTGTCGACCGAGGCAAGTTTAAAGGAGATGCATGCCATTACACAGCTCCCATTTCAAAGGAACCAGTTAGAATATCACACTTTCAAAAGGGCTTAAGTGCCTATGAAACACATATGAAAGTAGGACCTTTTTGAGATACTCTGCGGTTGTAATTTGAAGGTTTAATCATAATCATGTCGTTACCGGCTGTGCTGCCTTTAGACTTGCAAGTTACTCGCTTGAATGGGGCTTATTATGGCTGAGCAGAGATGTGCGCAAAATTTATATAAATTTAATAAACCAGTGAAATATTTACGTGACACACATGAAACAACTTACTAAGCACAGGTCAAATTAATGGAAATGAACTTATAACTTCCTGGTAATTAAATTTTACAAGTTGCAATATATGGTCATGTGATGCGGAGGGATGAGAGTCATGTTACGAGATAAGTATTGCGGATGAGTGTGGAAGGGGGAAGCGGGAGAAGAAAGCCGAAAAAAAGGGGGATGAATTGCGTGAGAGATGGTTATTTTCTTGATTCGATTTTTTTCTTCATAATAAAAATGACAACCAAAAAAAAAACGGCAAAAGAGACTTAACAGAGTATTCTCAAATTTTAAAATTAACATCGATATTATGAGGACGCCGTTGTAAGACAACGTTGACAACATAGTTCTAAAAAGTAACAATACGCCATAATTCATTTAAATACTACAATAGCATACAGTGCAAAATAATGTTATTGCACAACCTCAGAAATGCAGTATCAGCTGCAAATATGCATGGAGAAATTATAAATGAATTCATTGATAAATTCGCCATCCACTATTGCAGCTGATAGTACATTAGGAAGACACAAAGTACAATGTTATTAATAAGGTCTAATACTCTATCTTAGATAACGTATAAATTACTATAAAATCAGAACCAAAAGTGGATAGAACAATGCGCCAAAAGTAACTAGCACACGTCAGCTATTTTACAAAAATCACTATTCACAAACCCACGAGAGAAATACTTTTCCCGTGCACTCCAAAATTACACCTCAGTTGGCCCCACTTCACAAAAACTAACTAATTATAATAAACTCAAACTGCAAACTCGAGCGGAATATTTATCCCAACTTTACATTCAACTAGCCAGTGTAAACGAGGCTCGAGGGGCAAATTACCAAATTTGTTAAGCATATAATATATCGCTCCCATTTATAATTAGTCGGTAATTAATAGGGTACAGGTGTACCAAGAAGGGATAGTCTATTTGATGGACAGGGACTTAAAAACTGTTTTGGTTGAGCCTGAATTATGTTTGTATTGATTGGGGTAATTAACTTACCCATTGAAGGGGTATCTACTTTTAGATTTGTGCTTATTACAGTCAAAGCTTGATTAATACTTAAAGATAAGAAATTTATAAATGAGGTTAGAGAAATTCTGAGATACAGACAATTAAGCAAAACGATCCGCGTTTTCATGAAAATTAATTTATGTGGGAACAATCTATCGTTCATTTGGATTATCAAAACACTTGTTCAAAACACGAACTGAAAAAATAAACTTTTTTGCTATTGACAGATACTCGTAAACATAAAATACCGAAATAATTGAGAAATATATACTTATTCGACGTATAAGATACATTTTCAATTAGATTGCATAAAACTTACTGAGCCTTTTAGGTATATTCATTCAGTTTAAAAAACTCATTTAGTAATTAAAAGTTCTCGCTCACATACTTTATAAGTTGCACTTTGAAGAGTTTGGTCCAGGAGGCCGGCGATTAAATATACTTCCAATTTTATCACTTATCTATGTCGATAAAGTATCCGTCACGCTTTGGTGTAAGTGTGAGAGTGACAGATGCCTTATCCACGCGGATAAGTGATAAATTTGGAAGTCTAATACGCCGGCAGGATTAATAAAGAGATAAACTTAAATAACACCTAGGTAGACTGACTAAGTCCTCCGAGGCCGCGCCAGATTTAAAAAATCTTTAGTTAAATCATAAAAAGACTAAAGAAAATGAAATTTAATTAAAAATTACATGTCAAGCTCGATCGCACCATATCAGCTCTGAATATCTTAATAGCACGCGCATTCAAACCTTGTTTGCTCGGTCCGTACGACAGCATGCTTATTATGAATGGCTGCAGTTCGACCAAATCTAGAAGTTCCACACGTTTGAAACTCTCCTGGTATTGATGAGTATTCGATTCGGTCGGGCAGCCTTGTCGTGCTATGAACGGTACATTATTGAAGGCAATCACGGAGTGACTCAAGCCCAAAAGGACGTAAGTGAAACGGAGCGGTGTAGCCGGATGCTTCACTGTGGGTTTGAAAGAGGTGCAGCCGACCAGGTGTATGTTTACCTCGATTTGCTGATCAATTATTGCCGGTGGATCTAGCACGGACATCTGCTTGGCGCTAACTTTTATAATTGGAGTCGTTAGACATTGATGGCTTGACAGTGCTGAAGACGTGACTGGAAATATCGAGCTTAGGATCTTAACTTGATTTGATATTGATGACTTTACAGTGTTATTTGTGCGAGGAAATGTTTAAATATTAACAAGATGCACTGAGAGTTGCTGTCAAGAGTTGTTGAGTGTATTTGTCACCGTAAAATTGTAAAAACCGTTAGTTTATAATTTAACTAGCGAGATTATGAACTAACGAAATATTGTGAACCGTAACGTACAGTTCACAATTTGACGGATTATTTTTACGTTAGATTATAATCTAACGAAGCGAAACCGTCAAATTGTAAACTGTTATGGCGTCGGAACGAAGCTAACGCTCTGATTGGTCGGTTTTATAGTAGATCGTTCTGTGGCCATAGAGTGACTGACACAAATAGACACTGCAATCACAGATGTCAATCAAAAACCTCATTAAACTTTTATCATCAAAATTCGATATATTGTTTAAGGAAATGGTCGAACTCGCCAAATAAACAAAATTGTCAGTTACTTTGCTTGTTATGTGGCGGCTTAATTGGTATATTTCTTGTGATTTAATATTCAGTTTTCGAAAAAAAAAACCGTTAGTTTATAATTTTACTAGTGAGATTATAAACTGACGAGTTATGGTGAACCGTAACGTTCACAATTTAACGGATTATTTTTCGTTAGATTATAATCTAACGGAGAGAAACCGTCAAATTGTAAACTGTCACATGCGTCAGAAGCTAGCGCTCTGAATGTTCAGTTTTTCTGTAGATCGTTCTGTGACCATAGAGTACCTAACATAAATAGACACTACAATCACAGATGTCAATTAATGTATTAAAATAGTACATTACGATACAAGTGCGTAAAAAAGGAAGTTAGAAACGAGTGGCGATAAATTAATGTGTTAAATCGACACACCACGATACGAGTTACGAATTTCCTTTTCGCACGTGTATCTTACGACGTTTTTAAGTACAGATGGCCCTCCGAAGTTTCGACCTGACATATAATGAACCACTTCTCGCACTAGTGCGTAAAAAAAAGCACCATCTGTACTGAAATAGTATATTTCAGTACACATGGTGCAGTTTTATGGCACTAGTGCGAAATGTGGTTAATTACGTGCCATTATCGAAATTTTAAAGGGCCATATGTATGGACTGAAAAACGTCGAACGATACAAGTGCAAAAAAGAGGAAGTTTGAAACGAGTGTCGAAAAATCAAAACACGACTGAAAGAAGAGTAATGTACTAATAATTGACATTTGTGATTGTAGTGTCCATTTATGTTAAGTACTAAGTACTCTATGGGCCCAGAACGATCTAACAAAAAACAGACCATTCAGGGCACTAGCTCCTGACGCATATGACAGTTTACAATTTGACGATTTCTCTCCGTTAGATTATAATCTAACGAAAAATAATCCGTTAAATTGCGAACGTTACGGTTCACCATAACTCGTCAGTTTATAATCTCACTAGTAAGATTATAAACTAGCGGTTTTTTTTTCGAAAACTGAATATTAAATCACAAGAATTATACCAATTAAGCCGCCACATAATAAGCAAAGTAACTGACAATTTTGTTTATTTGGCGAGTTCGACCATTTTCTTAAACAATATATCGAATTTTGATGATAAAAGTTTAATGAGGTTTTTGATTGACATCTGTGATTGCAGTGTCTATTTGTGTCAGTCACTCTATGGCCACAGAACGATCTACTATAAAACCGACCAATCAGAGCGCTAGCTTCGTTCCGACGCCATGACAGTTTACAATTTGACGGTTTCGCTTCGTTAGATTATAATCTAACGTAAAAATAATCCGTCAAATTGTGAACTGTATGTTACGGTTCACAATATTTTGTTAGTTCATAATCTCGCTAGTGAAATTATAAACTAACGCTTTTTACAATTTTACGGTGACATATTCATAGCACGAGACAAAATTTCTTTCGATTTAACTTTCACGATTTTTACACAAAAATAAAATTGAAAACAAGACTTAATGGCATATTATTATAATGACGTCGAAGGTTACTGTTTCAAACATAAGTAGTCATACGAGATTAAATCCCGTTTGCAATTTTAAATAAACATTTTTTTGGTTTTGCCTTTTGTAAATAATGTGGTTTATAAGCAGTTCCTTAACTCACACTCATATATATATGACTCATAGAAAAAGTATTGTATACAATAATGATATAATTAAGCTTTTCACTCTCGTACCGTACTATTAGGCCACTCAGCAAGCTTCGTGGCCTAAACATGGTACTCGACTGAAAAGCTTTGTATTATATCACGATTGTATAAAATACTATTGTCACACACTGCTATTTTGTATTTATTTCACCCCTAACGCTCTGCGAACGAACCTAATTATATTCAAGTTTAATAAAAAAAGTGACTAGAAATTGAAAATCGGTCTACTAATGTGCCGTAAACTTAAGGAAAAGTAGAGGTCACTTTAGAGGTAGAGTGGGGCGCCAGCCCACTGCACGAGCGCTGGAGGGCCTACCACAGGCCTGTGGGATCGTGGTCGGGGTGACCCGAAACCGCGGGTCCTACTAGATTAATTTAGTTTTAGTTTTATTAATTGCAGTTTTAATTTTAATTTAATTTAGTTTTACGGAACCTACCTGCAGTAGCAAGTATGATAACACTAAAACCCGTATCACACCATCGATACCGTTTTTCCAAAATTAAACCCCAGCGACACAATCGGAAACCTAATTAAGATTCCGGGCCGACAATAATTTCCCCTTTTCACATACTTATTACAGCTGATGGTAATCTCCCATTGTCCGGTGTAACGTATAATGGACAATGATAAATGGGCCCGAGTTATCCTCATTAAATGACCTCTTTGTTGGTTGTACGGTTTCTTTTGACTTCATTAAATGCCATAAGCCCCTTAAGTTGTACCACTGTAGAGAAAGACGACACGCGCAGCGGTAAAAATCGGGTAACTCTAGTAAAATTGTCGAATATAGCTCGACATGTTTCGCTCCGTAACGAAGAGCATTTTCATTGCTCAGCTCGCTGCGACCGTTAACTCAGCGCGGGGGTCGGCGGCGGCAGGGGCGGAGCGAAACTACCCTCACTCTCGGCATAATTATCACTTTTGTCGAGCGATCCTCGACGATTTAACGTGAGTTACCCAATTTTACATGTTTAATATGTCAGTGTCTCACGGGATGCAACGTTGCGAGACATCGCTTGACTTGTCTGGCAACATAGTTTACATAGTGCGCGAACTTTTACGCGCTCAGTAGAGCATAAGCGCAAGAGATACGCAATACGCGCGTAGAACGAGACCTCTGTGATTAGTACAAGGACAAAATAAGTCTGCACACGAAGCACCTTCTTAAGAGTAGCGCATGAAGTTTTGTCATTATGACAGGGCGTAAGGAGTAAACTATTCAGATTTCACTCATGAAACTCGGCGCAATCTACTAATTCTATTTTATATTTGCACCTCTAGATATGTGACTTAGAAAAATGTGTCCTGCCCTGTGGATAATTTTGCAAAGTGCTGTTTAACATGTTTTATGATTTAAAAATAATCATCCTCCTTGCGTCTTCCCGGCATTAGCCACGGCTCATGGGAGCCTGGGCTCCGCTTTGACAAATAATCCCAAGATTTGGCGTAGGCACTCGTTTTACGAAAGCCATTGCCATCTCACCTTCCAACCCGAAGGGTAACTAAGCCTTATTGGAATTAGTCCGGTTGCCTCGCGATGCTTTATTCAAATAACATTTCGCACATAAGTTCAGAAAAACTCATTAGTTGATAGATAATGGAATTTCATACAAACCTTGCAGGCCAAGGCCGGCAAAGTCTTCTTTTTTAATTTCTAAACACAGATAATTGTGACATAACATCCAGGTATTTAGCCAATTAAAAAAAAAACTATAAGGGGCTTTATAGACGTGCCAACTGCAACTGGTACGGGCCCTAGACAATATTTGATTTTGGGTGCGTTATCATACAAAAAAATTTTTTTCGTTTTTTTTTTGAATTTTTTTTTAACTTTTTGTTTTTTTATAAGCGTATACGGGCTATCAAAGGGGATCGAAAATTCGATTATTTTTGCGCTACGACGCACCGTTTAGGAGATACAGCCATCCAAAGTTACTATTTTCAGTAGACTTTATTTATTTCATACCATGTTTGAGAAAAGCACTATACATACCTCGGCGGTCCCGGTTGTCCCGGCCTCTGTAGTAATGTACTATTATTAATACGTAAAAAAAGCCTCATATTATACAATTTAGAGAGCCCACAAACAGGCCAAGAATAAGGTCTAAGTCACGTTTTAGTTGCAAAAAATATAGTTATATTTTCAATTGCGGCCACGAAAATTATGTTCAATACGAGGGACTAAATAACGAGAACAACTGTTCAACACATGTGTCACAAGGGGTTGAAGGGGTGGAGAGAAAGGGTTGAAATCTATGCGTATTATTAGGGCATTGAAAGCCTTCTTATAGATAAAAGGTTATTATTTTATACAGCAAAGTGACCTTTTTTAGGGTTCCGTAGTCAACTAGGAACCCTTATAGTTTCGCCATGTCTGTCTGTCCGTCCGTCCGTCCGCGGATAATCTCAGTAACCGTTAGCACTAGAAAGCTGAAATTTGGTACCAATATGTATATCAATCACGCCAACAAAGTGCAAAAATAAAAAATGGAAAAAAATGTTTTATTAGGGTACCCCCCCTACATGTAAAATGGGGGCTGATATTTTTTTTCATTCCAACCCCAACATGTGATATATTGTTGGATAGGTATTTAAAAATGAATACGGGTTTACTAAGATCGTTTTTTGATAATATTAATATTTTCGGAAATAATCGCTCCTAAAGAAAAAAAAAGTGCGTCCCCCCCTCTAACTTTTGAACCATATGTTTAAAAATATGAAAAAAATCACAAAAGTAGAACTTTATAAAGACTTTCTAGGAAAATTGTTTTGAACTTGATAGGTTCAGTAGTTTTTGAAAAAAATACGGAAAACTACGGAACCCTACACTGAGCGTGGCCCGACACGCTCTTGGCCGGTTTTTTAGTGCTCAGACAAACCTCTTTGACTAGCAATAGAACCTATCCTAATAGTTTTTTTTATATATCAATTTCATAAGTTGAATCATCCCTGGGTCTTGTGATCTAAAAAAAGGTTTTTATATTGCTGAATGACAAAAAAAAACAGTAAAAGTCAAAAATGTCCTTCTTCCCTTGTAGTTAACTACACAGTAAAAAGGTACACAGTTTTAATGTAAGTAGTAAGTAGAATTATTTCGATGGTCTCGGCTTAGCTATCTTCCAATTGCTAATTTACTTTTTATTCTAAATAGAGGATTTTTTTCTGTATAACCGGTAAAATTTTTTGTGTGTTTTGTAATATATCTGTTATCCGCTGTTCCTCTAAATTCTAATTAGCCTCACCCGTCAGGCTTTATAAATTTTCGGCTCAAAAGCTTAGTTATAGATCATCCACGTACATATTCATCCACGATCATTAATTCTAGAAACTAAATTTCGAGCTATGTTTATTTTTTCCTTTTATTATCTACTAGATTTAAGATTTAAGCTGTGACATTTATTTTCTTTAGGTAAAAGCGTATGAAATTATTTGTACTCTAGTAGTGAATTATTTGTGGTTTCACCATAAATTGTGTCAAATTATACGTATGAATAGTGAATGATATGTTGTTTCACTACACATGCTAATTTATACCATAGTACGCTTTCGGTGATGCATATTGATATCAATATGATTTCCTTGACGTTTATTTCTGGGATCGGAGGGAAAGGCACACCCAACCAAAGTAACAAGCGTTCTACTGCATCGTTCTTAACTCACAAGTTATTTATCTACCTAAAAAAAACACCTACCATCTCTGTTTTAAACCGCCTCGCTAAAAGCTCCCGTAAGTCGATCCCGCCCGCCATCTTTGTTTTCCAATGCCACCTTTTATATAAAAACAAAATGAAATATTCCCGAAATAACAGGGGAACCCCAGAAGAGTGTTATCTAAGAGCAAATATTTACCAGTGCTGTATAAAATCCGCCCCTCTTTTGACAGGTAATGGTATACGCCAAAGAGAATGGATATAGAGGATTTAATGTCAAAAGTTAAATTTGTTAAATGTTATAAACTGAAATAGATATCATACAAGAAAGAAAAAACGACAAGGCCCACTGGTGGCCGAGCCGGGAATCGAACCCGCGTCTTCAGCTTACGCGGCTAACGTCCTTACCACTAGACCACCCGCCCGCCGCCAACTCAACATCATAGTGTAATAATCGAAAAAATGGATCAGTTACAATTGTCCCAAAGTCTAGATTTGCCCCGCTGTACCTCAGTTAAAATAATCTGTCCGTTGAAAATTGACACCCTTTACCTTAGTCAAGTTGCATTGACTGCCATCTCTGGACACGGGGTTAAAATATTTAGAACCTTAGTTTTGATATTAGCGCCATCTAACCGAACATGAACTAAAGGTGTGGCGCCATCTAACCGAGCTTAATTTTTCCGTTATGGTTAAGAGCTACGTTTTTTTCTAACTTTTACAAGCTTTTATTCAACTTGCCTTGTTAGTATGTAGTTTGGGTCAAAACGTAGAAGCTAAATTTGACCCACTGCCCGGTTTCCGATTGAGCTGAAATTTGCACACATATGTAAATCACGTGACTGGAGCTGATCTGATGATGGATCAGAAAGGTGGTCACAGGAACTTTGTCATGAAACGTCATATCCCCATCGAGTAAGGGGTTTTTAGAAACGTCTCAGAGTCGGCAATAAAAGCTTGTGCCAAAAATGAAATTTTTGCAAAACAACTTATTTATTTCTCTTTTACGGAGTTACATTGTCTTTGGTAGAGAATGGTTCTAATTTATTTGGAGAACCCGATAACATTAATGCGCAAACATTGATAAATTTAATTTTAGATTTATATACGTTTTGGAGCGTGTCGGCCGCATTATGCCGTTTGAAACGTTTTGGGAAATTATATTCCAACGTTTAGGAAAAATACAAAGAATTTTAGCATGTTTGGTGCAGTTAAATCTCGACTCTTTTGTATGGAACAATCGGAAACTTGTTGTAACAAAACTTTCGAGCTATTTATGTACTTTATTGAGTTTTTTTAGTAAAACAAATCCCTCGAAAAAATTTTGTAACTTTTGAATAGAAACCGGTAGCGATAAATAAAGCATCCGTTCATGGTTAAAAAAAAAGAGTTAGTTGAAAAAGATTTGGGACAAAATTTCAAGTCAGTATCAAGTTGTACACCGTTTGAGTCATGAAGACTCAAATCTATCAAGTGTTGTATAACAATGTGATTCGTTCTTCGATTAGTATAATTATCACTAATCTGTGATAAGTATATGTATACCCATAGGCACTGGTTCCACTCGAGCTAGTAAACTATGAGCTATCGGCTATAAAAACGAACAAAAGATAATCACTCCCGCGTAAATAAAAGAGACAAGGCGATATTATTAGTTACTCGCCCAGCGGTGAGCTATCAATATCGCCGTGTCTCTTTTATTTGCACGGGAGTCATAGCTTACTAGCTCGCGGTGGGACTAGTGCCTTATATGTAGGCAGACCATCGAAGACGATGAATAAGTTTAATTTAATCAAACTTGGAACTATTAGAGCTGCGATTGGTTAGCATGCTTCTCGCCATCTTGATGGACGGTTTGCAGTTTTACTTTAGGTCCGATCGGAGGAACGATATAATTGTGATGTAGACACATATTGAGTTTTTAACCCCCGATGCAAACAAACTTTGACGTGTCTGCCTGTCTGTCTGTTTGTGTGTATGTCTGTCTGTGGCATCGTAGCTCCCGAACGGATGAACCAATTTAGATTTAGTTTTTTTTTTAAGCTGAATCAGTCGGGATTGTTCTAAGCCTTGTTCCATGAAAATCGGTCCTCTATGTCTCGGTCGAGCGGTTTTTTTTTAAATTAATTTTGTGATTATATCACAAGTACCGACTAAATAGAAAGTATGCAATTTATTCATTAGAAATTAAAATTGTACGGGAGTAATAAAAATTACAACACATCAAAGCGGCTTGTAAACACACTTACTTAATATGCCAACTTACTTAATACTTGGATGACATTAATCAAGATTCTATTTGCAAATCAACATTCCATTATTTCAAAATGAGATATCTTCAAAATGTAACCACATAAAATATAAAAGTCAACTAATAGGTAACAAATGAATACATATCACTAAATTGCAATCTAATTACATAAGACTTATATTGACCGGGATATAGACCGTGATTACCTTTTTGATTTTTGTCGAGCTCCCGATATTTCGACGCAGTTGCATGCATCATGATCACGGAAAACATCAATTACATAAATTGTAATTACTTTCCATTCTATGTTTGATGTGATAATATTTGATCACAGTAAAATTATGTTTTGTAATAAAACACATATTAGATCATGACTTATTAATATGCTACGATAAACATGAAATACATTCTGATTCGTATACTAATATTGCGCGCCTAAACAAACTCTTATGATGGAAAATTAAATGATCAGACATAAAATAAAAACAATGAAAATTCAGTAGCGATAGCAAAGCAAAAACAGAGATGGGTAGGACATGTTGTAAGGTAAATTCAAAGAGTATAGAGTATTAAAGTAGATTATATCAAATCAATTAATTAAACTTTACGTCTTTAATCTTAATTATTGACATGTTCCGCTTTATTTTAGAATTTAAAATTGCATGTATTAGTTTGTAACATTTTTCTAACACAATAATTTATTGTTAAAGAAAAAAAAAAACTTTACGTTGTATGACTATGTATGTTGACGTGTACAGTGCCTTTGTGGCTTATTTGCTGAATACATAATGTTTATTTGTATTGAGAATCAGATGGGGGGGGGGGGGGGAGTGCAAGAGTCGGCAGCACGCACAGGTAACACCTTAAGGTCAGACATCCAAAAGCTACAGAGACGGCCACTACAAGGCGAGCCGAATGCTCATTTTCCATTGAAACTGTAGATACAAAAAAAAAAATAAACCACCGATATATCGTTCCTGAAATCGTCCTACATCCATAGTTCCGCGATCCATCTCTTAATTGACGATTCAACCGAAGACCGAGTTCCCCGACATGTTAATTGCTTCTTAAAAACAGAGCAACTAACTATTCGAAGCTACAGCCATAAGACTTAAGAGGGGGTCGTACGAAATCCTCGAAAAGTGCATTCGGCGTTTAACAAATGCTGCTCACATTTCTAAATTAAATGAAATAAAATAAATGTAGTTATTATCTTAAAGAGTGTGTCTACAACTTTTGACTATTCACAATCTCCAATTATTAACGGTGTAATAACTAAACCCACACAAAGTTGACCTAAAATGAGAAAAACGTATGTCGCCGTTTAGTAAACTTTGTTAAAAAAAATCAATACCCTAGTTATGACATTATGTGATTCTGAAAGCCAGATAAATGGACTACAAGTTTTGAGGTTTTTTATATTTTTCCTCTTAAAGGCAACAAAGAAATTTTACCTTAAATTTAAACTATCGTAAAATTTCCATACATTCGCCATTGCTGTCAGAATTCTCCTTTCGATTAGATGCCGTGAGCGGCTCATCGGAGGCAGACGTGTCGCCGGTCGCTCCGCGTTGACAATTAAATTTGACAAATATTTTGACAGAAAATAGTGTACGTACACGAAAAACCATACCAGTGTAAAACTGTGCTCAAAATAAATAGGGTAAGTCGATAATGTCAGGTGGAGATCCAATCTCATTTAAAGTGTAAAGGTGCATGGCTTGTGCATCAAAAATAAATAAAAATATATCACATTATTAAAGAAAATAACGAACACAACCGAATGAGTATAAATGATTTCATTCTAGTTCGGCTAAATTGAAAAGAGTTTCATGTTTTCTTTTACTCATTGGAATAAATTTTCATTACGCTGGTATTAACAGTACGTCATTTTAAAAATATATATGACAACACCTACGTCAAATTCTGTCAACCAGGTTGTATGTAAACAATTATGATTTAATTTATTTTTACATATTTAGATCGATTCTTACTTAGAATAGAAGAAAGGGAAATGCGGGCGGGTATATAAGTACCTATTTATTAAATACAATATTCCGTATGTTGTGCTTCTGGTTCAAATTTTTATATAAAAAAATGTTTCAATTTCATTAAAGATTACCCTGTGCATACCATGAACACGTAAGTAACCGTAAGTTCATCATTGTTTAGAAAGTAACGCTCGTTTTGAATGGCACTTCTCCATTCAACTAGACCAGGCAGGCAAGTATGGTCGCGCGATAAATGATAAAACATCTGGCCGTCCCTAACGAACTTACTAATAGTGCGATAGGGCCGGCCTGATATTTTATCGTCTATCGCGCGACCATGCTTCCCGTGCAGATGTTCATGGAACAGTCACCAGCATACGTATATGACTATGAACGGCCGTGACAACATATCCGATTCTCTATAGGGGCCATAAGTATATGACGACATATTCCCGGCAAAAAATTGTGATGCTTCGTGACCGGCAAAAACATAGTCTCTCTTTCTAGCGTCTCGCGAGCGTAGCGTCGGGCCAACTGTATGGAAAAAGACGCCGCGTCGCGTCGGCGCGGCTTAGCCATACAGTTGGCCCGACGCTACGATCGCGAGACGGTAGATGTGGGAGCGTCCTTATCCGTATAAATATCTGATCGGGTCGCTTAAAAATATTTGTTTCCTTATAAAAATCTAAATTACACTCTCACTCGCATAATTATCTATCCATTGTTGAAGCAAATATATATCTTACGGGCTAGAAATCATTAATATGTAATTAAAGTGCAATAACAAACCCTACTTTAGTTGCCTTAGAGCGGTAAATTGTATGAGGTGATTTGACATCTCACGAAACACAGAATACAGAATACAGAATTTATTGATAAAATAAAAGTACATTTTACAAGTCAAAAATAATATACAAAATTTACAATAATTTACACAATTAAAATTTAAATATCATTAATATAACACAATTATTTGCTCGTTTTTTTTTTAGTGCAATTTTGGGTCAACGATCTTTCGATCGATCGATCTTTGGTTGGTTGTTATTATACACATAAATTCACACGTGCAGTATTATATTGTCGTTGCATATGTCTGTCTCATCTGTTCTTAAACTATGACAACTAAACTTATTACAATTATTACAAATCTGATATCAGAAGCCTTTTTACAAGCTTTTATTCAACTTGCCTTGTTAGTTTGGGTCAAAACGTAGAAGCTAAATTTGACCCACTTTCCGGTTTCCGATTGAGCTGAAATTTTGCACACATATGTAAATCACGTGACAATGCAATATTATGGTATCATGGAGGTGATCTGATGATGGAGCAGAAAGGTGGTCAGAGGAACTCTGTTATGAAACGTCGTATCCCCATTGAGGGTTAGGGTTTTTAGAAACATTTCGGAGAGCAATAGATGATTGTTGAAAGAAAGGTACAGTCGGCTAAGGTAAAGCTTGTGCCAAAAATGAAATTTTTGCAAAAATTATTATAAATTGGGAGGTGTAATTTTTTATTATCTCTGCATTTCATTGAGAAGAAAAACCGGCCAAGAGTGCGTCGGGTCACGGTCAGTGTAGGGTTCCGTAGTTCCAGGGAAAATAGTATATTTAGGGGCATGAAAATGTCTGTCAAAGTTGGCATTTAAATTTGTTGTATTATTTACTCATTTTAACTTTATTTTTGTGTGAAATTTTGCTCAGAATTTTTTCGTTATCCTTTTGAATGTAGTGTATACCTACACTTCTAAAGTTTATGTTCCATACATACTTACTACAATTTTCTTTTCATTGACAGACGATTTCAATTTCAATTTTCAATTTCAATTTGATGGATAAATATCCGTGGCCTGAGGGGTGAATAGGATCAGGAATGGGGGAATCGGGTCGCAAAGGGGTGAATAGGTTTACGGAGGGGGTGATTAGGGTCGGAAGAGGGGTGAATTGGGATGTGTGGTCAATGGTTGTCAAATTGTATAAAAGATATATATAACTTACCTAAAGTGATGTTTTTATGAATGACCTCTCTGTATATGGACGCAATTTATACGTCAATGTATTGCTTCGTAGTTAGACTAGATACAAGAAATCAACATTTAGAAATGTTAATTACACTTCTGTCAACCTCCACGTTACACCCATGATTGCTATAATATAAATGGATTTACTTTAAAATAAAAATCATAAGTATGAAACTATACAACTAGGGAAGAAATAAAATTATTTTATTGAATAATTTTTGATTTGTTATTTTTCAAGTTTATATAAATAATAAATTCTCAATTCGCTCAAAGGTTGAAAGAGACACCTCATAGGGATAAGTTCGCCTTTGTACACCATAACTATACTGTATTTATATGTCCTAACTTGTCTTATGTACAATAAAGTGTTCACATACAGTCATACATACATACATAAGAATATTGTATTGTATTGTATTGTACATAAATTGAAATAGATATCATACACGAAAGAAAAAACGACAAGGCCTACTGATGGCCGAGCCGGGAATCGAACCCGGGTCTTCAGCTTACGCAGCTAACGTCATTACCACTAGGCCACCCGCCCGCCGTGTGGTACCCAACGAAATTTCTCTAGTGTATGTTATCTCTGATAGGCACATTTTGACCACCTCGTATATGAATCTTATAAGGCCCATTTGCACCAACCACTTAACTCAGGGTTAGTGGGCTGTCAACTGTCAAATTCCATGTAAAATAGTGGGTTAACCCTCAGGTTAATCCTCCATCTTCGTTGGTGCAAGTGGCACTTAGAGGATTACGGTATAGCGAGAGACATGGCGGGTTCGATTCCCGGCTCAGCCACCAGGGGGCCTTGTCGTTATTACTTTCGTGCGTGATATCTATTTCAATGTATAAGCATGAAAACGGTTATGACTTTATTTTCAAATAAGTAATTTTTACTGATAAACTTTTTTTTTTGGCATTTAATTTTGTAAGGTATGCTCCCAGCCGAAGATCAGCGCTGATGAAGAGGCACCAAAGAAAACACGTCCGTTCCATACAAGATTTATTAGCAGAGAGCGAAAATATAAACCTACCCACAATCAGTCGGTGCCTATAATTACTAAACTACCCACATATGTCACAAATTTATTTAAAAAAAACTTAATGTCATTATCAGTTTGCCGTTAATATTTGTGGGGTTTGAAATTGGACCAGAAGTGATATTAAAAAAAAAACTATACATTTATATTACATATAACCTTTTGAATTTTGGAAGTCGGTTAAAAAATCTGGCCAAATGAGAATCTTTTTTCGCACAATTGTAAAACTAAATTATCTTTACTAGTTACCTCTAAAATACTAAATGAAATGACATATATTGCGAATTAAGTAGTTTGTATAAATTAGTAACCCAATTCACCTAGAGACGGCGCTGCACTTTGGGCTACTTAGTATAGTACATCGTTTTCTGAAGATTTTGGGTTCATGGGGTCGGAACGGGTATGAACTACCGTAATTTGTGCTGAATAGGACTAAAACCGACTTTTGAACGTCGATAGCACTTTTTTTATATGTTCCATGCTAATTTTTTACACAAAAAATCTTCCAGCGGTGTGAACTTCGGTTTGTCTTTGAAAATATGTCGTTTTATTTAGTAATTTTCGCTCACCCTAACGTTGGGGTGAATAGGGAAAAGTGCTAGGGTTGACCCTTTTGGACTAACAAAACCTGACTAACTAATATGTTATGAGTAGTCGGTTATGTATTAATAAAATAAATTTATCGAAATCTACACATATGATAACCTTAAACCAACCTTTATGAATGGTGCTCTGATGCAGTGAACAAGTAAGTATGGTCGTGGGCAGTGCGGATAACGTGTTAAAATATAAGCATAGTTTGTTGCTATTTTTCATGTTTAAATAACAAACAAACTAACCTAGTGGTATTCAAGTAAAAGGTTCACAGTGAATATTAAGTAGCTTGCCAGAAATGGGTTTCTGCTTAGCTATACCTACCATTGTAAGTATTGAGTTTTGTATCATAAAGTCAAACTAGGCATTTATTACTAATGATTTACTATGTGGGGAGTGTGGGGTGCCTTTGATCACTTGCATGGGGTAACATTGACCATAATGACACATAGTTGATTATTGTCTGATTATGTCACGGTACTTATTGAGTTGAGGCAGATAATTTGATCTCTTCGTGTGATAAATATTGAAACAATTGCAAATAAAGTTGGTTTTTCGAAGATGGTAGGTAATTTTTATTTTTGATCAAAGTAACCCCAAAATAGCGTTAAAGAGTTGTAATATTTGACTGTGCGAACCGTTTTTTTATCTTTTCTTGAGATAAAATACTTTTGCAAGGGGTTACATTCGATTACCATTTAAAAAAACATAGGGTATCAAAGTAACCCCAATGTCAGTTTAAGTTTGATCTCATAGTTTTTTTTTTTGCGTACATTATTTTGTTACTTTTCTAGGTTTTAGCAGGAAAAGACTAAAAAAGTTGATGGTCCCATTTTTTTTCTTTCTTTACAGTTAATGGATAAAAATACCCATTAAATGTAGAAGCTAGCTATAGCTACCCATTACATGGAGAAGCTAGAGAAGTTTAAATTCCCAAATTGGTCAATGTAACCCCAGTTTACGGTAGACACCGTGAATCTATTCTAATAATTCTCTATTTATTTGAAAGAAAAATCGTTACAATACTAAAATATGCAATCTAAGATAAAAATGCTTTTCATATATAGTTACAAACTTAGTTCAGAATTTTTTTTCGTACAACTTTTATTAAATTGGTCTACTTATCAAGTTCAAAATAATTTTCCTAGAAAGTCTTTATAAAGTCCTGCTTTTGAGATTTTTTCATATTTGAGAAAACAGCCCTTATTGCCTGAAATACGGCAGTGATATTGACATTGACATTTGCTTTTTCGTATTTTGACTGCACTGTTGTATTTTTTGCCATGCTAATTTGAACCTTATCTCTGAGCGATGTTTTTTAATTTTCAGTCACGTCACAGATGTTTATGACATAACATCTAGGTATTTAGCCATTTAAAAAAAACTACAAGGGACTTTACAGACGTGGCGACTGCAACTGGTACAGGGCCTAAGCTATAATTTAAAATTATATTGTGATTTTTATATGTTTTTTTGTGTTTTACTTATTACCAAGTATGAGTTTCAACATTTTCAACTCAAGAAACTGAAATTTAGAGAAGAGACTCGGAAATTGGGTAAGATAAAGAGTCTGATGCAGATGGCGATGGCGGTATTGGGATAAGATAAGATATGCGTCGATATTCCCTGTCTTTCTTTGTGTCTCTGACTTGACTGCTGCTAGCTGTACTATATTCATTAGGTTTTTATTTTATACACATACTTTATTTTGTATCAAACTAAATGATAAAAAAACCTAACGACCAAAAAGAATAAAGAAAATATCTGATAGTCTTTAATACAACCCGCATATACGTAATGCACAGCACAGGCCTCTGAAGACCTGCAGGGCAATCATAGTCGCGCAATAAATGATAAAACATCGAACCGTCCCTATTGCACTTACAAATAGTGCGATAGGGCTGAATGTTTTATCATTTATCACGCGACCATAATTGTCTGCCTGGAGGTATCGGCCTTCACACACGACTTTGAATAATGTTTGCGGGATAGGCAGGTTGACGATTTTTAATCTAAGTATAGAAAAGTAACGCAAAATGAAGTGCAAAGTAATTTGAAATACACCTAGATAAACAATCAACTGAGTAAGGAACGTTATCTACATATTTAGGTAAATGATGATAAGGAAAGCTAGATGATGCGTATTTTTTCTCTGTCTTCTTGTATGCTACCTTTTTTACAGTTTAATTTCTCAAAGGAGGACAGTAGTTGACTACAAACTCAAAATAACACTCTTGAAAAAAATTAAGGGTCACTGACCTTTCACAGTAAATTGAGGTAGTGTGAGTGAAGGGTGTTTGTGTGTGTAATGGGGTAATTTGACAGATTCTGAAAATTCTCCCTGCTCTACCCCCTCTTAATTAAGACTAAGTTGAGGTAGCTATTCGATTTCATTAAATAATTTCGATTTAACAGTTCTGGGAAAAGTTGTACTATTTCATAGTTTGATACGAAATAGTCTACCGTTGTCTCGTACAAACGCAAATTATCTGCAAATTGGCTGGTGTAAGAGAATTTTTATCTAAGGCAGTGTGCATAATTTAATAATAAGTAACATTTGTTTTAGAACTCCTCGTTTGAACACACGACGTCACAAACTCTTTCACATTCCCTTTACACGAAAAAGGTATAAATCCAATTCCTTCATTGATAAAGCGTGTGAGTTCAAAAATAATCTTTTCTCACACATAGACATGTCTCATTCCCTTAGGTGAGTTTAAGTATATGGTACTTAGTGTTTTGAATGAATAGTAATTCTTGTAATGTAATGTTAGTTTCTTTTTATCCGTAAGCAATTTTCTTGTATGTTTGAATTTATTCATATTGCCGATAAATGTTTGGTATCTAGATGTAGTTGTTATTTCGTTCCGATTTTGTACATGTAAATAGCAACTTGTGGCATCTTCATTGGTTCTTGTAAGTATTAACTGATAATATTATTTTATAAGATAAATTGTACCGTTTGTGCCCTAATAAACATTAAAACATTAAACAATTTATGCACAGAAAAATGATCGCATGCTTTAAACGTCGAAAAAAAATCGAAACACACTGAATATAGTACGTTTGTACGGAACAACCCATAAAATGGTTCCTAGATACCAGCAGCGGCTGGTCCATAGAAGCCGATTCTCACCGGCTTGCCTAAAATTAATTGCTTACTAAAGTACCTAAGGTTAAGGTAGGTTTCTTTTTGTTCAGTGTTGCCTAGCAGAAATTTTCACCAGCCGCCACTGCTAGATACACCAGACCTGTATGTGCGAGTATAAAGGAGCTATGTAATGCAAAAGTATCGGATATCCTAAATCGTAAAGCTACGAACAAGATAGTTGAGGGATATACAAGACAGTTAAATCATTATTCTAATGACAGTGTACGACTAAATACCTGGTAATAGTACATTACTACAGAGGCCGGGACAAAGGGGGTTGCCGGCCGAAGACATATAGACGGCCGAGCGAAGCGAGGCCGGATAGGTCTGAGGCGGGCAACCCCATTTCCCACCGAGGTATGTATAGTGCTTTTCTCAAACATGGTATGAAATAAATAAAGTCTACTGAAAATAGTAACTTTGGATGGCTGTATCTCCTAAACGGTGCGTCGTAGCGCAAAAATAATCGAATTTTCGTTACCCTTTGATATCCCGTATACGCTTATAAAAAAACAAAAAGTTAAAAAAAAATTCAAAAAAAAACGAAAAAAAATTTTTTTGTATGAAAACGCACCCAAAATCAAATATTGTCTAGGGCCCGTACCAGTTGCAGTCGGCACGTCTATAAAGCCCCTTATAGTTTTTTTTAATTGGCTGGATGTTATGTCACAATTATCTGTGTTTGGAAATTAAAAAAGAGGACTTTGCCGGCCTTGGCCTGCAAGGTTTGTATGAAATTCCATTATCTATCAATCGTCCTAGCCGCACCTGCAACGTCATACTTCGCTGCCAATTATAAGGCACATAACATCAATATTTCATACCATGTTTGAGAAAAGTATTTATTTTTAAACGAGTATTTAAATCGTTTTAATAATTCAAAAAAGTCAAAGGTCATCCATCCTTCCATCTATTACACGCGAAGCATAACTTTCAAACCAATTTAGAAGTACAAGGTTATGTCAGGTTACAGAAATAATGATCCGTTATTTATGAAGTGATTCGTTAAAAACGATCAGACCATTCGTACCTACACTGAAGGATATCATTTAAGTATCGTGGATTTCGCTTGCGGTTGCCTCTAAGCACAACAACTAAATGTCATACCAATCCAAAAACAAGTCTGCAGTGAGCACATAAACCTGCTTAATTGAAGGGGTGAAAAGAAAACGAAATTGTGACAGGTGGCTAACCCATCGCACACTACGATTGTACCCAATTGGATGGTAAAATTCTTAACCCACATGGTTAAATGACATGGTTCACATATCTGCGGGCGTATAGCAAGTGGGATATCGCATCGTTGCGTCCCTATCGCGCTTACAAATAGTGCGAAAAGGATGACCTGACTTGACGTTGTATCGTTTATCACGAGACCAAGCTAGCCTGCCTGATGTGAGTGCACGTTTGAATTGGTATGAATATCCAGCGCGGGTGTGGAAAACCCTTCGCCATGGCGGCTGGCAATTTTAACGATTACCACAAAACGTTACGTATTACACGTTCCTTTTAATTGCCGACCTTTGTTTGATTAATTGTAGTTTATGCGACTGTTGAATAATGAAATACGTTAAAACAAGAGTTTGTATTCAGTCTCTTCTGGGCGAGAGCCACGTCTTTGCCTTCGGCTAGTCTGTGGCCAAGAGTAAGCCCATTTATAATTAAAAGAAAAGTAAAACTTCGCAATATAAGTTAATATCATATACTATACTCTGTACTTTTAGGTACTTAAAAAAATGTTAACAAATAATTTGTATATATATTTTTTATGGGATAGGAGACAAACGAGAAAACAGGCCGCCTGATGGTAAGCGATCACTGCCACCAATGGACACCCGAAACACCAGAAGTGTTTGAGGTGCCTTGCCGGCCTTTAAGATACGCTTTTTCCTATTTTATTTTTATTTTCGGGTAATTATACTTATCGGTTAACCAGCCAAATAAAAAATTACGTATCACCGAACGGCCTGTCTTCAACCTACTTGTTTGGTCGTGTAATGTTTTCATTTTCCCTCTAGGAGCTTTTTGAGGGTAGATTTTGTTTCCCTACTTTTATTTCAATAGCTAAAGATACATGCTATAAATTAGGCTAGTAAAATAGTGCAAAATTGGAATTTGTAATATCAAATCAAAAATATTAATTGTGAAATCACTGTGTCCAAACATAAATTAAGCAGAATTTTAAACGTGCAAATGATATGAAATAATGTGATGTGAAATTCAATAAAAGGATATTAAGCCTGTAGTTGAAACAGATATAATTAGTTGCACATTTGACAATAGTGCTAATTATTATTGAAAATGCAATTAGAACATTAATTTATAACTAGGTATTTTGAATGACTATATTTATGAACTTAGGTACTGAATAAGGAAAATAATTTATCTATTAGGCAAATATATAGTCATCTTTTTTAACATTCCCACATATAATAACCTAACCACAAAATTTAAATTTTGAAAAAACCCCCGACCGCGACCTAGTGGACCGATTTTTATGAAATATGGCTAAGAACACTCCCGACTTACTCAGCTTTCAGACAAAAAAAACTAAATCCAAATCGGTTCATCCGTTCGGGAGTTACGATGCCACAGACAGACACACACACACAGTACTGAAGGAGGGGGGAGTGGTGGGTGTTGTGTACTCTTGTTGTAGGCTTCTCGTCTGCGATGGTTAGGCCATGTGGAAAGGATGGGAGAGGATCGTGCGGCCAAAAGAGCTCACCTGTGGCGATCTACTGAAAAACGGCCGGTCGGAAGGCCCAGGTACCGATGGACCGATGAGGCCCAGAAAGACCTGTGTGACCTTCAAGTGACCGAGTGGCATCAGATCGCACAGGATAGGTGCGAATGGCGGAATCTAGTGTCGGAGGCCAAAAACTTCGGGTAGCTGAGCCATCGCGTTAAGTAAAGGTTTCATACTCATACTCATATTTATTAAATATATCAATTACAGGTCAAGCTTACATATTATAATTACAATCACAGAACAATTTGTAAATTTATATAGGTATACATTTATTTATTTTATTAATTTATATATTATACATTCATATTTCGAGTTAAGTACTCGTATTCCTCGACATTATAAAACGGCCGCTCAATGAGCCAATTTTTGAGTTTCACTTTGAAACTAACAAGAGAAGGTGCATCAGTTATAGATGCTGGTAAATTGTTGTATATAGCGGGGCCCATGACATGTATAGATTTGGCTGCCTTGGCCAGAGTACATGGCACAGCCGCTAATTTATGTCCCCAAATCTATCGACGCTGAATCGGATGTATCCACCAAAAATCGCTCTGAAGACACTGCACGTCATCGTTACTGAACGCATGCGTATGCATGTTTTTTTAAATTATGAATGGGCTTACTATTGACCACAGACTAGTCAAAGGCAAAGACGTGGCCTACGATGGAGTGAGCTGAACTCGCCCAGAAGATGCCTGATAGAAAATGTTCATACTAACGAGCGATTTTAGGTCGGCCAAAGCCAATACGGCGTCGATAGGTTCGGGGAGACCCTAAAACGAATAACAGTATAAAATACCACGAATTCTAAATAAAAATATCGAGACATCGGCATGTCGCCGCCGCTAACGTCGATAAAAAGATAGAAAAAAAAAACGTTCAACATAACGTGCGGATTTTTGTAAGCCACAGTATTCCTAGAAATAATTTTAAGGGATATACAACCACGATCAGAAAATATCAGCCCGGTTCTAACTTTTGATAGAAGTCTTTTAAAAGAATTAGCTTTAGACACGATATTATTCCTTGACAACCAAAGTGTCATTATAAAGTCAGCGTCTAAAATATTGAGACAGACAAAGGAATATGTTGTTGTTGTTGTTGTTGAATGTCCTAAAGCACCCCATAGGTGCATAAGGCCCCCACAAGATCCTTCCACGCCTTTCTATCTTGAGCCATCGCCTTGGCCTCGTTCCAGCTCAGTCCATATTCCCTCAGCCCGTTCTCTGCGCTCCGCCTCCAGGTGTGTACGGGGCGTTTGCGGGTTCGCTTCCCTCCTTGAGGCCGCCACTCAAACGCGATACTGGCGCTGTTGGTAGCTCCTCTTCGAAGGGTATGACCGATCCATCTCCATTTCCGCTGAGCCACTGCCTGTGCGATCGGAGGTTGTCGGCATACACTCCACAAATCCTCATTTCTTATGGTTTTCGGTTAGAAGATACGGAGGATCGACCGGAGAGACTTATTGACAAACACTTGTAGTTTGTGCGTCAGCCCCATTGTCACTCTCCATATCTCACAGCCGAAGAGAAGCGCGGAATATAGACATCTTTATTTTTATGGTAAAAGATGCGTTAAGCCCTTATACAAAGCTTTATAATAATATCAAGTGTAGCTACTACTTATAGGTATACCATTTTAAACTGAAATAAATTAAATTTGGTAAGAAAAAATTACCATGACTTGAACGAGAACGGCTCCGGAATCGAACCAGCGACGCTGCAGTGGACGCTGGTTCGACTCCCCGTTCGATTCTGAAGGCCGTGGTTACTGTTTCTTTCACATGCTTCCTAGCGTTTTCCCGGCATAGCGCCAAAGTCCGCTTTTCTGCTCAGTCTTCTCCACTTTGCCCGGTCTTCGGCATCCCAAGGTGTGAGATCGTTCTCTTCCATGTCCGCTGTCACGACGTCCAGCCAGCGCTTCCCGCGTGACCTAGGGCCTTGGACAGTGAGGTTGAGGCATCTGTTTCCAACGTAGTCTACCGGTTCTTTAGTATATCGCATTTATATCAGATTGTAACGTTATTCAGTTAGATACTCAGGAAATCGATCTACAGGGTTATTGAAAGAACATTCGGTAGTTTCGCCGAGATTGGTCTGTCACAACTGACGGGCCGCTTGTGTCGCGCCGGCCGCCGGATGCAACTCGATAAATCTGTCACTTTCCTAATGAATCTCAGATGTACGGAATGATGAGAGTCAGGACAAGAGTTGGTAACGTTTTTTAGCGTCTGCAAGATTGTTTAACAAGGACACAAAGATGTGTGGTAATCAAGTTAATATGGAAACCCTTAACAAGCTTAGGATACAAACTCCCAACTAATTTTGTCTTAGAGTATTTTTACGACACCAACTTCAAACAGCAACACTTATTTTTAATAAAACGAATATAAGATTAGACGACCGATCTGGCCTAGTCGGTAGTGACCCTGCCTGCTACGCCGCGGTCACGGGTTCAAATCCCGGTAAGGGCATTTATTTGTGTGATGAGCACAGATATTTGTTCCTGAGTCATGTATGTTATCTATGTACCCATAGCTTACTGTGGGACTCAGTCAATCTGTCTAAGAATTAATCTCCTATAATATTGATTTATTTATTTTAGATTTAGATTAGATATTACGTACACCTAATATCTTTATCCAAAGATATATTGTAATTTCGACCCTGACAGATCATATTTCAATCAATTTAATAACCTATTATTACAAGGAAAACGCCCGTAGAAACATCGTCGCAAATTACACCATACCGTGTTTGGCGTCATCAAGAAACTCGCTTTTTGTACTATTTTAATGCATTTCAGAGTAATGCAGGTAATTTATTAGTTCCAAGTAAGCCCGGCTTAGCCAAATTGACAACCTGTTGAGGCTACGTGGCGACCGAAACGCAGGCTAGCTCCGTCGCGCCAATGCAGAAAGATAGGGAGAGAGCTAAGAAGCGTAAGCGATTGTGTCGTTGGCTAGGCCCTGAACCGACACGGAACGTTTAATTTGGTCGAATGCCTTTCCAACATGCTCTACTTTAAAACTTGATAGAGTTAAGTTTAGCATTGTAGAGAAAATGTGAATAATATAGTACCAACGACAGAGTGGTATAAAACATTTCATTTCTTTTATTTGATGAAAGTACAAGGAACTTATCATTCATGTAGGGTCGAACTAAAACTTTTTCTTTATGTTAATAAGAAAACTACCGTGAGACACTGATTATTATATTAAACATGTAAAATCGGCCAGCAGTCTGCGTCGGAATTACATCGGAATCGCGCGTGCTCAATGAAAATGCTCCTCGTTACGGAGAGAAACATGTAGCGCTACCTTCGACAACTTTTCGCTATTACCTATTTTACACTATTTTTTACGCGCCACCTGGTGGTAAGCAGTCTCCATTGAATGAATGAATGAATGAATGAATGAATGAATGAATGAATGAAAGTTTGAAAGTTTATTCACAAGAACATATGGTGCGTTACAGTAGATGTTATAAAGTGTTTACATTGGAGATCCTTAATATGCTCTGCCACAGGGCATGTGAAAATTTCCATGTTCACTACATGTCAAAGCTATGTATGTGAATATGAATTGCGTACATGCAATGTCTTCCTTACAAACTAAGAATATTAGACTAAGAACACCGAATGCTTAGTGCTATATAATAAATGTTGAAAGGCATGCATGTTATCGTTACAATTATATTTAAATCATAAATTTATACTTAGTATTGAATGTCAAAGGATGTAAATTTCAAATGTTATCAACTAAAACTTATAATTAAAATATTCGTCAATCGTGTAGAAGCATGCATTACATAATATGTTTTTAAACTTGTTCTTAAACTCGGCATCGGAAAGTGTCTTAATAGCGGCGGGAATGTGATTGAAAATTCTTATACACATATAGTATGCACTTTTTCTTCTTATTTTTAGCTTACATGGTGGTACTGCCATTTGGTATTGTCTGAGTGCTCTATTCATCAAGTTATTAAATGGCGGAAAGAGTTCTAAATTTTGTTTTACAAATACAGCTGCCTCATATATGTACAGACTTGGAAGGGTAAGAGTTTCGATTCAGCAAATACAGATCGACATGGCTCTCTTCGATTTTTGCCGTAAATCGTTCGTATTAACCTTTAGATGCCAGAAACTCCAGAGTTGTTACATGCGCGTTGCCGACCCTAACACTCCGCATCCTTATTGAGCTCTGGCAACCTTACACACCGCCATCGGTAGGAGCACAACGCTAGTATGTGTAGGGTATTATTTAGCTGCGATTTTTTGTAAAGTGGACGTGAGGATAACTAGTTTGGACTGTCCTTTACATTTTTTTAATAATATACATATATTATATGTATTTTCTCTTTTAGGTGCTCAATGCCGGAATAGGGTTATAGCAAATAGTTCCGGAACACATATAAAACGCTTGTATGTAAAATACATATGTATTAGGTTTTTCCCTCAGAACCAATGCATGTTATTAATCATTGTTTTTATAGCTATTTTTGATACGAGCGGTTGTCGTAAACATTTTTAGTATTGTGATGTGTATAGCTGAAAATCAAATTTAATTAAGTTAAACTATTATTTCATATGAACTTAAATATTTCAAGTAAATCAATTTGAGTAAGGTTCTGTACTTACGGGTGTGGTGTTGGATCCCTTGCTGCGACAGGGTTCCAAGATCTGTGAACAAAACAGAAAAACATTATAAATATTGTTTATGGTAAAAATAAGTTAGCTACTTGTCTTCTACAGCCACGGATACAAGTGATTTAATAAAAATAACAATAGATACCCTTAAAACACATACTTTAAAATGAGTTAACTATTGGCTTCCATTTATAATTAATATCTGGGCGACCGAGCTTCGCTCGGTTCTATTTTAATATATCACGTCTTTAGATTAAAAAAAACTCTTATAAATACAAAAACAGAAAAAAAGACAAAAAACAAAAACTTAATTTCTGGCCGGGATTCGAAACCCTGACACCTACGATCTATCTGCGTACATTAGACCGACCTCGTACGACTGAGCTAAGCGGAATCGATGCGCGCGCGGCGAAATTAACGACCATATTTTACGTTTACTAACGCGAAAGAAAATTCGCGTTTTCCGGGATCTAAGGCTACGCTAGATCGATTTTTTACCCCCGAAAACCCCTACATAACAAATTTCAGCGAAATCGTTAGAGCGGTTTCCGAGATCGTCGGTATATATAAATAAATAAATAAATATACAAGAATTGCTCGTTTAAAAGTATAAGATATTTCCATTCTCCATTTTCCCATTAGCTCTTGCCCGCGGCTTTGCTCGCGTTAATAGAAAGAGACAAAAAGTGTCATGTCACTCTCCATCCCTTCAACTATCTACACCTAAAAAATCACGTAAATTCGTCGCTCCGTTTTGCCGTGAAAGACGGACAAACAAACAGACACACCACACACACTTTCCCATTAATATTAGTACGGATTATTTGTAACATGAATTCATGAAACAACCTCCAAGTCAAGGGTGAACAGACCTTCTGGGCGAGCTAGCTCCATCGTAGGCCACAGCTTTGCCTCGGTTAGTCTATGGCCTATGTTCTTATAAAATATAAAATTATAAAAAAAAGGTAAAACTAACCTAAAAAAACCAGAAACCAGCAAGTCACTTACAATTTGAATCGCACCATCGCAACTGGCGGCATAAGTGCAAATCATCAATATCGCTAATATTACTTAAAGGGGTTTTCCTTCATCCCTTGAATTATCTCCTCTGACGGGGCATTTTGCAATATGGCGGCCATTTTTAATATGTTACTTCCGGTTCCGTTTATATTAATTTCGTTCGACCAAGAGAAGTAGTTCTCGAGATATTTAGTAATGTGACAGATAGACAGAAAGACGGACAAAACGGCACCATAAGGGTTCTTTTTGTACCTTTTTGGTACGGAACCCTAACAATGAATGGGAGAATGACACGAGAATAAGTAATAATCATCATCTTGATGTCAAAATGTAAGTTTAATGTATGGATCTAATCAGTGTGGAAACACTTTAAATTTAGTTTCCGTTTTAGCCCGTGATTGTCACGTTTACTAAGTTTCAGCAGTTTGTTACCCGCTTCTAGAATACTTGAATAGGAAACTCATTCAACATCGTCTTGTTTCAGATTTTGCCAAGTTTCACATTATGGAGGCGAGTCCGTTGCAAATTTAAAGACAAAATATTTAGAATGAATTTTACTGTCTAATTTTTGTGACCATAATGAATTCATATAATTTAATAGGGTTAAACTATTCATTGAAAAAGGAACATTGCAGACATTACACATGATTCAAATTAAAAAAAACATTTTCCTCAACTTATCGGGTTTCTCCGCTAACCCCTATTATCACGAGTATAGACTCGTTGCTAGGGAATGCAAACCGGATATAACCGTAACCGAAATAATCGGTTATAACCGGTTATTTGATAATTTTTCATAACCGATTACTAAGAAACTCAAATAACCGGTGACGGTTATAATAGGCTATTATTTTAGGTCTGAAATTCAATGAATTTGGTTTCTAGTCACTAGAAAATATTGCTTTTTTGCCTGTGACTATCATTTTTTTTAACCGACTTCAAAAAAGGAGGAGCTTCTCAATTCGACTGAATGTTTTTTTTTTTTTGTATGTATGTTCCTCGATATCTCCGAGAATTGTGGACCGATTTTCAAAATTTTTTTTTTGATCGAACGGGTATAACCCCGAGATGGTCCCATTGGCACCAAGTCAGGGTCTGATGATGGGATCCTGGAGAAATCGAGGGAACTCTTCAAATGTTATAGGCACATGTAATGTTTTTAGTGTATTTTTCAAAGGTAAACCAGTATTTACGCCTGATGGTAATAATTTTATGTGGCTGAGCTGATGATGGAAGGTCAACTCCTCAATGGTTAGGAGTTAAAGGATAATTCTTTCACTAGTGTACATGTATTCGGACTGATACATATAATATCAATAGGAACCACTAAAAATCAACAAATAAATAAACTTTTTTAACAAAAAATAAAACCGCCTTCAAAAATAAGCGCGTTACAAAACACGGAGAAACTAAAAAGCAAAAAATAATAAACCTTTGAATTCAGATTTCTTATCGTATTGCAATAATCTAAACATCCAAATTATAAACAAATCAATTATTTTTGGAGTCGGTGTCAGCCTGCGTATGGTTGGGTGGGGCAAACAGGCAATAGCAAGGCGACGAAAAGGTCTGGTACCGACTGCAAAAATAATTGATTTGTTTATAATTTGGATGTTTAGATTATTGCAATACGATAAGAAATCTGAATTCAAAGGTTTATTATTTTTTGCTTTTTAGTTTCTCCGTGTTTTGTAACGCGCTTATTTTTGAAGGCGGTTTTATAATTCATTAATATCCAGTATACAAACGTTTATTGGGGATTGCCCGATGTTTTTTTTTTACTTTTTTTTCTCACGTTTCACGAATTCTAGCCCTGAAGCGCATTCCAATTTCCATAGTTGGTATCGATTTCAAGGATGCTAATATATTTAATAGATGGAATACTCAAGATCTGAATCTCTCCTTCAAGACATTCGAGAAACAGTAAGATTTTGGAAACTTTATGTTTGGAGGTCTTTACCTGAATATGAACGAATGTTGGTGTAGTGAAATTTGTCTTTGTTGGTTAAATTAGGTACCTAAAATAAGCAATTTACAAGCAGGAGTGGCACTAGTTGTCACAAATACACGTAACCTTATGAGCAATGACCAGCATAATTGGTACTTAACAGTATCAGTTGGAACTAATTTGACTTCATAAGATTTGACATAAAAAAGCTCATCTGTAGATAAGAATATAAATGTTTAAGTTAGGGCACTCAAGGTCTTTTAACACGTCATGTATTTTCACATTATTGTTTGTATGACAGTTTGTTGCCCAAATAAATTAAAATAAAAAAAAACTGCAAAAGCGCCTCTGTGTGGGGCCGTGGGGCGGTCTTGCGCCATCGTTTTGGGGATGGCTGTGCGTTCGGGTACTGTTTGTAACCGGTCGACTGTGCCGATAGTGTCTGTCTGCAACCGTTTAGGGTGGTGGGGGCATTAATAGATAATGCGTAGTAATGGCGGCGGCAGATATTCAGGCGAGCCTCGTTGCTATTATTACACTTTTATGACGTTACACTCTTCCAAATTGTGGAGACTACGCTAGTTCTCTTGAACTATTTACTTCATACAATTATAGTTTACCAGCACAAGGATGACTGCTCGTTTGCCTCTTGTGACAATAGATGATGTACGAGCAGTATAACTGTTCAATTTCTTTTTTTCTTGCGATATTATGTTACCTCATAAATGTGAACTCCAAATCCTTCAAATTTTCCGAATTTCGACTGTTCTGAAATGAAATGTAATGAAAAACAGCACACTGACCCATGTGCCTACAAATATTTGCTCGTACACCTGAATTCTCTAAGGGCCCTAACGACGCATCTCGAATATCAGCATAATGACGTCATTACTCCACTAAGGTCATCGCGACAGGCCCTCGACATCGACCCTCTGATTTGCGGGAAAAATACCAAAGTCAGTGAATCGGCACTCATGGAGGCCGGATGTCTGTAATTGAGTTAGCTGTGGTGCTTGTTAGAGGCTATGAGAATGGCGGATAGCGTTTTTCTACTGTTTCTGAGTTGTCTGTTTAGTTGGTGAATCAGCACTCAGGGTAGCTTCTTCTGTCCTTATGTCTTTTTCTGTCCTCATTACAAAGGAACATGACCATTTGCTTGGTTTTGTACATCCTATGATTCGTCTCTATCAGTCACTATCTGTTGCAGCCCCACTGCGTGATAAGGTTTGCCTCAGGTGGCTTTTTATTTAATCTGATGATTTATCTAGTTGGTGAGCTGACAAGTACCGTTATAGCAAATATTCACGTCGTATGACAGAATTATTTCATTGTTTTAAGTCCTTCACATCGTATATAAGAAAGAAAGGAGCCAGAAATACAAATATCCGATGCCAAGTAAAACACCGTCAGGAAAGTGGATTAATCCCAGTAAAACTACGTGTTAAATTCCTAAAATCACCTTCCGGATAATTATCTTTACTCAACTTTTAAAATCTAGAACACTTATTTTAGCAAAAATCCAGTAAAACAGGTAATCGAAAGACGTGTCTAATTATAACCGTTGCCCGCTGGTTTCCTAGCCCCCTATTTAAGAACTCGCGGCGGATACGAATCAATGCGATGAATAGGGGAAACGAATTGCAGAACCGATGAGTTTGCTACAGATCTCTGACTGATATCGGATACGGTTACATTGAGGACCATTCCGACTTTTGAAATAGCATCTGACTCGATATTGTCGTTTCAGACGGCGGATCCGATAATACGGCCGGGATATTTTAAAACTAACGGGATCCGGAACGGATCCGGTTAAATACACCTAATAACAGCAAGTTACGGATTTTAGACTCCTAAATCACTACCTATTCAATTTCATAGATGTAAACGCATAATCAAATACGTTCAGTAGTATTTGAGTAAGTATATCGCGAACACGGCGGGGACCTGTATAAGTTGGTCAATAAAATTAAGAGACGTGGCCCGCTAAGTTTCTTAACAGTGACATAGTAGATAGTTAGAAACTCTTCTCCAACTGAGGGGGGGCAGAAATCTTCTCAGTGGACTAGGAAAAGAAGCTGTGAAGATTTAATTGACAATTAGTACTTATTTTCGTAAAACACGTTTACATGACATAACAAAAAACATGTGAAAAAAACCGGCCAAGAGCGTGTCGGGCCACGCTCAGTGTAGGGTTCCGTAGTTTTCCGTATTTTTCTCCAAAACTACTAAACCTATCAACTTCAAAACAATTTTCCTAGAAAGTCTTTATAAAGTTCTACTTTCGTGATTTTTTTCATAATTTTTAAACATATGGTTCAAAAGTTAGAGGGGGGGGACGCACTTTTTTTTCCTTTAGGAGCGATTATTTCCGAAAATATTAATATTATCAAAAAACGATCTTAGTAAACCCTTATTTATTTTTAAATACCTATCCAAAAATATATCACACGTTGGGGTTGGAATGAAAAAAAAAATCAGCCCCCACTTTACATGTAGGGGGGGTTCCCTAAAAAAACATTTTTTTCCATTTTTAATTTTTGCACTTTGTTGGCGTGATTGATATACATATTGATACCAAATTTCAGCTTTCTAATGCTAACGGTTACTGAGATTATCCGCGGACGGACGGACGGACGGACGGACGGACAGACAGACATGGCGAAACTATAAGGGTTCCTAGTTGACTACGGAACCCTAAAAAGAGAACAATATTAAAATGAATAAACCATTATTTGGGCGATGACGTAACTGCGTGGCTCCGTTGCGTCGTTTGTCCCGGTGTAGGGTTGAATCACACCTTTCGGCCAGAAGTCTGCGCTCGCGATGGTGACCTGCAGCGGTCACGGCACTGGCACCACGAACGAATTGAAGTGCACGTAGTGACGCGACTGCAGCTGTTGCACCCTCAGCGCACAATTAAAAGCCTATTTTAGTATCTATGCCTACTTGAAGAATAATCATTGTCTCCAACAAATGTTACGTTAAACTAATACCTAGTGAAGGATCCTTGTTCAGCCCAAAGGCTCTTTATAAGTGAGCGTTTAATTGCCAAACTAAGTTATCTAAGTCCGATGAATCTATTATGGACGGCGTTCGGATAACGAACCTATTCAACATGGGACTTATATCCTCTTGGTATCGCTGTAATTATTGAGAATGGTTTGATTGCTGGATTATAGGCTGCGGGCAGTGCGGGTTCGA
Source organism: Leguminivora glycinivorella (assembly GCF_023078275.1). Lineage (NCBI taxonomy): Eukaryota > Metazoa > Arthropoda > Insecta > Lepidoptera > Tortricidae > Leguminivora > Leguminivora glycinivorella. The sequence continues at coordinate 20,989,542 of NC_062982.1, forward strand.
ATTTAGTTGGGGCAATTTTGATTACAGAATTAGAGGGTATTTGAATCTTTGTGGTTATTTAGTGACAATTTTCTACTATGTGTTATTATAGATGTAATTGTATGTTTTACAAAACATTCATAGAGATTATAGAAATTAATTTATTGACTACAGTGATATATTTAATGTCACTTGCCAGGTACAAGTTCATTCAAGCAATCCCGCTTGTATGGTGAGAACTCGAGAACAAAATTCACAAGTGCCCACCAGACCCTTTAGCACAACTTGCCTTGTCGCGTGTGAGTCCATACATCAAGCGTGACTTTAAGTATGGACTCGCGCGCGACAAGACAAGTTGTTCTAGAGGGGCAGGCGCGTTCTTGGTTTCGAAAGTGTTAATAATTTTTGGTAGCTGTATCCAATTTTGATAAGTATCAAGTCCTAGTTCATAAAATCTATTAGTCTCTCTCAAATCTACACCACAATGATACTAGCACTTTAATAATGAATAGCTGGCCAAGCACCCGGATATTATGCAAAACTGCCTGCGCCGGAGGAGTCTATCCACGGCCGCATCTGGAAATGGCCGGCTGCATCAACAAATAACATTTACACTGCTCTGCCACTGTGCTGTAATTACTAGATGAGTGAAACAATACTGTTATCAGACTCAAGATGGTTATTTCATGGACTGAATTTGTTAAATAATAGATTTCTTTTAATGTGCAAAATCGCAATAAAACATGATTGTAAGGAAACATTTAAAAAAGGCCCAGCCGCATCAACAGTAACATTTGCACTGCACCGACACTGTGCTTCAATTACTAGATGAGTGAAACAATACTGCGCTATCAAGAAAATTAGTTCACGGTCTGAAAATTTGTACAATTGTGACATAGTCTGAAACTCATGTTAAAAAAATATATAAAATCATATGATAACATGATACTTCATGTTATGATATTGCCTCCTTATGGTACTCCATAAGGAGGCAATTGGAAATGGTCTCGGCTGCATCCAAAATAACATTTACACTGCTCCGACACTGTGCTTTAGATGCGTGAAAAAATACAGATATCAGAGCTAAGCAAGTTATGGACTAATATAAATGTAAATGCACAGAATAAATTTCTTAAAATACGCAAATTGTAATAAAACATGATGGTAAGGAACATCTGGAAATGGCCGACTGCATCAACAATCTCTTCTATCTTTTATGGACCCTCCCTTCACTAGGATACTTATAAAACATATCAAAGAAAATAACATAAAACTATAATATCTCTTAAACTGACTCTACCTTTTTGCTTTGCCTCCATCTTGCATCTTACGTTTCTAACGTTTCGTTTCTACACGGTATAATTATATATTGCTCTATAGTTGCTTTAAAAATATAAAAAATAATTTTAAATACTTTTTTATCTCCCTTTCATGTTTACAACTCTCGAAAAATAGCTTCTTCCAATGCCCTTCATTATTAAGGTGGCTCGCTTTCCATACAAAAAATATCTACCATTTATTTAGTCACCGCACACTACAACTAAATAAAAATATGCGCATACATCTACTATACATTATCCGTCGTCGCGGTAGTGAATGAAATACATTGTTTCATACAGAAATCATGGACAAATCCTTGTGAATTTTTTATTAATTTTACGTAAATGTGCGTGCCAAATTTTGTGTACAGACACAGAGCCGTCATATTTCGCGCATTTTTAGTTGACATTGTCATCAGTGACATTTGGCTCTTGACAGTAATTATTTAAAGATATTGGTTTAGTTAACTCAAGCAGACTCAGAAATAATGACGCATTTTGTCAACAAAGATACATATCGTGTATTTCGACACTGCTAATGTAAATCGAAATGGCGTCTCGGTCAAACGACCGACTATGATGCAGAAGATCGTGGGTTCGAGTCCGAAGTTTTTTTAATCATTTGAACTTTTATGGATTTATTAAGTATTTTTTATTTTTTTAATGGAATATTTGACTATTACTATATTGCTTTCCTATTTTTTATTTTCATACAAAAATACAATACAATCCTTTATTATGCCTTTGTTGATAAAATAAAATATTACACGTCTGGTATAATACATTATACATAGGTCATAGTGTGGGCATAGTATTAGTAAAGTATTGCATTTACTGAGCTGGTTGACCTATGTTATTGTTGTGTGAATGTTTTTCTTCAACAACTAAATGGTTATATACAAGAATATGGGTAGCTTTTGCACATTGTAATTTTTCCTCAGTCACCCGTTGACCACGAACGCTGTAAAGTGTTTGAAACATCGGGATGAATTTTAAACTCATTATACGCGATTTAATCCGTTTTCATAGTTTTTATTTCATGAGTAACTATCGCGGTAACTGAAGACAATATTAACTAAATGGTTACAAATAATAATTATCATCAATATAATCTGGTCCAGGCAGGCAATTATGGTCGCGCGATAAATGATAAAACATCTGGCCGTCCCTATAATCGCACTTACTAATAGTGCGACAGGGACGGCCTGATATTTTATCGTCTATCGCGCGACCATGCTACCCGTGCTGTACTAGCTTTTGCCCGCGGCTTCGCTTGCGTTAGAAAGAGACAAAAGTAGCATATGTCACTCTCCATCCCTTCAACTATCTCCACTTAAAAAACATGTCAATCCGTCGCTCCATTTGGCCGTGAAAGACGGACAAACAAACAAACACACATTATCTTTGGTGAAATAACGAATTCTTCCACTTCAGGTTATAGAGTAACCAGCTTTTCCCATTTATAATAAACTAGCTTTTGACCGCGGCTTCGCTCGCGTAAGAAAGAGACAAAAAGTAGCCTATGTCACTCTCCATCCCTTCAACTAAATCCCCTTAAATAATCACGTCAATTCGTCGCTCCGGTTTTGCCGTGAAAGACGGACAAACAAACAGACACACACCCTTTCCCATTTGTAATATTAGTATATTTAGTATGGATTTGACATTATTATTTATATTTAAATCTAAATATATAAAAGAAGAAGCTGACTGACTGACTGACTGACTGACTGACTGACTGACTGACTGACATATCAACGCACAGCCGAAACCGCTGGTCCTAGAGATCTCAAATTTGGCACGTAGGTTCCTTATATAGTGTAGAGGAGCACTAAGAAAGGATTTTCCAAAATTCACCTCCTAAGGGGGTCAAATGGGGGTTCAAAGTTTGTATGGGGAAACAAGATTAGTTTGACTAATTTATTCGAAACTTCACAGGAAGATTCCTTAAGACATATGACTGAATACGTGTTTCAGGTTTTTTGAAAATTTAACCCCTAAAAGGGTGAAAAGGGGGTGATAAAGTCAAAAAATCAATATGGATATCGTTTTTATGGTTTATCGGGTCGCTGATCACGATAAATACAACGTTTTTAAAATCTAACGAGGCGGAAGTGAAATACCTTCTCCCCTGTTGTGGTGCAATGGGGTTTAAATATCAAAAAAATATATAAAAGAGGATATTGACTGACTGACCGACATATCAACGCACAGCCGAAACCGCTGGTCCTAGAGACGTCAAATTTGTCAAGTAGGTTCCTTATATAGTGTAGAGGAGCACTAAGAAAGAATTTTCCAAAATTCACTTCCTAAGGGGGTCAAATGGGGGTTCAAAGTTTGTATGGGGAAACAAGATTAGTTTGACTATTTTATTCGAAACTTCACAGGAAGATTCCTTAAGACATATGACTGACTACGTGTTTCAGGTTTTTTGAAAATTTAACCCCTAAAAGGGTGAAAAGGGGGGTGATAAAGTCAAAAAATCAATATGGGTATCGTTTTTATGGTTTATCGGGTCGCTGATCACGATAAACACAAAGTTTTTAAAATCTAACGAGGCGGAAGTGAAATACCTTCTCCCCTGTTATGGTGCAATGGGGTTTAAATATATAAAAGAAGATATTGACTGACTGATTGACATATCAACACACAGCCGAAACTGTTGGTCTTAGAGATTTCAAATTTGGCACATAGGTTACTTATATGGCGTAGAGGAGCACTAAGAAAGGATTTTTCAAAATTCTCCTCTTAAAAGAATGAAATGGGGGTTCAAAGTTTGTATGGGGAAACAAGATTAGTTTGACTATTTTATTCGAAACTTCACAGGAGGATTTCTAAAGAAATTTGACCCCTAAAGGGGTGCAAAGGGGGTAAAGTCAAAAGCACAATATGGGTATCGTTTTTATGATTTATCGGGTCGCTGATCACGATAAATACAATGATTTTAAAATTTAATGAGGTGGAAAAGAAATTTTCTCCCCTGTTGTTGTGCAATGAGGTTAAAATATCCAAAATAGCCATAAGTATAGCTTTAGTTTTTATCTTTACTTCTGGTTCAAGAGATTTCAAATTAACACGGAAGTTCCTTAGAGGAGCACTAAGAAAGGATTTTTTATAGTTCACCTCCTAGCATGATAATTTGACAGGGGCAAGGACAGGGACAGGAACGGGATAGGGTTAGGGATAGGGATAGGGACAGGGACAGGGACAGGGACAGGGACAGGGACAGGGACAGGGACAGGGACAGGGACAGGGACAGGGACAGGGACAGGGACAGGGACAGGGACAGGGACAGGGACAGGGACAGGGACAGGGACAGGGACAGGGACAGGGACAGGGACAGGGACAGGGACAGGGACAGGGACAGGGACAGGGACAGGGACAGGGACAGGGACAGGGACAGGGACAGGGACAGGGACAGGGACGGAACGGGATAGGGATAGGGATAGGGATAGGGATAGGGATAGGGATAGGGATAGGGATAGGGATAGGGATAGAAATAGGGGACGGGGACGGGGATAAAATGCAGGTGGCTCAGTGGGAAGGTATTAGTAAGTAGGCATCGGCGAGTATCCTGCATCCGTAATAACTATTACATTCAATGTGCTGTAAGAAGATCATTGTTTGCTTGCCTTTTATATGTTTACGTTTGCAATAAGTATAAGCAAAATGGAAAAAATTGTAAGCAAGTACTTGCAAGGAAGTACTTTCTACCCTACCGACCATAGCGTCGAGATACTGGCTATGTGGGTTGTATGAAGTTTCCCCAGTATAAATATTTAAATAGGTAAAATATGTATTTTGTATGTACATATTCGTACCTACTACCTACGCTGTGGTCGCTTTGTAACAATTCTACAATCATTGCAAGAATTTATTTTAAAGCAATAGTAATATGTGTAAGGTACAGTCAGCCAAAACCGGACCGTACAGCAAATAGATCAGTTACAATTTACAATGGCCCTCCAGTCGAGAATTGCCCCGCTTTACCTTAATCGAAATAATCGCGGACATCTGTACCTACAAAGAAACCTACGGATCCAAATGAAAATCTTATTTTTTGTAAACGTTTCAATAAGAATACTTTTATTACGCGGGCGAAGCCGCGGGTAAAAGCTAGTAATTATATATGTATAGCCCAATTTCGTCGGGAACAGCGTGTTATGTAATGGCGTCGTTGGTGTACAGTCGTCTGTCACGCCGTGAAGGTGCGTTCGATTCCCAGGATTCTATAAACTTTTTGTATTTTTTTGGATATAAATTTCGTATTTTTTATTGACCGAGCAAGAATGGAGAGCCGAAGGTATCAATTTTATCTTAGAGAACCTATTGATATTTTTATTGTCATTTTGATTTTCTATTTATTAAGTTGAGATATAAAACACAACTTTTAATACCCTCGCTAAATATAATATTTTATCGAAATTACTCCTTAGATAAAAAAAGTCCACTCACTCGTATTCTAATGCTTTACGCAATTGTAAGTAATTTCGCTGAGATGGCAATGTGCGGTATGTGGACCGTACATGAGTTTTTAAAGCATTACATTACTCAGTTAACTATTGCATTTTCATTTACTAATTTAAGATTTCAAAAGCGATTTGAATACCCTTGCTCCATCGAAAATAAACAATTAGAAAAAAAAATCATTCGAATCGTAGTTTAGAAACTAAAATTTATCTATACTTTTTTGGAATTTTTTAAAATATCAGATTAGGATAATTATGTTAGAAATTCTGAGTTCGACGAACCCAAAAATTATTACCATGTAAGAGAATAGGTTTTTAATCTTTTTTGTGGAAAACGCTCAGTAACTACTGTACGAGTACATATACATTTATGTATAATAATAAAACAAAAAATAGTGTCTCATAGTGTTGTGTTCCTGCCGGTGAGTAAGGCTGCCAGAGCTCAACGAGGGTGTGGGGTGCTGACGACGGGAGGACTTACGGAACTAATTTGTTCCGTCTATTGTCCTTTGAGTCGTCGGCAACCCAAACCCTCCTTTGAACTTGTACACTCCTTTTTGCTGTGCACACGCAGGAAAGGGGAGTGTACAAGTTTCTAATGGGGCGGCAACGCGCATGCGACACTCTTTGAGTTGCAGGCGTCCATAGGTTACGGTGACCGCTTTCCATCAGGCGGACCGTATGCTTGTTTGCCACCGACGTAGTATTAAAAAAAAAAGAGAAAAAGTTCTGGATTCGAACCCAGTACTTCCATGCAAATCATGCGATGGCACGTATTTACCGCAAGGCTATTTAAACAAGCTGTCGCCGCGTGAAATTATCGACTAGAAGGGATACAGAAACACTGTTTGTATGTGTGAGTGGTACTTAAAAATACTGTAAAATAGTAAATTTATTTACATTGATGGGATTAACGTTACAATGAGAAGTTGAATGTTTGTTGTAATACGTCAATTTTAATATTAAATGTTCGCGAAGCATAATTGAAAGTATATAAATGCCTGTACGACTCCACAAAAAAAAATAAGACTGGTAATTTGCAGATTAACGCCATCTAACGCAGCCTGAGCTTCGGGTAACCTAAGCGAGCCACCTTAAGTGTTGTTTTTTCTGTGACGTCTAAATAACAATTCTTTCATGTCCATGTCAGGTTCCCAATCCTTCCCAAAATCCTCAGTTCACCGAACATTCTTTACGTGCGTTGTATGTTGAGAAACGTCGTCATTGGCAAAATCCACCTCGGAAAAAAGACCGAGGAGTGAAAGCCATTAAAAAAAAAACATTTGCACTGCTCTGCCACTGTGCTTTGATTACTAGACAAGTGAAACAATACTGTTATCAGACTCAAGATAGTTATTTTATAGACTAAAATAAATGAATTTGTGACAGAATAGGTTTTTTAAAATATGTGAAATCGTAACAACACATGATGAATAGTAATGAAGCATTTCTTAAAATACGCAAATTGTAATAAAACATGATGGTAAGGAACATCTGGAAATGGCCGGCTGCATCAACAATAACATTTGCACTGCTCTGCTACTGTGCTTTGATTACTAGACAAGTGAAACAATACTGCTATCAGACTCAAGATAGTTATTTTATACACTAAAATAAATGAATTTGTGACAGAATAGGTTTTTTAAAATATGTGAAATCGTAACAACACATGATGAATAGTAATGAAGCATTTCTTAAAATACGCAAATTGTAATAAAACATGATGGTAAGGAACATCTGGAAATGGCCGGCTGCATCAACAATAACATTTGCACTGCTCTGCCACTGTGCTTTGATTACTAGACAAGTGAAACAATACTGCTATCAGACTCAAGATAGTTATTTTATACACTAAAATAAATGAATTTGTGACAGAATAGGCTTTTTAAAATATGTGAAATCGTAACAACACATTGATGAATATGTAGTTTTAAAATAAAACTACCGTGAGATGAGACACTGACATATTAAACATGTAAAATCGGGTAACTCACGTAAAATTGTCGAAGGTCGCTCGACATGTTTCGCTCCGTAACGAGGAGCATTTTCATTGAGCACGCGTGATGCCGATGGTATTGGATGTGGTGTCGACAATTTTACGTGAGTTACCCGATTTTACATGTTTAATATATTGATGAATCGTAATGAAACAAGTTTCGTATGTAAGAAGCGCGTGGCATCCGTTGGCTCGTTGGGTGGACGGTATTCGACAAACTGCGGGGCACCTCTGGATGAGACTAGCCCAGGACCTGCAGGGCGATTAACGGCTGAAATGATGATGATGAATGAAGCATTTGTTTCAAGAATATTTACTTGCTGCTGAAAATAGCAAGTAATCTAAGAGAGAGTATCTCCAGAGGCAAACTCCCTGTACTTGTCTTAATAAGATTTGACGACCGGTCTGGCGCAGTCGGTAGTGACCCTGCCTGCTACGCCGCGGTCCCGGGTTCGAATCCCGGTAAGGGCATTTATTTGTGTGATGAGCACAGATATTTGTTCCTGAGTCATGGATGTTTTCTATGTATATAAGTATTTATATATTATATATATCGTTGTATGAGTACCTGCAACACAAGCCTTCTTGAGTTTACCGTGGGACTCAGTCAATCTGTGTAAGAATGTCCTATAATATTTATTTATTTATTATTTATTTATAAGATACGCTCTGTGGTAGTCAGGAATAACAACTGATCTCCGCAACTTACCGGCTCGTCTTTAGTATAAATAACTGTTAAACTGAGAATAATCAGAAGCGGCTGAAATTAGCATAAGGCACTGTGGAATTATTCCAGATATTGTTTCGACTAAGCCAGTCCGACGATGCTAAGTTCTGCGTCAAGTAGTTGGCTCGCAAAAACTTCTAGTCAATTCATTGTAGTTGTAGCATTAAAAGAACATTTGGGGTGAGTTGCATCAACCGCAGTTAACTAGGTGTTTTTCAAAATAAATCTCGAATATCGAATTTCACCAGATCTGGACGTGTTTGGGCTCATTCTTCTCAGAATCAGGAGCTGATTCGATCCCGACGATAAAAAAATGTGTACAAAATTTTCCATACAAAATTCGAGTTTCCGATACGTCACGCTCGTAGTAAGTTCATACTAAAATCGTAAAGGAAAAAAAATGAGGACACATTTTTTAAATGTCAGAATCGGATCAGCTCGTGATTCTGGGAAGAATGAGCCCAAACACGTTCAGATCTGGTGAAATTTGATATTCCCGATTTATTTTGAAAGACACCTAGTTGACAGATCATCGTCACGCAGCAGGTTTATGGAAATGCACATACAAAAAGTATAGCGAACGCTAAATTAGGTAACATAATGTTTGGTACAACCGAGCCTTAAAGCTACAGGTGACTAAATTGACTATGTTAGTCATGTGAACATGGCGACACGCAAATACGGGAAATAAAGTATAGATGTAATTGGTCATCAGATCTTCGTACTATTTCGGGCTGTCTAAAGCTCGGGTCCACAATCCACATTCATCCATCTTCTTCTTCTTCTTTGCATCCTTTTACCCTCTGCTGGGGTGTAGGGCTCGAATCATATTTCTCCATTTACTCCGGTCTTGGGCAGTTTGGGTAATCTCCCCCCACCCCATGCCTAGCACCCTGAGCTCCTGCTGAACCGAGCGATGTCAGGTCGATGTAGGGCAGCATGGTTTGTGCTTTCCGGGTATATTCCAGGTGAGGGCCATTTTGGATAGGTGGGTATAAGGTTTTCTGAGGATGTGTCTAATCCAATGCCATTTTCGCGTCTGGATTTTCACATGGTTTCACGCTACATTACACAATACAAGTAATTTAATGTACGAGTAGCGGTCGGGGTGGTGTAGCGGTCCAAAACGTCAGCCGCGTTAGCTAGAGACCCGGGTTCGATTCCCGGCTTCGCCACCAGTGGGATTGACCGCTTTTTCTTTAGTGTATGGTATCTATTTCAGTTTCAAAGAAAAACTATATTTAAACTTGGTAAATTGGACAGGGTAATTTACACTAAAATCTTTGTAGTTATAGAAACGTAGTTTGCTATCATTATTTTCATTTAAAATCTGGCCAAAACATTCAAAATATTCGAATTGGAAATATATGCTTTAATTGCAAATATTTACCAACCAACCCCTGTTTGATAAACTAACAGTTTTATTTGACATTTTGCAGAATCCAGATATAAACTGGGATTACACATATCAAAAATAAAGCTAGTATCTTCTGGGAAATATACCTACAGCGCTTGGCAGGTTTTCATAAATATTAAACGAATGGTAAAATAGTTTCATGCAAGCTAAAATTGAGCCTCGATTTCGGTTGCATTATACTTATATTATACATTATAGTCTATACAAGATATTCAATGTTATAATACATTCTTACACAGATTGACAAGTCCCACGGAAAGCTCAAGAAAACTTTACAGCAATAAAAAGTACTCAAACTTAAAGACATATACACGTCCATGACCCAGGAAGACTTTAGTATCTGTACCTGTTACACAAATAAATGCCCTTCCCAGGATTCGAACCAAGGATCGTTGGCTTAGGAGGCAGGATCACTACCCACTGGGCAAGACCGGTCGTCAATATGGCTAAATACTGAGTTTTTTTTTTACGTAGCTGAAGATCTGAACGCTGAAGATCTGAACATCGTGACACCCGAGTCACCCGACTTGGTTGCCTCCCTCACTAACCTTAAGGCTACATACACTCTGATTGCTTTTAGATATAATTTGCCATATGATTAAAAAATAAAAAACAGAAATTATAAATATGGCATGCATTTTATATATAAGAGTTGGTGTAAAACCAGAAAATTAGAAGAAAACAAAATAATACAAGACACGGAACGCGAAACAGCAAAATTTCCTCCCGCGGACGCTCCGGCTATATTAGAATGAGCTCCCTTCCGAGGTATTTCCGATGAACTACAGTATGGGGTTCTTCAAAAAAGGAGTGTACACGTTTCAAATGAGTCGACAACGCGAATGTGACACCCCTTGAGCACGCGTCCATAGGTTACGGTGACCGCTTTCCATCAGGCGGACCGTATACCTGTTTGCAACCGACGTGGTATTAAAAAAAACGACGAAAGATACCTATTAAAATTCCTAAAAATCTCACGCTTGGGCTACCCAAGTGTAAATTCTTTAATACCTAACGTTCCGTAAAATTAGGCAGTAACAAAACAATATGGCATATAAGTTTGGAAGTAGCAAGTTTCGTCCAGTTTCGCATTATTGACTAAACGATCCGTAAACCGACAGAAACTCGCATTACTTTGTACATTGGGTTCGTTCGAGATGTAAGAACACTGGAAGTCTTTTACGAAAGTTTTTTAGAAACGTAACACGCAAGTAGGCAAGTCCCTGACTCTCTGCAATCTGCAACTAAAGAGTATTATAGAGAGTTACTGTCGAAGTAAAATGTGTAATCACAGTGCATAGACTGCCATCTCTTGACACAGGCTTAAAACTTTTGAACCTCAGTTTTGACAATTTGGCTCATATTCTTAGGCACATATCTAGATGTGTTAAAATGTCAAATATTAATATTAGCGCCATCTAGCTGAGCGTACCCCAAAGGTGTAATGCCATCTAGGACACCGTACCTTTTTCTGTATAGTACTCAGGTACGTTTATTTCTTAGACTTTATCTGGCTATACGGAGTTATAATATATGTCTTTGGTACCTCTATAATGGTTCAAGTGTAGTCAGAAACAGAAGCGAGAGACTTTCTTAGAATATGATCAGATCATAATGTCAGAAAAGATTCGTAATTTGGCGACCGGTCTGGCTCAGTCGGTAGTGAGCCTGCCTTGGAATCCCGGTAAGGGCATTTATTTGTGTGATGAGCACAGATATTTGTTCCTGAGTCATGGAGGTTTTCTATGTATATACACCGTGTCCAATAAGTCCGAATACTCACATTTTACCTCAGTTCTAAAGATATAGGGATCACAGGCCATCAAATTCTTATTTAAACTAAAGAGTATATTCCTCTTAATAAAATACAAGCACAAAGTACATGAAATTTCCGAAGTGTCTAAGAAAAACAAAGAGGTAAAGTGCCAACAAAATACTTGCTCGGCACGCAGGTGACGAGTAATTTTTTATAAGGAGAATCTGTATGTGATAAAACAGACGCCACGAAGTCTAAAATAAACTATTATGGGTACCGAGGATAGATAACGTTCCGGGCAACTAGAAAAATGTGCCTAGGTTCCAGAGCTCACCATCGGCCCAGGTGTGGGATGCAGTATGTAAGCGAGGTAAACTACCTTCAGTACTTACAGATAAAAGCGTTAAAATCAACGTTTTTTTCTTTAAAACCAAGGTTTTGGAGAAAAAAATGCCTTAAAGTTAAAAAGGATGCTTGGGAATGAGTATCATGTGTCCCAACAAGACGCACCTCCAGCACATTCGGCAAATGGTATTCTAGCGTAGTTTCAGACTAATTTGGCAGTTTTTTATCCGAAACATGAGTGGCCACCCAGGCCTCCAGGTTTAGGCGTATTAGACTATTTTGTATGGTCATACATGCTTTGAAGACTAAATTTTTATAAAATCATAAACCTACATCATTTCAAAAAGGTTATCGAGAGTATTTGAGATGAAATGTGAAGAAAACGGTGCGTGCCGCGTGTGATCCGTTTGAGAAGCGTTTGAGGCTGGTAAACAAGTTAATGCTGGAGTTATTCCAAAACATTTGTTGTGAATGTAGTAAATAAGAGTGCCATTCATAAAATATAATAATAATGTAGTAACTATTTGTTCATTTTGTTTTATTGGCTATTTGTGCTGTATTCAAACTTATTGGACACGGTGTAAGTATGTATTTATCAATTTAGGTATGTATATCGTCGCTTAGCGCCCATAGTACAAGCTCTGCTTAGTTTGGGGCTAAGTTGATCTGTGTACGTTGTCCCCAATATCTGTTTATTTATTTATTTGGCACCAACTTCGTGAGCTACTTCGCATTATCTAGTATAGCGCGCAACGAGTTCGCTGCGAGTGAGCAGCGAATTCGCTGTGAGTGCTCAACGAAGTCACCGCGAGTGTGAGTGCGTTTTCACATTATCCGATCCGATATCGGATGTAGGACCGATATCCCATACATGTAAGCCGCCATCTTTGATTTTTGCCTTTGAAATCCTTCCGACATCGCTTCGCCTTCGACATCGAAAACGCACAAAGGCCTAAGTGGACGCTTAGTGCGGAGCGTTCGGCGGGGCGTACAGCGGAGCGGGCGAGCGTGCGTTGACTCTTGGTTGACTCAATACTTGTATGAGCTTCCATTGTTTGGCACCCAATATGAGCGTGAACTCAGGCCTCACACTAAGCCGTTGTACTTTGCCGACGAAATCGCTACGAACTCTCCTCGCTTCCAACTCGCCAACTGCCACATCCAGCACTCATACCGCCGCCGCACTAGTTGGTAATTTTTCAGCCGGCTCGCGGCGTTGGCACCTAATTTATGGGGGCCCCGGCCACTGGGAAGGAAGGAGAATTACCATACGACGTCCGACAACAAAGAAACCGGTGGAAAGTGCTCGCTTCCTCCCAGATACCACCATGACACATGACGACGCAGCGTAGCGGCAAAACGCGTTCTTTCACTTACTGCTAGTTCAGACACAGCGGAAACCGCGCGGATGCAAACCGCGCGGATCTTATTTCAATGGCATAGTACTGGAACGTTCACATTGTTCATGTTCACGTTCACAATGCCATTGAAATAAGATCCGCGCGGTTTGCATCCGCGCGGCTTCCGCTGTGTCTGAACAAGCACTTACTTTACAAACTACCAACAGCGCAAACTAGAGAAGCGTGTAGCGATTAAGACAATCAAGGCATGCGTACTTTATTTTCGTACACTCGTGAGCACACTCGAAACGTCGCGAAAGGTAGTCTGGCTCTGTTGCGCCAATACGCAATAGAGATAGATATCTACGAGCGTTTCGTATCTTCGGCTACGCACGCAGAACGGCAGTATTAATGACGATAGATATGACAGTACTATCAAAATATTGCGTGCTTGCTTGGTGACGCATAACTTAACGTGCCAGACGCACCCAAAAAGATAATGATGTTTTGACCGATTTCGGTAGCAGGTCAGCAAATGTACTTTTTTAAAATTATAAATGGGTTTGCCTGGCCTGTGTGGTGATGGGTTAAGAATTTCACCATCCCCTTTCTACCCGTGGGTGTCGTAGAAGGCGACTATGGGATATGGGTTAAATTGTGGCGTAGGCGAAAGGCTGGCAACCTGTCACTGCAATGTCACAGTTTCGTTTTCTTTCAACCCCTTATTTGCCAAGAGTGGCACTGAAGCTTTAGTAGTTTCATGTGTTCTGCCTACCCCTTTATGGGATACAGGCGTGATTGTATGTATGTATGTATAAATGGGTTTACTCTTAACCACAGACTAGCCAGAGGCAAAGACGTGGCCTACGATGAAGTGAGCTCGCCCAGAAGATGCCTGTTTATAAATATAAAGTTTGTCGTTCCTACTGGTCTCAAACGACTCGATTCAGAATTCGTTCGATTCGTCAGATATTCGCTCTAGATTCAGCTAATATTCATCGTGTTTTGAACTTAAATTGGTCCGATAGTCCAAACAAACAGTAACCGTTCGTTAAGGGTCGCGACCGATTCCATCACGGCGCGACCGCGATTGTAACAACAGCTGAAACCGAACCCACTGACCTAAACCGATGGGAATGAAATAACTTTCTAGCAAATATTAATTCGTCACAAAATTAAATTAAAGTTACGAGTATCTATAGTCTATGAAGATATAAAACATTCATACTTAGAATGTATTACCTAGATGGGCCATTTTGTTTTTTTAAAGTTGTCCACCCCTCTTTTTTTGTAACATGGGTACGTTTTACGCGATTCATACTCAGAATCGCGAGGTCTTTCGATTCTGATAGGAGAAAAAAATGTCCCAAGATTCCCATTAATTTTTCAGACCTTCCATTCCGTTACCGCCTTACAAAATGTATGAAAAAATGGTAACGGAATGGGAAAAAAACTTTAGGACACTTTTTTTTCTCCTATTAGGATTGAAAGAGCTAGCAATTCTGAGCGGAAACCACATAAAAATTTCCAAATCAAAAAAAAAAGTGGGGTGGACAACTTTGAAGAAAATGGCCCAGATGTCATACGCGAATGACTCTTCTTTTTTTGAAAACATTCTTACGCAGGTACATATGAGTACATAGGTACATCATGAAGTTGGGAAAAGGTCTAGATGATGATGAGAATGTAATAAATATACAGTCATATTGTTACTTCAAAAGAGCTAAGACACTTATTTTTACTGAAGATATTTACTCTAGGCATGGGGCATATAAGATTTTTTTTTTAACACAATGATAATCCGCTATGACAACTAATCCCAAGATTTGGCGTAGGCACTAGTTTTACGAAAGCGACTGACATCTGAGCTTCCAACCCCTTTGGGTTAGTGGTAACTAGGCCTTATTGGAATTAGCCCGGTTTCCTCACGATGACTTTTGACTAGCAGAAACGTCTGCAATCGATGCCACTAGGCTTAGAATAAATTTAAAAGTGGAAAATGTCTGCCTTGGATTTTGCACTTTTAAATTAATTAGTTTTAAGGCTCTGGAAACTACTAAAATTACTTATACCTCCTCATACAATAACAAGAAACGTCAGACAAAATTCATACTCCAATATGAAATATAACGCATTGCACCCATTCAACACGTGTTCAAGGAAAACCCATTACTCAAATACACTACACACTAATCCACGTCCGCTCCCGACCGGTTCTGTCTGGTTTAAAGCTCTCTGAACCGGTTCGTACCGGTTTCAACCGGCGGTCGGTCAGGGAGCGTTAGGGCGTTATTGCTATCGCAGAGCCTACAAACAAGTTTGACTCAATTTTTCACCCCTGACGTAAAAACAACGGGTTGTTATAAGTTTGACCTGTCTATCTGTCTGTTTGTGTGTATGTGTGTGTGTCTGTCTGTGGCATCGTAGCTGAAACCGATTTAGATATAGTTTTTCTTGTTTGAAACTGAATTAGTCGGGAGTGTTCTTAGCCATGTTTGACGGAAAACGGTCGGTTTTTTTTTCAAAATTTAAATTTTGTGGTTAGGTACAGCCAAACTGAAGTGTTAGCCCATTGTGGTGTGAGGTATTATGCCGATTTCTTAACCACCGGCACAACACTAGAGGTGCGAGATGAGAGGGCAGGCTCTACGTATTTGGCTTCGGTTTTCTGTAAAAATGTAAACACAAACTTGTAGATGGAGGCCCCTATTGCGCAGTATACGCGCATCATTTCCCTGTCCGTGTGCATGCAAACGTGGTCGTTTCGAGTCGTGTCATCGTCATCGCGCACGCACACAACGACAACTGTACGAGTATACTCAATGAGCTAACCACTACGACAAGGCCGCCGGCGGCTTGTCAGCTCTCTAGCATTATATGCTCTGATGAATCGTTTTCTAGATCAACAGAATTAGGTATATCTAGGTCAGCAGTTCTCAAAAAGTTTGTTCATAGCCACGTCAGCAAATTTTAATTGATCCTATTTTGTTACCAACATTTAGTGATATAAGTCGACTTTCGTGTAATTAGGATTAGGATAATTGTTATAATTTAGAAAATATAGAACCTTAATGGCCAAATAAAACTTACTAAAATCTCAATTCTTAAAATAAATCTCGGTAACAAAAAAGGAATAAGAAAAAAAATACTTTTTTCCTTAATTTTTGTACAAACTTTTCGACAACTGCTGAGGTAAAGATTCTTCACCATTCGAGTCTCACACGCTCTGCAAGCACGGACAACTGCTCGGAGTGCGCGCGACTGCGCATCGGAGTGACGGCCAATTCCGCCTGTGTGTGGAAAAAAAAACAACGGCAGATGAGTAATTGGAGGAATTGTTTTAGTTTATGCCTTGTTTTTGGTTTTAGATAGTACAGGGGTTTTATGTCAGAAGGGTTTGAAATAGGGAGTAAATTTAATAGGGTTTGTTTTTCAATTCTGTCAAAATCAAAACGTTGTAACTAAGATGATTTTGATTACGTAATTGAGAATATATTTGCTCAGGAAACGGCCCGGTTGATATATTCGCCCTGAGCCTTTAAATACTTGTTCAAAAGCTCAAATAACTTAGGATATTTTGGTGACGGTCCGTGGCTATTTGGCTAACTATACGCAACTGGCTCTGAAGAGCTCGCGCCAGTACAGAAGAGCGATAGGACTGGATGTTTTTCAAAAAATGTTCCGACTATCGAATTTCACCAGATCTGGACGATTGTATTCCATCAAAAATAGCACATCCGGTATCCGGCTAGTACGTCACTATCCGGCATCCGGCCAGATATTAAAATAAGGCACGATTAGGCCGGATACCGAATAGTAACCGAATATTCGGTGCATCTCTAGTTTTTACCGGTAAAAAACCGGTTCCGAGCCCTGCAGACTGCGTTTCGATCGCCATCGAAGCATGAACGATTGGCACTTCGGCTAAGCTGGTCTTGTTATAGTTCCCAAGCAAGGATTAAGGGCAAACACGTCGGTGTACATTTTTAATCGATAGCGAGCGTGTTAGTTATCCCCGACATTAAGGCGATGAGCGGCCGCTTAACTTGTCATCTCGCCTCCGTGTAATCCAACTAATGCTGCTATAACTAGGGGCTCAGTACAATAATGAACTACTTATGTACAAATATTTTTAGGTATTAGTTACGTATTCCTAAGGATGCCGAAGACCAAGCGAAGTGGAGAAAACTGAGCAGGAAAGCGGACCCTGGCGCTAGGCGAGGAAAACGCTCGGTTGAAGAAGAAGTTACGTATTAAGAAAAAAAGGGGCATGCCTTTACCTAATTGTAATTACCTACACAGCCGCCAGCTGAACCTATTTCGTGTGTCGTTTTTAAGCTCTAACTTCCCGGTCCGCCGGCAGGCCTCTCGTGTGACGCTTCGGGCCTTTGGCTCTTCGCGAAGCTCGGCCTTCGGGCTTCGACCTTTGCCCAACGGCAAAGGTCGAAGCCCAAATGCCGAGCCCAACGGCTTTCGACCCCCCAGCTCGATTTTTAGACACTTTTACTATTGTTCTTTGTGGGAGCAAACTCGCAGCTCAATGTTTTTGAAACACGTTGTAGAAATTTTTAAATCAAATTATGTTGCTATTGTTTCCTGGCTGATGTGAATGCAATAAATAGTCGATCGACCCGATTTAAAGGCTTTATCTACCTCTAGATCATATTATATCATCGAGTTATAAATGGAATGGAAGGATATCATTTTTACGTATGTATATCAAAATGATAACCTTTTCCAAATTGAGATTCGCCAGATTTAAATTATGTGTTCCTCTTTCGTTCCATTTACATTATTCACACGAGCCGGATATTTTGTTGCACAATTTATCGAATTCATTTTGTAAACATTACTTAAAAGGGGTTTAACTGTGGATAAAATCAACTCAATTGGTTAAACATATAAAAAATTCATATGTACAACATTTATTCTTAAATATTGTCGACTTGTCCACGAATGAAGACGATTTTACAATACATGCTGGTCTTTGATTTTTCGAAATAGGCACATAAAATACTACTTTGCGCACTGACGTGGGAAAGTAGCATCATGTGTAATGAAAAATTACGCGGACCCCAAAGTTACGCGGACCTCAAAGTTACGCGGACCTCAAAGTAATAATTATATCTGTTTCACACTACTCATAGGCAATTGTTGCAATTGTGGCAGAATTTTTAGACATAGGTTATTTAATGTGAAAATACCAAAATGTTAGCAATGTAAAAACAAAGTTAGTTAGTCTAACACATTCCATAGATAAATGTTAAGCAGTCTATAAAAATACGGGCGGTGTAATTTTACTCAAAGAATATAAGAGGTGCCTATCCTCCCACCGTGTTAGCAGTAATGGAGATACAAGGCTAGGCGTAGACGGAAATGGGGAACCGCTCTTTGTAGTTAATGCTGGTGAAAGCGTAGTTTTTGTAGCTGCGCGAGGAATGAAACAAGATTTTTAATGGTTAAGGTTTTTTTGGATAGCAACTTTTTATGCTTGACGTATTATCGGTCTGGCAATAGAGTAGAAATCAAAAAGTGATGTTTCTTTATTTTCCTTCGACGTCAATTTAAAAATGGCATGCATCTCACACACGAGTTTTAGGGGCATTCCACGAGAAAGCCATGCTATTGCCCCGTATGGCAGCTATATCAATCAAATCCGCAAAGCTCGAGAAAATACTGCCAACTGGTTAGCCAAATCATGAAAGGTTGTCAGACACAACTTCGCTTTCTTAGCGTCTTCAGAAGTATTAGAATAATTGCATGTCGTAAGCGACATTCTCGTGGAATGCCCCTTTACTTCTTTTTATACGCAAACCAGTGTCAATGATCTTAAAAAAGCTTTGACAAACAAAATTGTAATTTGTAATTTTTATTTTATTATTTCTTGAAAATTTGTAACCATCATCATACGAATAGTAATATAAGCTGAAATGTAAATTTTAATTGTGCAAAATTTGTATAAATGACAGAAATACACTGTACTAAATCACTTCAAATCCATAACAAAGTTGCACATCTATAATCGTGTTCCGTGTTTTCTGTAAATCAACCAGTTCTAATGTTTTCTTAAAACAAATCAAAGAAAATAACCTAAATGGCAAAATCGGCGAAAGAAATAAAATACCAAATTAGTCACAAACATCATAATGAGACCTTGTTTGTTTCAGTAAGGTCAGACAGCAGTCGCTTACATTTAATACATTTACATTTTGACCTTCAGTAAATCAAAGAAAAAGTATAAATCAATTATATTAGCCAAGATCAAAATAACGCGTAAAAAAATTAAATGAAGACTGCGAAAGGAAAGAACGAAATCTATAAAACTACCTCTATGATGAAACTGTTCGTGACTATGTAATTCATTAAGAAATGACCTAACAATAAATTCTAGGTTTTTAGTTTGCATATCCATCCAATAGGTAGTATATTGCGAGTAAACCTCAAATAATGGTCGGGTTTTCCACCTTTATTCTATTCTGTACATCCCACCAATAAAATCAAATCCATGCGGTCGTGTTTTCTTTTTCGAAGAGTGAATAAAAGGGGTTTTTCACTTCTTTTTAACGCATCCGAACAAATACCGGCGCTCACTGTTCGAGTACAAAATTTGAATTTAGACGGGATTCGACTAATTTCAATTTAGAGCGACTGTCATGTGAGATCGGGGACTTCATTTAATTTTGGAATTCCTTTCTTTACTAATGTGATGAGTTGGAAAATAAATAATCAAGAAGAGAAGAAAAAAATGTTAGAAAGGAAAAAAATAGAATTGTTAAGTTAGAACCAGCACAGAGTAACTTTTTTTAAATCTTTGCCTCTTTCTAGTGAATACAAAGGTCAAAATGTCACAGGTAGATAATCAAAAACTTGTTAGGTCGATAAACCGTTATGAATAACGGCAGTATCTATAATAAAATTAAATGTAGTGCATAATAGCTGAAAACTGAAAAATGAGCATAGAACCCAAATGAAAAAAGAAAACTTTGAAACTTAAACAACATAAGAAACCAAAACTAATAAAACCCCCGTCTCAATTTACCAAAAAAACTCACCCTTCGAATCCATCGGCAGACGTAACCCAAAACTGCGAAATAAAATACACCCAAGAACAAAGGGAATATAATTTAAAGACAGAAGTGCTGCATATATCATACTTCTCACGTTGAAACTTACACACGTAGTCTTCATTCTTTTATAAACTTGCACCGGGTGTGACTTTTAAATAAGATCGTGTTACACGTGGGTATTTTTCATGGAAGCGCTTTGGTGCCATTGAGTCGCTTCTGTTTTAGAAATTTAAAAAGGTTTCCAATTTAAATTTATTGTAGAACAGAATGGAACTGAAGTGACAATGTAAAATTATAAACAGAAGGATAGAGGACCATGCAATAATGTCATCTTAGTAGCAGCTGGGGACTGATCACACTAAATATGGTGACACCACTGTGACTTATGCGACATACCTACTCCTAAATTCCTCACGAGACAACTTCTAACAGTCTAGTTAAGGTGTCAATCATTTGTCCCATTCAATGAAACGATAATATCCCTTTGTATCACATCACAAATCAGCGTGAGAAATTAAGAGATTGGAAAGAGCACTAAGATTTTTGACATGTAGCTAAGAGGCGGTGTTAAGATCAGGCAGAATGCTTGAGTTGCAAGTTGCAACTGCGACCAGGTATAATGATGTCATCTGGTGCTGGTGGTTGAAGGTTACGTACGAGCGTAGATTCCTCGAGGTATCCCATGTTCAGCAAATAAACATCTAATGGCTGATATGAAGTGAGGGGTGCGGAGGAGCGTAGCTGAAGCAAATCGACGATACTTTTAATACTAATCAGCTTATTCTAACACACACTACATGATATAAGTAGTTATGCATGCTACTGGATTGTTTCAAAACAAGATGAGTGAATCCAATTTTTCAGACTCTGTAACATCAGAATCGGCATATGGCGCCTCGATCTTTTTTCATATGCAAATCGCACACGGTTCAGTTTTGCTCTGCTGTGTTTACGTTAGCCCAGTAGCTTTGTCAGAAGTATACTGTTTCAAGAGTAAAACGTGGGAGCCGGTCACGTGGCCGGCTTTTTACACGTTTTTATTGCGTTATGTGTTTTTTGCTTTTTATTTTCGGAGTTCATATTATGGTATTAATCGATATAGAACTGTGTTTCCATTTTGATTTGGAAACAAGGCAAACTTATTGATAAACAAAATATTGTAATACAACATTAGTTCCGTGTTCCGTATTAGTTTCGATTAAGTTTTCTCTTTCAACAGTTTTCAACGGTTTAGCATCTTATATGAGTGAAACTAATTAGTTGCAAAAAATGACTTAATTGGAAATTTATGGACAGCTAGCACTTAGCACTGACACTTAATTTGCTATTCTAGTTTTCGCCACGGAATATACTAAGAGCTCCTCGCTCTGAAATGAACATACCCTTAAATTTAACAAAGGGATATCTTCCCACACATTTGCTATTGAGTTAGGACATTCTCAAAATTACAAATTCCCTCATACAACAATCGCGGGCAAAACAGCCTGACCAAATCCAACCCTTATCCCAAACGAGGAAAGGTACACCAATGTGTTGTTGTTAGAACATCTTTATCTGCGTGTTCCAGTCATCAATCTTCTGCCTGTTTTTACCTTCGGCCGGGCATTAAGACAAACGAACATGATAATTAGATTAATCGTCATGTTCACTTTGCTTGGCGGCTTCTTTTAGTGAATCTTTCTTGTGTCTATTTTCGGGGGGCGGTTTGTGTGATATTTCATACGGAGGTTTTTATTACCTGTTTCTGTGTTCTGGTCTTTGTGATTATTTGCTCCTTCGATTTCAAGTTTCTTTCTCGTTTCATCTTGAGCTTGACCAATCATTGGAATTTAGAGGATACTTTTTATGGCAGATAAGTTTCTATCAGTTATCAAATATCGTGACTGAATTATCGATCCTTCTGTGATATCTTATCTTAAGGACTTACCTTCATCTAGAGTACGTTCCTAATGAGAAACCTTGATAAGAATTACTGCTTGTACAAGTCAATGGTATCTTTCAGTTATTTTGACATTATTGCTATAATTTTGTGGAAAGTCAAAAGATTTTTAGCAAACAACGACGCTGCAACTAAAGAGATGACCATAGCAAAATTAAAAAAGTTTTTTAGACTACGAAAGCACGACGCAACCCTAAAACCAGACAAAGACACGGAAAGCACTTCATACTTTTAAAAAGTTCCCGGTAACGGTAGATGCAGCTGATATTCAAATGTCTATTGGCCGTTTGAGGATATCCTGAATATGTCGTTTCAACTTTACCAAGCTTTAGAATCTTTACCAAGAGTCTAAACGTCAAAGTAACCAGTATTTAAAAAACAGTATTAAAATTTCGTTCATACCTAAAGTACCTACATAAAACGAATTACTAATATGTATCTGAATGAGGCCTTGTACCTGTGCATAGTCTGTGGACACAGGACAGATACCCTTGTATCTAACGTTTTCCTCTTATAATTACCTTGAGTAATAGACATCATCAAATGAAGCAATGGTTCGACGTTTTGAAAGCAGACATCAGCGTTAACAGGCTTAGGGTCTCCCCAAACCTATCGACACGGAATCTTTCATCGACCATAAATCGCTCGTTAGTATGAACAATTGAACATGCGTACGCATGCGTTCAGCGACGACGACGCGTTAGCGTCCATACTAACCAGCGATTATTGGTCGATAGAGCCGATTTGGCGTTGATAGGTTTGGGAAAACCCTTACACGACAAGACCGCAAAATGGAGAAAGGGATGTAAGAAGCGGACCCTGAAAAATTTCCGGTTAGCGCTAAGTAGAAGAATAAGAATAGCAATGGGTTGACCACACCTCGGACACTGGCGATCAAATATATGAAAGAGTCGCGTTCATAGCACACAGTCTAAGCTTGTGTAGGTGAATGCGTACTATTTATGCTTGTATGAGAAATATGACAGGTCGACTGTTCGCGTTTTTGACAGGCGGTAACTGTGAGGTAAACGAGAAGGGGTGGGCGGCAATTTCAGCGGGGAGCGGGAGTGGCAAAACTGTACGATAGTACTCTTTATTATAATGTGGCTTGACTAAACACAATTAGTTTGTAAAAATAAACCACCATCGCACTTTGAGTCACTCTTCTTACAAATGTCGACATCATCAGCTGTTTTAAAACGATCGACTCGCTCCGCTCTTCCATAGCAACACACAGTACTCTCTGTAAAGCGCGGCCATTACTTTTTACAGCTCTGATTGCGTCTAAATGTTGTTGCATTTCCTCAGAATCTGTCTCTGCTTTTAAAATCTCGGGGAAAATCTGACAATCTCAATGGTCGCTTTAACATGTTGTCATTGCGAATTAAAATGAAGTACTTTTGCAGTAGGGTTTGATTTTAGAATAAAAAAACTAAAGCTGTGGTTATTTTTGATTTTACTCTTTTTGCTGGTTCAGGCTTAACCGCAACAAAAATATTAGGTACTTCTGGTCAACAAACTTGTTTTATAAGCCACTTCGTTCGTGTGGACAATAGTATGAGACTACTAGCTGCTCTCATTATTATTGGTGCTTCTATTTCCGTACGAAATGTCATGAAAATAAACATAAATGGACTGTAGCAATATATGTCCTACTTCTGCAACTACTTCCTCTAAATTTATTATCTGCAGAAATAGAAACACAGCGACGCCAACGAAATGAATATCGAGAAGAGTATATAAATGATGCTAAAGTACTATCTGATACCGTTATCTCTTTTCCATCAAATCAACCTGCAGCATTTATACATATGTACACATAGGTACATTAAACCAACATAACAACATCACACTATTAAAAAAGTTTTGATTGGATAGTCGCATTTTTCATTGGCTAACATAAAATTAATATTATAGGACAGTCTTACACAGATTGACTGAGGCCTACAGTAAGCTCAAGAAGGCTTGTGTTGTGGGTACTCAGACAACGATATATATCGACGGTGGAAAGGAAGAACCACTTAAGCGACATTTTGGTCGAAAATGAGTTATACATATCATTGGAATCAGCGTTTTTTTCTGCGTCGTTTGAATTGGGTTTCACGGCGATCCGATGACTTAAATGTCGCTTAAAGTAATTCACGAATGAGGTCTGAATTTGAAAAACTACCCCTTATGCGACACACAATTTGAATAAAATATTATCTGTGTCACTTAAAACCTACTCCAATATTACCATAGTCGTATAAACTATTTTTAAAAAGAGTTCGTTTCCGATGTAATGTCCCTTAATTGATTATTCCGGACACATATATCTTGAATTCTGTACTTAAGTGGTTCTTCAAAACTGCTTAATAAAACGATTGTCGGTTAAATGAATGTTATGAAAAATTACGTTGTTATTTAATTGCTTTAAGCGACACTCCTTACCGCGGCCGAACCTGTCGCTTAAAGTATACTTTATAAATGCGATACGTCGGTTAAGTGGAGATTGAAAATGGTATGATAACGGTTAAAGTGTTGCTCTAATCTATTTGATGTCGGTACAGTGAACAATTTTTGGCGCGAATTTCACGCGAATGGTGCTTTACTTATACAATGGAATGCAGTGGGTCGCTTCAGTCAGCGACGAACACCGGAGTGCGGCGGTTGTGTCGTCGAACACCGGAGTTTCGTGTCACGATGAGGAATATGACGAAGAGCGTACGTAATAAACATTGTGATGTTGTACTTTATTCTAATAATACTTAAAAAAATATAAACCCAACATGATTGTGATATCAAAAACTGCCTAAGTGCTTAATTATTAACTAGTTAAGTGTTACCATTAAAACATTGTGATCATTGTAATTTGTATATTTATACACTTACCAAAAAGTAAATAAGTTAGCTAGCTACTTAAGTATTCTTAACAATTTATAAACACAAAACTATTGTGATCTCAAAAAAGTGCCTGAGTACTTAATTATTAACAAGCTAAGTGTTACTATTAAAACATTGTGATAATTGTAATTTGTATATTTATACACATACCAAAAAGTAAATAAGTAAGCTAGCTACTTATTCTTAATAATTTATAAACTCAAAATGATTGTGATCTCAAAAAAGTGCATACTTAATTAAGAGTTATTTGTTAGAAGTAGATTTATTTTATTAAAATAAAAATACACGTTAATTTCGTATAAGTATTTTATTTTTCTCCTTAAAAAACGCACCATATAGCGTTTTTTAACCGCAAATATATTCTAAATTTTTCAATAATATGAAATAGTTTAAAAAAATATTAAAGCTAGCGTTATAATTCACAAAAAAGTGTCGATTTAGTTTCAAATTTCTGGGATACCACTTTAAATTGGCACGTACTAACTGCCCATACGACTGTTGCTTAATTGAATATCTTAGAGACAAGTTAAGGAAGGTAAGTGGCTTCAGTGAGTTTTATAGTACTATGATGATGTCGCTTAAATGGTTCTTCCGGGAATATTTTGAGGACCTTTTCAATTAAGCGACAACATTTTCAGGATCCTGTAAGATTTTGGGGTAAATGTTTATTTCATAAAATAGAGAAAAATTAAATAAGATTATCGTCTTAAGAACTCATTTACCTATTTCAAATAGGAAAAAAGTTATGATTTTTTTTCTCAAAAAGAAAACTTTGAAACACTCTCCTGTACATTTCACTAAATGTCGCTTAAGGGGTTCTTCCTTTCCACCGTCGATATAATATAGAAATATTAAATACTTATATATGTACATAGAAAACATCCATGACTCAGGAACAAATATCTGTGCTCATCACACTAATAAATGCTCTTACCGGGATTCGATCCCGGGACCGCGGCGCAGCAGGCAGGGTCACTACCGACTTTTTTTTTTTTTTTATGGGATAGGAGGCAAACGAGCAGACAGGTCGCCTGATGGTAAGCGATCACCGCCGCCCATGGACACCCGAAACACCAGAGGTGTTGGAGGTGCGTTGCCGGCCTTTAAGATGGGTGTACGCTCTTTTCTTGAAGATTTGAAGGTCGTATCGGTCCGGAAATACCGCAGGCGACAATTCATTCCACAGTTTAGCTGTGCGGGGTAGGAAGTTTCTGGAGAAACGCACAGTTGAGGACTGCCAGCCATCTAGATGATGACGATGGAAATGTTGTCGCGTAGGGCGATGGCGGAAAGAAGCGGTAGGGATTAATCCGAACAATTCCTCGGAGCACTCCCCGTTATACATGCGATAGAAAATGCAGAGCGAGGCCACATCTCTACGCAGCGCCAAGGGGTCAAGCCGATCGGAGATATGCTGGCAGTTGACAATTCGAGTCGCTCGTCGTTGGATGCGGTCCAGAGGGAGAAGCTGGTACTGAGGTGCCCCTGCCCATAGATGAGAACAGTACTCCATGTGTGGGCGAACCTGCGCCTTATAGAGCTGAAGGCGGTGGGCTGGAGTGAAATACTGTCTCGATCTATTGAGCACACCCAGCTTTTTTGAGGCCAGTTTGGCCTTACCTTCTAAATGACCGCGAAACTGGACTGCACTCGAAATGTCAACGCCTAGAATTCCTATACTGGCTGTGGCAGTGAGGGGAGTGCTCTCAAAAAAGGGTGATGCGACAAACTCTAACTTTTTTGCGGTAAACGCGCAAACCTGTGTCTTGGTAGGGTTAAATCGGACTAAGTTAAGTCGACCCCATTCAGAGACTTCTTTCAAGGAAGTCTCAATTTCAGACACAAGTTTGTTCCGGCTCTCGATGACGTTTTCCCGAGAGACATTGGTGCGGCCGGTGTAAGTAGCATCAACCGTACTATCATCCGCATAACAATGAATGCCGCTGGTTTGCAGCATGTTTAGTCCATGGGCCAGTGAAGAAGTCGGTATAATTTGGGGGTACTAAGTTTCCTTTTTACAGCAGTTAGGTAGGCTTATAAGGATGTTAAAAAACCATGATTGCCATCTCAAAATGGTAGCTAAACAAAATGGCCGCCAATCCAAGATGGCGGATATTGAGTTTTAAAAAATCGACCATAACTCCAGAAGTATTGGTCCGATTTCATTTTTATTTTTTTTAAACGAAAGCTCTTTTGTGTACTCAAATACTTGTCATATTCATTGTTTCGATAAATTCAACCATTAGTTAGTAATTAACGAAAAATGTAAAAAAAATATTTTTTTCTAAGACTTTTTGTCAAAAATCATGTTTCTACAAAATACCTTGCATATTCTAATAAATATTTAAATGCAGAAAAATAGTGCCATTAATTACCATTAATTTGATGTATAAAAGATACAGACTTAATTTACAAAAACACATAGAGGCTTAATTTGAATTCTGTCTTCGTTGAAATTCACCGTTGTGCATACAGTACTAAAAGCTTCAGGTCGAAATTGTAGATCACTAATATGCTGTTTTTAGTATATTTCTGCAATTGTTCTTACAATTAAGAAAAGAACTGAACATGATAGTATCCGAAATCTATTAGCTTTAAGAATATAATAAAATATGTCATAGGTAAAGTACAGTTTTAGATATTTGATTATTTATATAAAATTTCTTTAGTGATGCAGCGCCAACCAACCGAGATAATACAAAATAAATAAACTAGACATAGTTGAGGTCCTATCTCATCACATTAACCTTTTGACCACCATGGCCGGATACGGCCGTCGCTGGAAATGCTTCCTAAGGACGCCAACATTGGCCATCAGTTTTGCCAATTACATTGGGGACCCATGCGGGCCTTCTTAACGCCTAATTTTGCTCAAATAATCGCGATCCACGTCTATCTGGTGTCCGGGGCACGAATTTTTTTTTACTATTTGGCGTTTAAAAGATTAAGCCTAACTCTGATCCGTGTTCGAGAAAACTTATATTTAGTTAAAATAATCCTTGCATACTCGTAAAAAAGGTGAAGAACACACCCCAAAAGAAAAATAGTCTTGAGAAATGCACTATAATGCAATTAATAAGGCATATCTATGAAGTATCCGACTACTAAACAACGTGATATAGGTAGGTACCTACCGATTAAACCTTAATTTACGCACAGAAATATATTACTTATTACCGCTAATGTAGATTGTAGAGCCAATATCACCAATATCAAGCCTTCAAGACAATCTCAGGTAACAGATTAATTTTCTCCTAATTTTTCGAACTTTTATAGCAGGTCTTGTTTCTGAGCTATGCTTCCAAAACAATACACGCATATTCCACCTTCGATCACGACTTGCGTGCCTTGGCCCGGCCCAAGCCCATTTTAGAGTAGCAATCCGATCTCTATAACTCTGACCCGTCGCCGCATCGGCATCATCTCGTTTCGTTTCCATCGTAGAAAGACATACCGAACGTGTTGTGCTCTATATGGAACTTTTAGCCTCTTCATTTAGTATGTTGTTAGTGTCCACGTCTCGCAAGCTTATGTCACGGTGGGAAGTACCCAGTTACACACTTATCAAACATGTTGGTCTTCAGTGACTGGTATCCTTGCCCTTAATACGTCCTTTAGCCTACAAAAGGCATCCAAGTCCTCCTGTGTGATCTCCGCCGGCAGCGAGGCCGACCCAAGTCTCTGTATTGTGTTATGGTTCGCCACAACTTGACGTTTTGTGACTATTTTGCGTGATGTGGGGGATTTAGCTAGTCCTGCCAGCTTATCTCCTCGAGAAATCCTATTAGACCTTTAATGTTGAGTAGGAGAACTTTGGAGAGGTCTCTCGGGGATCCGAGATGTTTTTTCCTGTATGGAGTCACTCTGCTCACTCCATCACCAGGTGAGAGGCACCCTCGTCACAGGGGAATGTTCATAGCATCTGTTATGAAAATATGTTTGTTAAATAGTCTACGACCTTGTCTGACATTGGTTACCATTCTCAGGCAGACTTTCCCTAGTTGAAGGAGCGTCTTTGTGAGTTTTCCATTGATGCTAGGCTTGGCTTGTTTGACTGCAGCATTTGATCTGGTTTCGCCAGTGTGCTGTGTGTAGTTTCCTATTGAGCATACCTTGCTGAAGGGCATCGGGAGAATCGGCAGTCGACCCCAGCTGCCTGGCCGTAGGCGGCATCATCACCTCGAGATCCACTGTGTCCTTTGGTCCATTGAAGGATGATTTTGTTATTATGACTTACCTCCGTTAGTCGTTTATGGCATTCCTTAACCCAAGCTTTATTTGTTGTTCCGGATAACTTGTCCTCTGTTACTTGTTATAAAGGCTGGAATATGGAGCTTTGGATAAGCCTGTCCTTGCCGTAACTTTCAATTTGTACATATATGTTTAACTACTTTAACCCAACACTCACCGTCGCATACAGTTCCTCCAGCATCTGACGGGGAACATGTGCTTCTTTGAAGATGACGATGTTATCCGCATATCGAAGATAATTGAGGCATACATTTATACATCTATCATCCCTATTGAGGCTTTTATAAATGCCTTCCTGTTTAAAAACTTGGCCAGATTGCATAACCCCGGAGTTCCTCTCTACTAATTGAGGTTCGTCGATACGGGTGCTAACTTTTCTTCTGATTCAATAGCAGGTTGCATAGAAACATTCGCATTTTGGTACACATTTTATGAAAATTCAACTCACGTGAGTAGGTAATTAAAACGTCTGTTATTAACGTCTTCTAACGTTTTTCGTTTGGTAATGACCAACAATACATGTTAATCATATTTGGCTCTGCTTTAAGCGGTGATAAATGTCTCAAAGTTTGTCCATCCGGTATTTCACGGCTTCGTTGTTTAGTAATCGGTAAAATATAGGTAAGGAATATCTATTAATGCTGTACTAAAGAATATTTCTAAAGTTTGCCCGAATTCTGGGAGTGCTCTTCACTAACTCGCTCGTGCGTAGGTTTTTTTTTTTCAAATTTGAGAGTCCTTGAATGCGGAACGATTTTCAATCCGGAATACGATCTAACCCTTAAACGCAATATGATGACGGAGTATTCCGTCTCCCAGGCACAATCGCAACAGAATTGCATTGCGAATTCGCGAATATATGAGCGAAATTAGGCATTACGGAGTCCCAATTTTATTGCATTTGGCGTCCGTATCGTTGGCGTCCTTGGCAAGAATTTCCGGTGACCACCGTGGCCGTCCGTGGCGGTCAAAACGTTAATGGTTCTATCTTGACAGTCTCGACACATGTTAGTCATATACCTAGATTACCTAGTACACTTCAATACTTAATTTTCATCATTGAGGTGTGTTGCACATATGGTATCTAAACAAATTTTATCCTAGTACTATCGAATATCTACCAACTCATGGATACTATCATGTTCAAAACTATTATTCTAATTCTACAATTGCTAAAATATACTAAAAACAGCATATTTGTACTCTACAACATCTTTTAGTACTGTATGCACCCCAACTGCACACATCTTTTAGTATTCTATGCACTCCAACCTGAAGCTTTTATTTAGTACTGTATGCACAACGGTGAATTTCAACGAAGGCAGCTTTAAATTTAAGCCTCTATGTGTTTTTGTAAATTAAATCTGTATCTTTAATACATCAAATTAAAGGTGATTAATGGCACTATTTTTCTGCATTTAAATATTTATTAGAATATGCAAGGTATTTTGTAGAAACATGATTTTTGACAAAAAGTCTTAGAAAAAAATATACTTTTTTTACATTTTTCGTTAATTACTAACTAATGGTTGAATTTATGGAAACAATGAATATGACAAGTATTTGAGTACACAAAAATAGCTTTCGTTTAAAAAAAATAAAAATGAAATCGGACCAATACTTCTGGAGTTATGGTCGATTTTTTAAAACTCAATATCCGCCATCTTGGATTGGCGGCCATTTTGTTTAGCTACCATTTTGAGATGGCAATCATGGTTTTTTAACATCCTTATAAGCCTACCTAACTGCTGTAAAAAGGAAACTTAGTACCCCCAAATTATACCGTTTGGCAAAATTGGACCAGCTGGCCCATGGACTAGAATCACTTCCCATGTGCAGGGGTGGAAAAGATGGCGTGCAGAAATTCCCCTGGATAGCTTTGGCGAGAGACCAGAACGCACGAGTGCCCGAAGGGAGGTGCTCCAATTTCTCGCCAATTCTACCGATGTGCAGCGACTTTGCTCTGGCGATAACTCTTTTGAACCGACTGCGCCAGACCGGTCGTCGGAATTCTACTACTTCATTACACAGGTATTTGACGTTATCAGGCTGAGCGGTATGTTTGGTTGTTAGCGAAATTAAACGTCAAATCAGTTTTAAGCTTGCTAGACAGATATAGGTAACAAAGGCGCCTAGCCTTCGGAGATAACATACACTAGAGAAATTTCGACGGGTACCTCGGCGGTGGAGGTGGTGTAGTGGTTTATCACGTCAGCCGCGTTAGCTGGAGACCCGGGTTCGATTCCCGACTTCGCAACCAGTGGGCTTGATCGCTTTTTCTTTAGTGTATGGTATCTAATTCAGTTTCTAATTGCTAGACAGACTTCTACGGTTATTCTACTAGTTCGTCTATACAGTTCTACGAATAAATTCTTTGTAGTATCTAGTAAATCTGTGCGCTAACAGACATAAAATCTACTTCCCCAACTCGATGAGCTAATATTTTAATTGGCAACATTCGGTGCACTGTGATGTTAGCGAGTATCGATCGGCGGACAAAAATGTCTCCGTCGTCGCGATCCCAATTAGGCTTGACATTGATTCCCACTGCAGCCGGACCGAAATAACCACCAGACCAGACCATCCTGTTGTCGGGGCACCAAATTGTAACTACCACCCTACGAGGACCTCCGATCTGCTCAACTTTATATGTAACCTAAGAACGTTTGTAAAATGGACGTTACGTGAAGCGTACGCGATTGAAATTTAACTTATCGATCGGGCAAAATTAATTTTACAGCCATATCAAATAGAAATGAACTTTACAGCTTTGGAATAAGGAGATAAGGTAGAGGAGATAGTTAGTGGAAGTAAAGTTTAGTCTGTAGTACGCTAAGTCAACGTAAAAAGGAAGTGGAAAGGTCTTAAGTCTCTTTGTATTACAAAGGCTGTCGGTATATGAGAAATATGACTGTAAAGATGTAAGTAGATGGATTTGATTGCAGCTGAAAATCCACCTTGCTTTTTAGCTATAGGTTAATTTCAGAGTCAATATTGAACTGGCTATAATCGTGCCTAATTAGGACATTGAATGAAAATAAACATGCTTTACAGTATGAATTGTAAATTTATGTACTTGTTAAATAAATATTATGAAGTTGCTTTCAAACCATGTCCGCCTTATTAATTGCGTCATTAAGCACCTAAGAGCTAACTCTTTGCATTTCCTGCAATTCTAAAATATGAAATATGACTCAATCGGAAAAAAGTTTAAGACGTAACGTATATACTAAATCCAGTTACTTATAATATGTATTTACTTTCTTTAAAAATACACAACATTAAAGAACACAAAAAAAAATAAAAAGGGTTTAATTTACAATAATATATTTGTAGGTATTCAATGTATAAAACCTTTTCCGAAACAGTTTTTTGATAAAATTAAGCTTTTAACTTCCGTTTATTTTTTTTTATATTTATTGGTTTACCAACAATTGTTTACACCATTATTGACATAAATACAAACATTATGATTATGATCGCTAAGCGTAACAATTACTTAAAGGTAAACACCACATGCATCATTTACTTAAAGGTAAACACCACATGCACCATTTACTTAAAGGTAAACACCACATGCATCATTTACTTAAAGGTAAACACCACATGCATCATTACTTAAATGTAAACACCACATGCATCATTGTTTTATGAAAAACTCGTCTCTTCGTCCCACTTAGCATCGAAATAGAAGAACTAGTAAGATATTATATTTTAAATGCGCTAACGTTCCGTTTAAAATGGCGCTGAAACTCAATCCTCAATTCAGAATGAAGGCTCCAATAATAGGACGGTCGATGCGGACTATTCTGGGGCCGTTGATTCGTCATTCTGAATTATTTTATTTATATTTGCATTAGACTTTATAACTAGTAACTTTTAAATTGTTTCTTTTTAGGGTTCCGTAGTCACTAGGAACCCTTATAGTTTCGCCATGTCTGTCTGTCCGTCCGTCCGTCCGTCCGTCCGTCCGTCCGTCCGTCCGTCCGCGGATAATCTCAGTAACCGTTAGCACTAGAAAGCTGAAATTTGGTACCAATATGTATATCAATCAAGCCGGCAAAGTGCAAAAATAAAAAATGGAAAAAAATGTTTTATTAGGGTACCCCCCCTACATGTAAAGTGGGGGCTGATATTTTTTTTCATTCCAACCCCAACGTGTGATATATTGTTGGATAGATATTTAAAAATGAATAAGGGTTTACTAAGATCGTTTTTTGATAATATTAATATATTCGGAAATAATCGCTCCTAAAGGAAAAAAAAGTGCGTCCCCCCACCCCTCTAACTTTTGAACCATATGGTTAAAAAATATAAAAAAAATCACAAAAGTAGAACTTTATATAGACTTTCTAGGAAAATTGTTTTGAACTTCATAGGTTCAGTAGTTTTTGAGAAAAATACGGAAAACTACGGAACCCTACACTGAGCGTGGCCCGACACGCTCTTGGCCGGTTTTTATACAGCAGAACAATAGTACATTACGATACAAGTGCGTAAAAAAGGAAGTTTGAAACGAGTGGCGACAGATTAAAACACGACCGAAGGGAGTGTTTTAAATCGACACGAGTTACGAATTTCCTTTTCGCACGAGTATCGTACGACGTTTTTCAGTACAGATAGCTCTCCGAAGTTTCGACCTGGCATATAATGAACCACTTCTCGCACTAGTGCGTAGAAAAAACACCATCTGTACTGAAATAGTTATTTGTTATACAAGGGTACAAAGTTGTATTTTATCGCCGAGTGTGGAATTGAAAACGAGCAAGTGAAAGGGACTATAATGCTCTTACGGTCCGCGCCTCAGGTCCCATTGACCAATATGGTGGCAAATTTCTGTCTTGAAAAGTCTTGGTGGTTCAGTTGGCAGAGCGCTGGGGTATCCTACGTTTTGCCGAAGACAGTAATTTTCCAATTTAAATGTACTCTAAGCCTAGTGACATCGATTGCAGATATTCCTGCTAGTCAGAAAGTTTTATTTGTCGTCGTTTTTTTATGAAACAGGAGGCAAACGAGCAAACAGGTCGCCTGATGGTAAGCGATCACTGCCGCCCATGGACACCCGAACCTTGATTATTGAAAAATGTTTACTAAAACTACGAGTAACTACATAATTAAAACGAACCAAAAATATGGGTTACTTTGTACAGAAATATAAAAAAATAACCAGTTTTCAGTAACCGTAGCAGTACGTCAAACAATGCAATGTGTTCGATCATTCGATGTATTTGGCAGAGCAATAGAAATTAACGATTATGCTGATCTGATATCAGAATTCCACTAATTATTTCACTTAATAGGCGGTCTATTTATCTCGTGATTCGCGGCTAAATTAAACCTTTGTACCGGTTAATGTGACCACTCATAATTCGATGCCATTTCTATTAGAAAATTGACATAATCGTCATAATTATCATACAGGTCATACACATAGATACGTTCTGATTTTCTACCGCAAGTATAACGGGCACTGCTCCGAGTAATAAATACTAATATAATAATTTTAATTTGAATACACCATAATACAAACTAGCTTTTCCCCGCGGCTTCGCTCGCGTTAGAAAGAGACAAAAAGTAGTAAAAAATCACGTCAATTCGTCGCCCCGTTTTGCCGTGAAAGACGGACAAACAAACAGACACACACTTTCCCATTTATAATACATATTAGTATGGATGAGATACAATGTGACCGAAGGACAGTCGTCCCATAAGGATTCCGTTGTTCCGTTTTGATAGGGAATCCACAAAAAAACACAGATCGACTTATCTACGTTACAATTTATCCAATTAAACGAAAGATTATTCTATTGGTTTCAACAATTGGAGTAAAATTAGCAATTGAAATCAAAATGAAACCCAAATACGAGCAAGATCAAATAGAGATCGCTGTCAAACGTGGTTTCATACAATATAATCCTTTATCCCGCCACCTCGTGTTTGCCTATTCAAATGTTAGGTGACACGGTCCATTATTGCCTTCTGGGCAAACAGCGCCCAGCTTACCCATAAGGGGGTGTTCACATTGGTTGAGAACCGGACGATGCTGTGAGCTTTTACACATTGAGTATTTTTGGATGGAGCGCTAAGGTACGGTACACCGTATACAATCCGTATTTTAAAAAAATCTACACCGTGTCACGAGGTCTTTTCAATACTATTTTAAAAAACCGTTCTTGTTTTAAACATTTTTCGTCGCTTCCACGCTAGACTGTGTGTTAAATATGGTAACGGAGTGAAACTAAAAACCTAAAATTTTTACTCTGTATAGGCTTACACGATGTCAATGTTTGTTGAAAAAAAAATAGGCAACGACAAAATTACCGCTAAATAAGCCAAATGAAACAACTAACTCCTTTTTTACACATTTCGGATTTCGTTTGACGTTTTGCAAAGTACATGGCGACTTTATCTATGAATTCATTCATAATTTCTCCACGCACTTATTATTTGCATGTCTTTGTGACAAAACAAATCTCTTCTTATAAATTGAATATGCATGACCTTTTGTATCATTTTTAACCGTCGCCTCATATCTCAAGAAGGACGGTTATCAAGTTGTCTGTATGTTTTTTTTTTTTTTTTTTTTTTTTTTTTTTTTTTTTTTTATGTTTGTTCCTCGATATCTCCGTCGTTACTGGACCGATTTTGTAATTTTTTTTTTGATTGAATGTATATGCATACAGATTGGTCCCATTTTTCTCAGAACCCAGTTCTGATGATGGGATCCTGGAGAAATCGAGGGAACTCCTCAAATCTGAAAGGCATACATATGGTTATTTTTGTGTTTTTAAAGGAACAGCATGCATTTAGGTACGGAACAGTGACATTTGGTGCAGTGGAACTGCTGATGATGGCCAGAACGGAACTCTTCAAATCTGAACGGCACGCTTATAGTGACTTTGGTATTTTTATACGAACAGCATGCACTTTCGTCCAGAACAGTGACATTTGGTGCAGTGGAATTTCTGATGATGGTCAGAACCGAACTCCTCAAATCTGAACGGCACGCCTATAGTGACTTTGGTATTTTTATAAGAACAGCATGCACTTTCATCCAGAACAGTGACATTTGGTGCAGTGGAACTGCTGATGATGGCCAGAACCAAACTCCTCAAATCTGAACGGCACGCTTATAGTGACTTTGCCATTTTTATAAGAACAGCATGCACTTTCGTCCAGAACAGTGACATTTGGTGCAGTGGAATTTCTGATGATGGTCAGAACCGAACTCCTCAAATCTAAACGGCACGCTTATAGTGACTGTGGTATTTTTATAAGAACAGCATGCACTTTCGTCCAGAACAGTGACATTTGGTGCAGTGGAACTGCTGATGATGGCCAGAACCAAACTCCTCAAACCTGAACGGCACACTCATAGTGACTTTGGTATTTTTGTAAGAAAAGCATGCATTTAAGTTCAGAACAGTGACATTTATTTAGTTATGTTTGTTAAGCATAAGTTTTGAAGTCAAAGTTTGTCAAGCTTCGATTTCTTATAATATAATAGGATTCATGAGGAATTGAGGAAACTCCTCAAACCTTAACGTTATACGTATATTCATTTGTGTTGCCATCTAATAATTAAAGCATTAAAAGCAGTTTAAAAAAATACTTACACATTTCTACATAATCCAACATTCGCAAGTAGCTTTCACCAGAACCCGAAAGGCGACGGTTTTTTTTTTCTTAAAAATTATTTAGCAAATAAATGACTGATTCTGATTCTGGTTTTGTGCCAATCGAAAGCCATCTTAGGCCCCAAGAACCCAGTGTGCCAACCGCTTAAGGCTTTGTGAGATCCAAGTCCAGTGTCTTTTTCCCGACAATGGCCGACTTATAGTTAATGCTGTAAATTGCGCTTTTCATTGTGTTTACCGTGACTTACGAGTGTGTGGGTGGACGCTAGTGTTTTGTGTGGTTTAGTGCAAATCTTATTCAGTATAAATGTGGAAGTTTGGATTTGCAACGCACAAAAGATAGCACAAAGGAAGCTCAGAAGACTCTAAATTATTGTTCTTAGATCATGACGCTAAAATGGCAACTTGTGATCTGGACGAAATGTTACCAACAGTCAAACTACCTTAGCCTGAAGACTTTTTCACCACACTGTCAATTGACACTTTACGTAAATTAATTATATATATCATCGTCTTATCAGCCCTTTATCGCCCACTGCTGAGCATAGGCCTCTCTTCTAGTACACCACTTCTCCCGGTCCTGGGCTAGTCTTATCCAGTTGTGACCCGCTATTTTCCGGATGTCGTCGACCCAACGAACCAACGGATGCCAGGCGTTTCTTACATTTGTAAGCGGCCACTATTCCGTTAATTACAAAATTATATCGACCTCTTAGTGTACGTTTCAATTGGATACCAGCTGGGTACAAAAAAGTGGTGAATATTGACCCCGCCTACAAAGTCTCAAGTTCAAAACCACCAATACTCAACTCAGAGCGTGTCTCCAGAAACTTCTTCTCCCACAAATAAATTGTGGAATGAACTGTCGCCAGCGGTATTTCCGGACCAATAAGAGCTTCAAGAAAAGAGCGTACACCGATTTTAGCTGTGTTTTATGTGATGAAAAGTTGTAGTATAGTATTTTGGAATACTCTTACGAAATAAAGGTCTGATGTAGACCCAATTATTCCATTAAAAAGTTTTAGACCTACATAAATAAAACAAACTTAGAAACAAACGCCGAAAGAATTAAAATAGGCATTTTACGCTTTATTCCCTATTCAGGTCACGCATGCCCTAGCAAACACTTTGTATAGAGATTTAGTTAGTTTCAGTCTAGTCCATATCTGGGACCTAACTTTCCGGCCCTTTAGATGGAGGCTATATTTTATGATAATAAGGTGTGCTTAGAATGTTAAGAGGGCTTAAGCTAAATTGTAGTTTCTGCTGAATTCACACGTTTCAATCAAGTGTATTAAAATTCTATAGAAACAATCACTGAGAAACTAACACACACACACACACATACAATCACGCCTGTATCCCATAAAGGGGTAGGCAGAGCACATGAACTACTCAAGTTTCAGTGCCACTCTTGGCAAAAAGGGGTTGAAATAAAACGAAAATTGTGACATTGCAGTGACAGGTTGCCAGCCTCTCGCCTACGCCACAATTTAACCCGTATCCCACAGTCGACTTCTACGACACCCACGGGAAGAAAGGGGGTGGTGAAATTCTTAACCCGTCACCACACGGGCAACTAAGAGAAACTAAGTAGTATATAAATATTTGCGAGTACAACTTTCAGTCATTATTTAAAGTAGGCAGACTAACCAAGTACTTCCATGATAAGTCCACAGCGATTTCAATCGTCGCGCATCTGCTTGGTTTAGAAAAACGTCACCATTTCATAGAGTTTTGACATTGACACAAAACACGTGTACCGGGCCTGTGATAATCGCTAATATATTTGCTATAACGCTAAAAGAGTATGCAATAAACTATTGCTTCTTCTTTC
Source organism: Leguminivora glycinivorella (assembly GCF_023078275.1). Taxonomy (NCBI): domain Eukaryota; kingdom Metazoa; phylum Arthropoda; class Insecta; order Lepidoptera; family Tortricidae; genus Leguminivora; species Leguminivora glycinivorella. The sequence continues at coordinate 21,028,504 of NC_062982.1, forward strand.
CTTGCCATGCCCGAACGTCGGCGATCACCTTTGCCATCTCTCTCCTATTTAATTCTCGGCCATTCTTGCCAGTATAGCTGCATTATTTTCATTGGTGACAGGGTTTAAGAATTTCATCACCCTCTTTTTCCCGTGGGTGTCGTAAATGTCGACTGTGTGATATAGGTTCAATTGTGGCGTAGGAGAGGCTGGCAACCTGTCACTGCAATGTCACAATTCGGATTTCTTTCAACCCCTTTTTGCCAAGAGTGGCACTGAAACTTAATAGTTCATCTGCTCTGCCTACCCCTGTATGGGATACAGGTATGTATGTATGTATGTATTTTCATTGGTTTATACCTCTAAAATAATTTTAATTATATTTTATAGAACCATTTTAGAATTCATACCCATGACACGTTTATTAAGCTTATTACATTGTTTGCAATAAATTCACCGTTCAATATAGCAAATGACAATAAATGGCAATTACCAGAATTAATTTAAACTCGACGTGGTCTAAATGCAAACCGGGATAATCTCGGAGGGCCCAATTACTGTGATTTACTGTGTACGATGATAAAAACTAAATATTATGGTGTGAATCACTTTATTAACCCCCGACGCAAAAACGACGGGGTGTTATAAGTTTGACGTGTATGTCTGTTTATCTGTCTGTGGCATCGTAGCTCCCGAACGGATGAAGCGATTTAGATTTAGTTTCTTTTGTTTGATAGCTGAAAATTAGTCGGGAGTGTTCTTAGCCATGTTTCTATCATGACGCTGGTCTTCCGTGGAGACCTGTCCAAGCGAACACAGTGTCTTTACTTTCAAGAGGGTATGTGAATTATCATCTCGCTTTCTGTGGTAACGTGGTAAGTACCGCACGCCATTCCAGATAAGAGTACTATCCAACTTAGAATGTACTTTAACCTTACAGAAAACTGCAGGTAAATCATTAAAATTAAAATTTTGAAAAAACCCCCGACCGCGACATAGTGGTCTGACTTTCATGAAACGTGGCTAAGAACACTCCCGACTAACTCAGCTTTCAAACAAAAAAAAAACGAAATCTAAATCGGTTCATCCGCTCGGGAGCTACGATGCCACAGACAGACACACACACAGACAGACAGACAAACATACAGATGATACAGACAGACAAAGAGACACACACAGAGACAGAAACGTCGTTTTTGCGTCGGGGGTTAAAAATTACACTGTTGTTTCCGTCGGTAAATTTGGATTAACGCAGGAGCGGAATATTAGGGCAATTAAAGAGTAAGTTACGAAGACTGCTTACCATCAAGCGGGCCGTTTCCTTATTTGCCACCAACGTAGTGTAATTAAAATTTTGCAACATATTGGACCGATTTTCATGAAACATGGCTAAGAACGCTCCCGACTAACTCAGCTTTCAAACCAAAAAAAAACGAAATCTAAATTGCTACATCCGTTCGGGAGCTACGATACCACAGACAGACAGACACACACACACACACACAGACAGACAGACAAACAGACAGAGACAGACACGTCAAACTTATAACACCCTGTCGTTTTTGCGTCGGGGGTTAAAAAAGAGCGTATTCAAATGTCAAACCAAATTGCAGCCGAATGGCACAAACGCTCACGAAACGCTCACGAAACGAAAAGCTAGTAGATATCTATCTCTATCGCTCTTGCGTATTGGCGCGACAGAGCCGGACTACCTTTCGCGGCGTTTCGTTTTCGTTTCGCGTCGGAGAAATGCCATTCGTCTACGGGGCCTGAGGTGACTATTAAATTTGACAAAAGGTTTATATTTCAACGACCTACGTTTGTGCCATTGAAAGGAAACGTTTATGCGTAGGTACACCCATAACGGTGCATATCTGACGTAACTTTAAAAAGAGCCTAAAAGCTTAAACAATACTGTCGACATTGCAAGTAGAAGATCCGAGTATAATACCAACAGGTGATATTGCCAATATTCAAAGCGAACAAAGCCAAAACAGTTTGAAATCGACAGCAACACGGAAGCCATTCATTAAACACCGCCAAACGGTTTACCCGCTATTTAGGGACATACAAAACATACTATTGTATTCATAGACATATATATTACTTCGTTAGGATGTGGCCTGCGGTATTTCCGAACCCATGCGACCTGCAAACCTTCAAGAAAATAGCGTACCCCATCTTAACGGCCGGCAACGCACCTACTAACCTTCTTGTGTTTTGGGTGTCTATGGCGGCAGTCATCGCTTATCAACCGTCAGCTCATTTGCTTTTAGATATTATTGTTTTTTCCTAGTTGATCTTGAGAAGTTGTTCTTAAAAACTACGTCCTAACTCCTAATTGATATTTTTTTGAAGAATATTTATTTTAAATTAAAAAAAATATCTTAAATAAGATGTTTGATATCTAATTATATCCTGTCTTTCCTCCATCTTCTTGATCCCAAAAGCTAAAATAAGCGCTAGGTCCCAAAGTGACGTAGGTGTCTTAATATAGAGTTATAATTTCACTAGATACTCCACAATATATCTAAAATTAGAACACGAAAGTCATTACGTAAATGAGTGGGAACAAATAGGGCGAAAATAATATTTTCTGTCCTCCGGCCGTAAAGCGTCACATTTCAGGCCGCTCCGTCGAACAGAAAAATAGCACACACCTAGGCTAGTAAATAAGAAAATCCAATTAACAAAGTCATGAAATATTGTCAGACACAGAATCGCTTTTTTAGAGTTCTCAGTAGTATTAGAAGAATCACATTTCGTAAGCGACTTTCTCGTGGAATGCAGGGGCTTGTCAGGTATACTCAGTAAGAATGCATTTCGTAAGCGACATTCTCGTGGAATGTAAGGGGCGTCAATAAAAATGAATATCTAAACAATTCACATCTGATGTATGACAAATCTCTCGTTACTATGAACATACGTCGGCGCTCCGATCAGCTTTCCGACGCGTAAGCACAGTATAATAAAGAGTACTATCGTACAGTATGGCCACTCCCGCTCCCCGCTGAAAGTGCCGCCATCCCCCTCTCGGTTACTTCACAGTTACCGCCCGTCAAAAACGCGAACAGTCGACCTGTCACATCTCACACATACAAGCATGGTACGCGTTCACCTACTCGAGCTTAGACTGTGTGCTAGGAACGCGCCTCTTTCATATATGTATTTGATCGCCAGTGTCCGAGGTGTGGCGTAAGCGTATTCATCTTCATACTAACGAGTGACTTGTCATACCCGGGCCATTTTTTTACACGACTGCCCAAAGGAAATAACCTAACCACAAAATTAAAATTTTGAAAAAAACCCCGTCCGCGACATAGTAGACCGATTTTCACTGCCGACTAACTCAGCTTTAGGACAAAAAAACTAAATCTAAATCGGTTCATCCGTTCGGGAGCCACGATGCCACAGACAGAGACACAGACAGACAGACAGAGACAGACAAACAGACAGACATACAGACAGACATGTCAAACTTATAACAACCCGTCGTTTTTGTGTCGGGCCGTCGGGGTTATAAAAAAGAGTGTATTGGTCAAAGTTGTCCACCCCACTTTTTTCGATCCTGATAGGAGAAAAAAAATGTCCCTAGATTTCTATACATTTTTCAAACGTTCCATTCCATTACCGCCTTACAAAATGTATGAAAAATTGGTAACGGAATGGGAAAAAAACCTGGGGACACTTTTTCTCTCCTATAAGTATTGAAAGAGCTCGCGATTCTGAGTAGAAACCACATAAATATTTCCAAATCCAAAAAAAGTGGGTTGGACAACCATGAAATAATAAAAGCGTGATAAAAAATGGCCCACGGTCCACATAAGATGCGTATAGATGTAGTTACACCCTAATTCGAATACCACAATCCATTCACCTGTGTGCGTAGCCAAATGCACAAACGCTCACGATAATATCTCTTTCGTAGCTATCTATCTCTATCGCTCTTGCGTATTGGGGCGACAGAGCCAGACTACATTTCTCCGGCGTTTCGGTGGCGTTTCGCGTGGCAAGAACGCCATTCGGCTACGGGGCCTGGTATGACGCATGGCTACCCACCCTTTATATTTTTTTTTTAGATAAGGGACCCGTCCTTGTTATTTTGAAGTTACCCATGGGGGACATCCCAAATTATAATTTAACGAGCATTTGAACAGGTCAATTGTAAAGTTTTTGCTGGTTTTAGGAGCATTTAGAACCGTTTAAAGTGAAGTACTTATTGATTGCGTAGGTAGTTTTTATGCGAAAATAGGTACATTTTGTCTTTCCGTGTTTTTAAAATATAAGATGTATAATTAGGAGGGTTAACTACAATGTTATCATTTTGTTACAAATATATTTTATATCAAAATTTTACAGTGTACAATAGTTATTTGTTATACAAGGGGGCAAAGTTGTATTTTAACGCCGAGTGTGGAATTGAAAAACGAGCAAGTGAAAGGATTCTATAGTTGAACCACGAGCGAAGCGAGTGGTTCGAGAATATAATCCTGAACTTGCGAGTTTTTTAACACACGAGAAGTAAAATACATTTGCATCCGAGTGTAACACAAAACTTTTCCCCTCACTATAGCGAGGAAACTACAACGCAAAAAATGCGTTTATCACTGCTTCCAGCAGTTCCACAGCTGGTAAATCATCTTTATTACTAGATTCACCTACTTTTACCAATTTTAAAGCAGTTATTTTGACTTTATTCAAGGTCAAATTACTTTACCCACTAGTGGATAAAATGCGTTTTTACCCGCTGGTATTAAAGGACAAAACACGTGTTTCCGAACTAGTGAGGGGAAAAAATACAAAATAGGCGCAACGAGTGTAAAATTGTAAATTACATTCAAAAACGTTGCGCTTAGTTTTCGAGTTAATTTTTTGAAATAAATTGTTTCTAACACGTCCCGCTTGGGGCGCTGTTCAAGATCCCATATAAAAAGAAACTCACCGAAATATTTCTATTAAAGTTCTAGAATGATGTTTAGTTACATAGTTCCAAATTCAAAACGTTCCACGGCACAGGGTACGTAGCCAAATGAACAAACGCTTTCGATATTTAATATCGTTATCGTAGCCAGCTATCTCTATCGTACTTTCCATATTGGCGCGACAGAGCCAGACTGCGTTCCGATCGGCGTCTAGCGTCAAGAATTGTCATTCGGCTAGGCCGGCTGATAATACAAGTTATACAGCCCAAGAATCGACTTACATTACAATTTACAATACAAAGTCCAAAATAGGCGAAATATCCCGAATAACAATAAAGGGACAGTGTAGATACTTACTAACCGGGCCCTTAGACAATGGCGTCATACCGATGACTGCTGTGCAAATGAAGGGACCGGACCTCAGACTACCTCAAATAGACTACACATAGAAGATTTTGGGCTAATGTTGTTTGCTACCTTGTTTTTGTATTAAAAAGTTACTCAGTAGCATTTTCTAACTGCAACTGAAAGAAAAATACGCTTTTTTAATTAAAATACCAAACGACTCAACCACCTAAATCAATCAAATGCACCACCACCAGAAGACCTGCTGCGCCTAACACCCGACGCAATTGCGTGGCTGTGAACGCACTCAATATTGTCATTTAGTTTAAATTGTAATTGTATTTTAATGTGTATTCTCTGACATTCATATAACTGCCTGTTTTTGTGTATGTCATACGATTTAATAAATAATTCAAATGCAAACTTCATTCATCATTGCATCCGTTTCGAGCAACGAGATGCTGTTTGCAGAGTGCAATGTTAGAGGCGCCCACACGCTACAGTGACTGCTTACCATCAGGAGGCTCACAAATCTACCACAGGCTACTTAATAAATTGTACGATTTACAATACACACATTTGCTACATCAGCATTACAATATAGGTCTTCAGTCAGTACACGTTAATAATAGCACTTATCACGAGTTTTAGCGAGACGCGCTTTTATAGTTAAAGAATTTTAGTGACCAATAATGACTTGAAGTTATTGAGAGTTATCGTTTTATCACGCAATCAACAGAACAAAATTATTGGTGTATGAGACACTATAGTAGCATCCGAAACAAAAATGGTGGGATGTCAGAGGTTACAACGACTGGGATCGTTTGATTGGCTTCTTTTCGTCTTGATATGCTCCACCTATCAGTAAGTGGTCTGTGCCGGTTCCCGTTCAAGGAACTAATTTATTGTGTCCCAATCGAATCCTCATTTGACAACAATCCCGCCCTTTGTTTGAATGAACTGTAGTTCCGACGCGAAGTGGAATGTCGTGTGTTAAACTTTTAACGACCGATTCTATCCAAAGACGAAAATGAGAAAGATGTTTGTATAACTATACCTTGTCCTGTCACGGTCGCCAGTTATATTCGAGCGTTTTATCCAAAAATTTAAATAAAACAAATTAATATTGAATTACCATTTTTGTAATGGTCTTTTTAGAAATGTGTAAGTATAAACTAGGTTCTTTAGTGAAGTGAAGGGCATGCTCTGTTAGATAGGAAGAGAGAGAGCGGCTCGCGCTACTACCTGCCCCTCTAGCATAACGTGCCTTGTCGCGCGCGAGTCCATACTTGAAGTCGCGTTTGATGTATGGACTCGCGCGCGACAAGGCAAGTTGTGCAAAGGGTCTGATGTGGTGACGTGTGGGCGAAACTCTGTCGCCGTTCCTGATTGGCTGTGAGGACCGCCGCTCATTGGTTCACTGTAGGTCTGTTCTATTGTTGTCCTGGGTTGTGTTGCTACTCTTGGCGTTAATGGCACATACGCGAATGCTTCATCTATCAGTAAGTGATCTGTGCCGATTCCCATTCGGGGAACTAATTTATTGTGTCCCAATTGAATCCTCATTTGACAACAATCCCGCCATTTCCGCCCTTTGTTGGAATGAACTGGTAGTTCCGATGTGGAATGTCGTGTGGTTTACTTTTGGCTGCTTTTGGAGCTATTGACATGTATATATTGTCATTATTGGGATAATGAGTTATGTGTTTGATAATTATTGACTGACACACTTGAAAAAAGGATCGAGTATATAAAGAATTTCTGTCAAAATATAAAGTGTAGTCACAGTGCATAGATTGCCATCTCCCGACACAGCCTTAAAACTTTTGAACATCAGTTTTGACAATTTGGCCCATATTTCTCACAAATATGAATATAAGCGCCACCTAGCCAAGAACCAACCAAAGGTCATCTAGACGACCGTACATTTCTCTTGATGGTTCCGACGTACGTGTTTTTCTTTGACTTTATCTGTCTATATGGAGTTAATTATATGTCATTGTCTTCTCTTTATACCTACAACTAAATAATATGACAATTCTTCAAAACTGCTTGTACCTAGCAAGCAACAATACCCGTTAGGGAGGCATTTACTTTTGATCTAAAGTCGCCGTTAAATTAAAATTTCAAACTACCAGGAGCCCAGAAAAAGGCAAGAGCTTCTAACCATAACACTACCTTTAAAGGACCCTATGCCTTGGCAATAAGGATAACAACAAGTGAATACATTCACAAGTCTTTCCACTGACCATCTGTGAGTTTTATGTTGTGTACAATACGGTTGAAATTCGGTCAAAAGTCTGGAATACGGAATGATGTCTCCCGCGGGGAACTTTAGGCGTGGAACAATGGATATGATTCACACTCCGACACTAGGTTTTAATTAAAACGAAGATTGTGTAAAAATCTGTCTTTAATAGGTTAGACATTATATAACACGGTGACGACAGATGGACTATACGAACTGTAAAGTGGCCTGGGCCACTGGGCTCAAGAGGCAGAGGCCGTTCACGTGGGAGATGGTGGACGAATTAGTGGCAACGGCAGGTCCAAAATGGACAGAGACAGCTCATCATGGCGATACAGAGATACAAAGAGATACAGAGAGGAAATGCCGCCAGATTATGTATTTTACTACAGATACCGAATTAAATTTTAAAGTGGCTGTAACTGACACGCACAGTTGAGGACTGCCAGCTGAAACGCACAGTTGAGAACTGTGCGTTTTTCCAGAAACTTCCCGCACCGCACAGCTAAACTGTGGAATAAACTATCTGCGCCTGCGGTATTTCCGGTCCTTCAAACCTTCAAGAAAAGAGCGCATACCCATCTTAAAGGCCGGCAACACTTCTGATGTTTCGGGTGTCGCACAGGGGTGTCCATTGACTGAGCCCCACGGTAAGCTATGAAGGCTCGTGTTGTACCTACTCGGACAACGATATACATACTCGTTCTATAGAAATACTTTATAGAAAAATACTTTATATACCTACATCGAAAACATCCATGACACAGGAACAAAATATATATTATGCTCATCACACAAATAAGTGGTCTAACCGGGATTCGACCCAGGACGATCACTTTAGCAGGCACCCAGCAGGCAGTGACTACCCACTAGGTCAGACCAGACCAATCGAACACAATGAATAGAATCTTTTATTATTCGTCTGTACACTAAAACAATGAAACCATAGCCTTATTCAGTGGGACCAAATACTGGAATAAAACCAACAATAGGTACCCGCAGTTGAGCATTTCTTTTTTTTTTGCCATATTTTTTTTATTTTGATTTTATTAGGGAATTTTAGGTCAATTGTACTCAGAATCATAAGTACTTTCAATCTCACTGGGAGACATAAAGTGTCCCAGAATTTCCATACATTTTTGTTACTTTCCTCTTTTGTTGCCCCACACAAAATGTACGGAAAATGGTAACAAAATAAGAAAAAATCGTATGGGACAATTTTTTTAACTACTGGGATTGAAAAAGCTAGTGATTCTGAGTAGAAATAGCATTTTTTTTTCAAAAATATCACATTTCTTAAAAGTGGCGAAAAAAAAGAAATGCTCAGTTATGAAATACTACGGCCGCGGCCGTTTGTCCACTCGATTATCCGAGTTTTTATTTATTTATACAAGGAATTCCAACAGCTGTGAATGATACAATTAATACACATTTTGAATAGCAACACATAGCCAAATTATACTTGTTTTTTAACACAGCGTGGTGTTTCGGATTCCATCTTTCCATCCCTTATTTGCACACCTAAAATGCTGCGCTCCATAGCTCTCTGGCAAACCTCAAGTTTTTGAGCTTCCGTCAAAGAAGTCTGTGCACCGTAAGTGTGGACTGAAAGTATGCACAAGTGCACATGTCCAGGAGCCTACTTACATTAATATTTTTTTTCCTTCACTAGCTTGGAAACACGTGTTTTGTCCTTTAATACCAGCGGGTAAAAACGCATTTTATCCACTAGTGGGTAAAGTAATTTGACCTTGAATAAAGTCAAATTAACTGCTTTAAAATTGATAAAAGTAGGTAAATCTAGTAATAAAGATCATTTACCACCTGTAGAACCACTGGAAGCAGTGATAAACGCATTTTTTGCGTTGTAGTTTCCTCGCTATAGTGAGGGGAAACGTTTTGTGTTACACTCGGGTGCAACTTACACTTCTCGTGTGTTAAAAAACTCGCAAGTTCAGGATTCTATTCTCGAACCACTCGCTTCGCTCGTGGTTCAACTATAGAATCCTTTCACTTGCTCGTTTTTCAATTCCACACTCGGCGTTAAAATACAACTTTGCCCCCTTGTATAACAAATAACTATTATTTAATGAAATGGGCAGCACACGAGCAGACGAGCCGCCTGATGGGAAGCAGTCATCGCCGCGAGAACTAAATACCTGCTTCTTGAAGAACCTCGTGTCACAGCGCAAGAGAAACACCTCAGAAGGTAGCTCATTCCACAACTTGCACGTTCTGGGCAAAAACGAGCGTGAGGCCCGTTATAAGTACAACAGACACAGGTAGTAGACACCCTTTATGAGATGTTTCATTGACCAAACGCTCTTCCAGGCGTTCTAGGTCCTGTTCAATGGTCTTATTCATACGTCCAAATGCTGGAATAAAACCAACAATACCCGCAGTTATGAAATACCACGGCCGTTAGTCCTAGGCATATTAGAAATGCCTAGCAGTCTGGTCTAGGCAATATGGGGTGACAACACGTCAGTTCTTATCTTGTGTTTTATTGTAGAAGTTTTTCCGCTTTAGTTACTCGGGAGCAGACACGAGAAATTTTTTTTCATAAACTGTTGTACAGTCGACCAAAAATGTGGTTTATCACCTACGGTTGAGGCTCGTTTGAACGTCATGAGACAACAAGGTCGATTTCCGATTGCAATAATATTATGTTAGTGACAATTGCTCTCTCTATATATGATATCTACGTCATGCCACGTGTCAAGTCAACCTTAGCGATCGTTAGAGCTCACAGAAACATTTGTCAAAACTGGTAGACCACTTTCTTGGCCCACTGTACCTAGAACGCGTGATACGTTAAACTACCGCGTGTGTTTTTAATATATTAATCGTTCTCCCAGAAAACTCATGAGCTAAATATGTGTCCCAGTTTAGGTATGCTAGAATAATAGTAAAATCATCTTGCATTACAGGTACTTGGTTTTAGATTAAACGATTGAGACCCACAATCATGCTCAGAAGACTGAAGAAGTGAAGACTGTTTAGGGCCGGTACGAACGAACTAAAATCCGATTACAATGTACATATAATTATAGGAACTAAACTTTTCAGCACAGTTTTCCAACACAGTGCAGTCCGTCTCTACCGGCCTTAAGTAAATGAAATTGTTGCAATTTCCTCACAAATTGTTGAAATTCGTCTGACATGACATTTTTAAATTGGCCAGACTTTCAGCTTAAATTTTCTCTCCTAATTACGGTTTAATTTATGCAACCGCACAGTTTAAAACACTATGTTCTAGACTAGACGGTCCCGGCGGTCTTATTCTAGATTTAATGCAGTCATAAACATTACTATCGATTTGCGAAGTTCGCGCCGAGGGAACTCCTCTGCGTGTTTGTTTTACCATACTTTCCAGGCTGTAGGAATAACTAATAAATTAGTATGGTTATCTACATACTGTTCGGATTCGGGGTTCACGATTCAGAAATTTACAATACATATTTGACACTTAAAATTAAGTTTCTGATCGTAAAAAAACGTTCTGCAAGGTTTTATTGCTGACTGTACTTTATTTTCAACAATTATGTAATTAATTAAAATTAGAAACTCCAGGCTTTCTCCGATGTTTTCTATTTTTTTTTGTATATTTTGTCTCTTCTAAGCGCATATCTTAGCAACTGGAATTTCGTGTAGCATGCACTTAATAGGGAAGATTGAAACATTGGAAATTCAGAGCTTCGTTCGAGTTCGGCATATTAAAAATCTGAAATGAAAATATAGTTGGGCTACTGTTCGGAGTTTTTGACTCGTAGCTCGTAGTTGGTAAGTATTATGTCTAACGACTAACGACGTTATCTAATTTCTATAAGCAACCAGCAACTGCACCCAAACGCCTTAGTACCCAAAAGATATTATGATGATGATGTCCTCCCAGAAGTGTCAGTCGACGGCGACATCTGCACGGGAAGCATGGTCGCGCGATAAAATATCAGGCCGTCCCTATCGCACTATTAGTAAGTGCGATAGGGACGGCCAGATGTTTTATCATTTATCGCGCGACCATAATTGCCTGCCTGGACAATTCAAGTATTTAATAAATTCTGACGTGCATGGGCTCGAACGTGACTTGCGAAGCCGAGAACTTCCTTCCAGAAACCCAATGTGTGTTTCGGCCAAATAGGGGTACGGTGGATGCCATCTCTGTTGTTAAGCAGATGCATGAGAAAATCTTAGAGCAACACCGAAACTTCTATTTGTGTTTTGTAGACTTAGGGCCAGTTGCATCAACCACATTTGACAGACACATCATCGTCACTCAGCAGATTTCTATGGATCTTCTCATGCAATAAAATTTAACGAACGCTTTAATGGTGCCAGACGGTTTGGTGCAACCGGCCCTTAGAAAAAGACTTTGACCGTGTACCTGCTGACCTAGCCCTGTGGATCGTCGTAGAGGAATGTGGGTGTCCTGTGAAATTTGTTGACTTGGTGCGCCAATTTCACGAAGTGCGCGTTTCGCTTGCGTCACGAAAGCACACACATACAGAACAATTCCCGGTAACTAGTAGCGTTAAGCAGGGCTGTGTTATGGCTCCAACCCTATTTTCTATTAACTATATTTCTTTAAAGCATGAGTAAATAGGTATCTCATAGGTAAGCGTGGTCCACCGTAGACCGCATCATCACTTACCATCAAGTGTGATCGTGGTCAAACGTCTACCTATTCATACTAAAAAAAAAACTTTTTCGCTGTAATGAACGATGCTCTTCGGAAGTGTAACCATCAAATCATGGTGAATTCTAGGACGGACGAAAGTGTAAAAGATATAGCAGTCTCCTGGCATGCATTATCATCTCAATAAAATTTCGGCATTTATTGACAGTGGCATTGGCATACTATATTATACATATTGCCTATTGAAATTTAATACACAAGCAACCAGCGATGGCGTCCAACCATAAATTGAAGTCTCGGCGCTCCCCCGGCGCCGCTAGTCCAACTTTCGCGCCATAAATCTGAGGAGAATGCTAAAAGGTGGCTAATGCACGAAATGAACGGGACGATGCACAATATTGCACTGTTGCATAGGTCGGCGTTACGGTTATACGAATAAAACCCATGGCTGTGGCGTCACCTGAGAGATATAGTTTTTCTCGGCAAACATATAAAATTATAAATATATAAAAAAGCGCGTTTTCCCAGAAATGAGACCTGGCTAGATCGATTTTTTATCCGCGAACCCCACGTTTAGAAAGGTGAATATAAAAATTAAATCTAAAATGTGGGTGTTCTGTGAAATTTGTTGACTTGGTGCGCCAATTTAACGAAGTGCGCGTTTCGCGTGCGTTACGAAAGCACATAACTACACAGAACAATTCCCGGTAACTAGTGGCGTTAAGCAGGGCTGTGTCATGGCTCCAACTCCGACCCTATTTTCTATTAACTGAATTTCTTTAAAGCAAGAGTAAATAGGTATCTCATAGATAAGCGTGGTCTACCGTAGACCGCATCATCACTTACCATCAGGTGTGATCGTGGTCAAACGTCTACCGATTCATACTAAAGAAAAAACTTTTTCGCTGTAATGAACGATGCTCTTCGGAAGTGTAACCATCAAATCATGGTGAATTCTAGGACGGACGAAAGTGTAAAAGATATAGCAGTCTCCTGGCATGCATTATCATCTCAATAAAATTTCGGCGTTTATTGAGAGTGGCTTTGGCATACTATATTATACATATTGCCTATTGAAATTTAATACACAAGCAACCAGCGATGGCGTCCAACCATAAATTGAAGTCTCGGCGCTCCCCCGGCGCCGCTAGTCCAACTTTCGCGCCATAAATCTGAGGAGAATGCTAAAAGGTGGCTAATGCACGAAATGAACGGGGCGATGCACAATATTGGACTGTTGCATAGGTCGACGTTACGGATATACGAATAAAACCCATGGCTGTGGCGTCACCTGAGAGATATAGCTTTTCTCGGCAAATATATAAATATAAAAAAGCGCATTTTCCCAGAAATGAGACCTGGCTAGATCGATTTTTCATCCGCGATCCCCACGTTTAGAAAGGTGAATATAAAAACTAAATCTCAGTGACCGTTAGCACTAGAAGGTTAAAATTTGTTGCCAATATGTATATCAATCACGCCGACAAAGTGTAAAAATATGAAATAAATCACTAAAGTAGAAGTTTATAAAGACTTTCTAGGAAAATTATTTGCGTCCCCCCCCCTCTAACTTTTGAACCATAAGTTTCAAAAATATAATAAAATCACAAACGTAGAAGTTTATAAAGACTTAATAGGAAAATTATTCTGAATTTGATAGGTTGAACAGTTTTTGATAAAAGTATGGGAAACTACGGAACCCTACACTGAGCGTGGCCCGACCGGTTTTTATTACTTTTTTCAACTGAGTGTTGAAAAATCACCTTCGCATTGTAATTGCGATTCATTATCTTGTCATTCTCTTTTCTCTCTATTTTCTTTAAGAAGCCTGTTGGCAAGTGTACATCCTCAGAAAGCACAACTTTACATTCGTAGTCTAGCAAGACCTTAAGACAAGGCATTAAATGTGATTATCAAACAACCTGGCTGTATTGTCGGCTTGTACACGCAACGCTCGCAACATTAGGTTAATTCCTTACAGTTTGCCAAGTAACCTAAACTACTGCTAGTTTCCACATACGAAAAAGAATCCTTTACCCTTAATTAAACTTCAATATCGTGAGGAAGAGTAAGGTAAGGGTGCGTTCAGAAGAGTTACTATACTAGACTGTTTTCCGTGTCATGTTACTTTGAGTTTCTTTCAAGGGTTTGTGTGCAGTTTGGTGCTTGGGGTACGTTCCAGAGTTTGTATTGCTTGAAGTGTGCCCAGAACTTGTAGTGTAAGTACACCAAAGGAAGGACTACCGAAAGGATTGTTTGTAATTTGAACGCGCCAAAAGTATTCACGAATATTTGCTGAAGGAAAAGGGCCAACTAGAAACACAATGGAACTATGTAGTAACGGTTAAAGTCACTATGTTGACCGGGATATTGACATGACAAATTACATGGAACAAATACTGGAGCTTAAAAGAAATATTCAAAAGTAATATGCCAATTGCCATAAAAACTAAGGTATTCAACTCATGTATTATACCATACCTAACATACGCCTGTCAAACGTGGAAATATGACAATAAAGTTAGAAATAAATTAATCACGTGTCAGCGAGCAATAAAGTTTGAACTATTTTAGTACGCGGGCGAAGCCGCGGGAAAAAGCTAGCAAATAAATATAAACACAGTTCAAATTGGGCCTTCAGGCCATTACAACAATACCGTTTGTTCTAACGACACATGGATACTGTCTAGGAAAGTTAGCCGGCGGCGCCGCAAATCATGCCCAAGTGCAATTACTGCACGCGGCAAATAACGATGTTATTAGCGCATAGTTGGACGCCATTGTGCGAGGAATTGATGGCAAAAATCTCCCAACTAGATAAGTTATTGTTGCCTTTTGCGGTGTCTGGGAAGTGATCTATAGACGTGGCTGTAAAATTTCTTGGAATTTTACGGTTAACTTGTTATTAGTTGTGTTGATAACAGAAAAACTATTTTTGAAGGGTTTTGAATCAAGTATTCTTGCTTACATATATTCAAACCAACGACAATGAACTTCAGGTTAATGAAGATTTCACGTTGTCAGGAAAATAATTATGTAGTCCATGAACTGGGGGCAAAACGGCGTTATTCATAATGCGTAAGCTCATATTGGGTCACATGTCAAACAAATGAAGTGCATACTGGATTTGGTGACGGAACACATACTGGATTCGGATTCGACACACTATATTCGTTTCGATAGGGTAACCGTACTTGCAAAAGAAAAGTTCGTGGTTCAGCGGAAAGTACGGGAGGCCATTGAGATAAGTCGTCATCCGAATTTTAATCGTGACTGTGGTTGGTTAGTGCCCCCTAGTTGGAAGACGGTATTACGTACTACGCCGGTAGTCCGTGTGGATGAGCCCTCAGCGAATGACGTAGTGAGTGTAGTATGCAACCCAACAAATGACAATTATGCCGAATATGAGGGTAGTTTCGCACCGCTCCTGCCGACGCCGACCCCCGCGCCGAGCCAACGGTCGCAGCGAGCTGCGGCCCGCAGTCTGCGTCGGGATACCATCGGCATCGCGCGTGCTCAATGAAAATGCTCCTCGTTACGGAGCGATACATGTCGAGCGACCTTCGACAATTTTACGTGACTTACCCGATTTTACATGTTTAAAATGAAGTGCGTACAAGTGCCCGCCTCAATCGATGCACGCCCCGCCGAACGCTCCGCCCCGGGCGTCCGTTCAGACTCAGGCCTTACATTAAGGATGTTAATGATGAAATGTCATGGAAGAATTTTCATATCGTACGGAACATCGTGAGGAAACCGGACTAATTCCAATAAGGCCTAGTTAATTACCCTTCGGGTTGGAAGGTCAGATGGCAGTCGCTTTCGTAAAAACTAGTGCCTACGCCAAAGCTTGGGATTAGTTGTCAAAGCGGACCTCAGTTGTCAAGCGGGTCCCATGAGCCGTGGCAAATGCCATGGATAACGCAAGGATGATTGCATGATTTTTATAATGAAAAGGCACTCGAATCATGTGTTACAAAATCGCTACATTTTACAAAGGATGAAAAAAGGATGATGACGGCCATTTACTTTTTCTGTTAGCCTGTTGTGCCCTACTGCCAGGTAAAGTCTTCTCTCTTGTGTTTACTAGTGGATAAAATGCAAGTTGTGTTATTATTTATTCGTATGGCGCATTTACATAAACTTTCAAACAATATGCAGCTAGAATTATAAGTTCACATTCAGGGTCCCAAGCGACGAGTTGTGTTATGTTTGGCTATGGCACTGGCCGATAGCTCATAGTTTACTCTCTTTTGCTATGACCAGTGCCTAATTAGGATAAAGCTGCCATTTTATGCAGTATGCGTTTTAACCAATATATTCTAAAACCGTTCAATAGATATATCGCGGATCGTCCAGGTGCCGGCTGGGCACCGTCCAGCATAGGGGCACTTTGCGTGCCGAAACACGTAAGTCGTTAGCGTAAGTGCCACAGATTAGAGCACTAATTTATTGTCGAGGGCTTTAGAATAATCTAGGTTGGCTAATAGGGGCTTCTGCGTTACGTTCTTGATAAATTCCAACAAGATACAAATTGGGCAAAATTATTTTTCACAGCTTAGTTTAACCCCTTAACGAGCAAGACTGAAAAGAATCGTGAATTCACGACTCCGTTTTTAAGTCTAAAAAATCTGTAAAAGAAAAAAACAGGGAGATGATCTTGGTGGGCCAAATTGGCTACCGATTGGACACCACCGATTAGCCGGGGCAGAGGTAGGCCAAAGGAAAGATGGCGGGATGACCTCGATGCATTTTGCAGCGACTGGAATTTATATTCTGGAAATATGTACTTTTGTTAGAAATAATGCCGCATTTTTTGTTAAGAAATCTCAATTGAAAAGTAACTTACGTAACCAATATAAGCATGATCTAGTTCGACCTAGAGTAAATACCGCAATTTTAAAAAAAAGTACATACATAAGTGCTATAGATATTTATAACAATCTCCCTGATGAACTAAAAACTCTGGAGGGCAATAAGTTCAGATGTAAATTAAAACAATGGTTAATACAAAAAGTATTTTACAACATTAAGGAATATTTTGAACATGATAGTGATAAAATTATGTAACCACCTAGCTTCACTTCAATTCGCGGTATTACCTAGTTATTTATTTATATTTAAGATTACAACTGAACTAACCATAAGTTTAGGTATTACCTAATTAGTTTAGGCATAATTTGCATGATAGTTAATAAAAGTTACGAGTAATATAGATAATAAGTAGATATAAGTTATACATTGCACGCCCATGTCGGGTAACTGTTGGGACTATACTATATACATTATACATACCTGCTATCTTTTGTACACAGTTTGTCAATAAAGTGTTTCTATTCTATTCTATTCTATATATAAATCGACCTATAACTTCGCTAAGATCGTATCTTATATCCTCTACAAAACTGTAAAGACACTTAGGGTTCGCGGAACAAAGTTTAAAATGGCGTAAAGTGCCCAAGAGGTTAGGGGCTTAGCGGAGCGCCGCGTCGAAATACATTAGTGAGCGTTTTGCCATAACGCTGCGGAACATCGCCTCTGAACGATGCCACTTGATATTAAATGAGTTTCTTATAAGTAAACATGGTGTACACGTTTTAGGTATCTACATATTTTCTTTACTTGAAGAGGTACAGTCAGCCAATCTGAATCTTAGTTCACTGTAGAACCCTTTCACAGTAAAATTCAAAGTGACTGGTATATCAAATAAAGCACGATGTCAATACCACAGGGTTCTAGAGTGGCCTAAGATTCTAATTGGTTGACTATACTTAAACATTTTCTTCTTTTTCCTCGAAACCTCATTACAAGGTCGTGATCATCAATAATAAGACGACCGGTCTGGCCTAGCGGGTAGTGACCCTGCCTGCTAAGCCGCGGTCCCAGGTTCGAATCCCGGTAATAAGGGTATTTATTTGTGTGATATTTGAGCACAGATATTTGTTTCTGAGTCATGGATATTTTGTATTTGTATATTATATATATCGTTGTCTGAGTTCCCACAATACAATTGTGGAGCTTACCGTGGGGCTCAATCAATCTGTGTAAAAAATGTCCTCTATTATGTATTTATTTATTATTAATTAGCTGTATGTTGCATTGCAGTGCTCTCCGTTCAAGTCGATCTTTTGCTTTTCTAAAGCTTGTCAGTTACATTTCACTAAACCGAAGTGATTTAGGCTGCAATCATTCAGAGAAACATAATGTTATTGTTATTACAGATTTATTTTATTTTATAAGAAACAGGTAAATCATTCGACCATAATCTCACCTGATGGAAAGTGCCGTTGCAGTCTAGGATGAAGCTTGTTGATGGAATAGCTTTTATCAGGCAGAAACACCCTCGAGCGGTAGACACTCAAAATGTTAGATTAAAAGAAAGAAATGTTTGAAAATGCCCGGGACCGCGACATAGTGGACCGATTTTCATGAAACATGGCTAAGAACACTCCCGACTAACTCAGCTTTCAAACAAAAAATAAAGAAAAACCTTACCATTGTAGAAAAATCGCAATAGACATCAACACAAAAGGGTCCATTCAGCAACAAAATTTCACTTGCCATCAATTAATGTCGAGCCGATGGGAACCTGATAGGTCTCCAATAAAACACGTCGTTTTGATCCGTTAGATAAGACCTGGGGGGTTACCATGAAGTGCTAAAGCCGTTCAATTTAGGTTGAGAGAAAGGGACGAAGCTCCATAGCTCTGTCCCTCTCTCTCAACATAAACTGAGCGACTTCATGGTAGCCCCCCGTGTTAACAGAGGCACGAGAGTACTACACAACCGAACCAGTGTAACTTGACCGCAACTGATTTGACTCAGTAATCCAAAAAGACCGTTGAAAAAGAGCGTGTCAACTCTCTCGATCCTGCGCAGAATCCTGCCAGTTACTCGTACTGCCGTGAAGCTGACGCAAGCCGACGTTCCAATTCCAAACAGTTTTGGAACACAAGTTCAGGCCTATGTTTCGCCATAGATTAAATATAAGAAGATTAATATCATCCCATACATTAAAATGCGACCGCCTAAGAATGTGCAAAAAGTAGATGGCGCCACTAAAATGCCTTTTTGCCATAGATTACTAGTAGATTAGTATGTACAAGTTTAGTAAGATCGATGGCAATAAGGCATTTTTTTTAGTGGCTCCATCTACTTTTTGCACGTTCTTAGGCGGTCGCATTTTAATGTATGGGATATAATCTTCTTATTATTAATCTATGATTTCGCCCGCACTCTGTAAGTGATAGCAACCCCAGAAGCTGTCCGCTTAATACCGCTTCTAACCGGTACCGGCTCGTACCGGTCCATACCATACCGGTAATTGTTTGCCTTTCGGCCGGACGCTGAATCTATTCAGATAACGAGCACTTAGATTACTTTAGGTTTTATGAAGTTTCTAGATTATGAAACAAGTTAATATAAAAAGCTCCGAAAACGAAATTGTAGTTTTATAATGACTGCTAATTTGACTGATATTTCAAATTGAGTGGAGGATTATATATTAACAAACGAACATACATTTCTTCTCTTTGGAATCAAAACAGATAAGAATTTTGTTATAAACACGTATCGTCAATTTGGGGCTGGGTCGATTTGTGAAAGATGTTAAGGTACAGCGGGGCAAATCTCGACTGGGGGCAAATGTAACTGGTCCATTTTTTCCATGTTTTACAATGTTTGCATTATTGAATAGAGTGTCCACCGATTATATATGATAGGCGTGTTCAGTGGATACATGTAGAACTCAACATCAAAGTGTAATAATGGAAAAAATGGATTAGTTACAATTGCCCCCCAGTCGAGATTTGCACCGCTGTACCTTATCCAATATTTGATTTTTTTTTATTATGTGATTTTTCAGAAATTTCAGATAAAAAACTTCTTTATCACAGTAGAAGCATATTGTTGTATACCTAGAGTCACATTTCAATTCCTAAATGAGCATTTCTTTTTTTTGCCATTTTTTTATTTTGATTTTTTTAGGGAATTATAGGTCAATAATTGTACTCAGAATCACGAGTACTTTCAATCTCACTGGGAGACAAAAAGTGTCCCAGAATTTCCATACATTTTTGTTACTTTCCTCTTTTGTAACCCCACACAACATGCGGAAAATGGTAACAAAATAAGAAAAAATCGTATGGGACAATTTTTTTAACTACTAGAATTGAAAAAGCTAGTGATTCTGAGCAGAAATAGCATTTTTTTTTTGATATATATCACATTTCATAAAAGTGGCGAATCATAAAAAAGGGTATGGCACAAATGTTATCCACAACCTAGACAATTAGTGTCAGAAATATCGGCTAATTAACAATTCAGGCGATAGGTGAAACCGTGTGCCTAATAAGACCCCTGTCACATGTTCATTAGGGTTGTCAACGGGGGTAACTGATAGGGGAGCGATCGAGCGTTTGACAGTCGAGTCGCCAGAGAAAATATAGACATTTGTAACTATATTGTTAAAAAAAACGTCGTACTGAGAGAGAAACGGTAACTTTCTTATAACACCAACGCGAAAAATGTAGTAATTACATGAAGTCGGATTGAACCCTATTAAATATGGTAGTTATCATCAAAAATCGTTTTAAAACTCACCGCGCCAGTGCACACAAGCGCGTCGGGTATGTACGCAACACATGCAAGCGGATTTGGATAAACGTGGATAAGAATAATAGGCTTTACTGGTGAAACCCGACAAATCGAGATAATTTGTCCTTGAAATAACAACATTGTGGAAATTGCACATAGTTCGAATTTCAAAAACCAGTTATCGGGTTTCACCAGTAAACCCTGCATAATGATATTTTTTTGTGTTTTCTGACTGATATATATAATGTGGTATTATTATACTAATACCTATAGTTAATAGTATTAAATATAATTACATTTTACTTTGGGCGATGTCGAGTAACATTATTAGTAATTTTGTTCAACCACGTGCTTCCGAACGCTGTAGGTATGGTCACGCGACGGCGATGCGACGCATTCGAAATCAAACCTTATCGATATGGAAGTAGACGTAGACGATGCGATGAGACGCGACGGCGACTGTCGCGCGACCGTCGCCCACGCAAGACACGGCGTAACTACTGAGTCGTCCTTATACTGTGACTTATGATCACAAAAAAGTAAATTCAACTACCCAATATGAGTAATGAATTAAAAATTTCATCAAAGGACCACTCTAGGAGATAAAACAGTTATTTGTTTTACAAGAGGGCAAAGTTGTCGTTTAACCGCACATGCCAATATTGATACCCGAGCAAGCGAAAGATTCCAATAAAAAGTGGAACTTTGAGCGTTGCGAGGGTTTCAAGGTACGAAGGTTAAACAAACTTTGCCACCGAGAGAAAAACATTTTTTTTCACCACACCAACAGAAACAAAAAACAGACGTCAAACTAAATGAAATCCATCAATTTATTCAAAATATAATGATTCTAAAAATAAAATAATTCTAAATCATTTACAGGTAAATTCTACCAGCCAGCTTCAGACATGAAATATATATATTTTTAAATTAATGATAGGTAGGTAGTATACAATATTTATTTTTGTTAAGAGTCAATATGATCTATTTTTGGGCAAAGACTTCCATATTTCTACTCGTCTCGATTTAGTGCGAGTTTTCGCCTTTGGCTAGTCTTAAAGCAGTCCTTTTTATCTCGTATCAAATATTAAATAATGGTACAGAAAATATAAAAACAACGCCCACGCTCTCTGGATAAATGTCTTCAGTGTTCTCACTCATCTCAATTTAGAGTATTTTGGACCTTTGGCTAATCTTTTAAAAGTACCCCATTATCACCTAAGAGGTCTACCAACGAAATACGTTCTAATAAACATAAGAATAACGCCACGTCCTCTAAACACTCGTCCATTAAATATTATTCACAAAAGAAAAACACCTAGGCGACCGCAAATCATATAAAAGCATTACACAAACATCAGACTGCTTACCCAGCTTTTAGCATAACCTAATTCTAGGAGCAAACAGGAAACATTAGCGTGAGCCATAAGAAGCGGATAAATTCACTTATCTAGTGAGAGCTACGCAAGCACGCAGCGAAATTAACAAATACCACAAGGCGTACATAGTGTACATACTGCCGTAGTGGATAAAGAACCGGCTTGTTTTATTTGATTTAGTGTGCGAATTGCAAGTCATGTGACGAGAAAGGTATTACAAAATTTACGAATGAATTTGGAGGGAAACACCGGGAGAGGAAAACAGAGGAAGAGGTGGATGGACTGTGTGAGACATGATATGAAACAAAAGCAAGTTATTGATGAGACGAATGGAAGAGGAAGACATGCTCCGCTGACCTCAAGTGTCTTGAATAAGGTCAAGAGAATGATGAGTGTGCGGATTACAAGCTATATGGCACTGTGACCTGTACTTGAGAGTCCCGGCTCACGCCGTTAAGATTTTTCCAGTGATGACCTGCTAAATGCTGCACCAAAATTACTGGAAATACTGCTGAATGCTGCACCAAAATTACTATAATTACTAACTTTGGATAGTGGTTATTCGTTTAACAAAAGGGCAAAGGGCAAGCATTGTTTGCACTTATACTATCATCTTGCCGCCCAATGTGCAATGAAATGTACATTACGGTTCAATGGAATTTTAACTTTCATATGAATAAATAAAGTAGCATTTCTTTTGTCTCTAAAATGTTTATAACAAATGAAACTCAACTCTTAAAATGCAACTAGGATCAAAATTATCTAGCATAATACAATATAATACAAATACTCTTTATTGCACACCTCAATACACGAAACAACATAGCAAGTATAAACAACAACTTAAGAGGTAAAACAAGAGGCGGTCTTATCGCTAAAGAGCGATCTCTTCCAGACAACCTAGGTAGTGGAATAATATTTGTATGGTGGGCGTTACGAGGCTATACTATAGGTAAAGCCGCCTCCTTTGGAAAGCAGGCACGGACAAAAAATAATAAATATATCAAATTCACGTCAAAAGGAATGAGAAACGATATATTTGACGATTATAACGATTGACTATCTAACGATTGATTGAGTCGGTAGTGACCCTGCCTGCTAAGCCGCGGTCCTGGGTTCGAATCCCGGTAAGGACATTTATTTGTGTGATGAACACAGATATTTGTTCCTGAGTCTTTGTATATACAATAAGTATGTATTTATCTATTTAAGTATGTATATCGTCGCTTAGCACCCATAGTACAAGCTTTGCTTAGTTTGGGGCTAAGTTGATCTGTGTAAGGTGTCCCCAATATTTATTTATTTAACTATTTATAGAACAAAATGTAGGGATACAAATAAACAACTAAGCTAATGCACAATACATGTCTCATTAAAACGTACCAATGTCAGTAAATACAAAACATACATAAATTATAACAATGGGACCCCAAAACCGACATTTTCAAGGTCGCAGAGGGGAAGATGAAAGGGGAACAAATGGGGTGAGTAGAGTACTTAATCGCTTGTTGACTTTCAAAAATGGGGTCAGGGGGAAACAACAGGTGCATATTTATTTATTCATGTATTTGTCCGTTGTAGATAATTGGGTTAGAACGCCCATAACGAATTGATGTTACAAAATATATTCAAAAGCGAAACTTAAGAATTTAATTTAGTTTGGTATTGTTATCATCACTGTATTGATTGTTTTTAACCCCCTACGGGACGTTATAAGTTTGATGTGTCTGTCTGTCCGTTTGTCTCTCTGTCTGTCTGTGTGTGTGTCTGTGGCATTGTAGCTCTCGAACGGATAATAAACCGATTAGTTTTTTTTTTTTGACAGCTGAGTTAGTCGGGAGTGTTCTTAGCCATGTTTCATGAAAATCGGTCCACTATGGCAGGGTTTTTTTTTATTTTAATTTTGTGGTTAGGTTATCTATAATACACACACAAACGAGTAACCAGATAAAACAGCTTATATACTTTATCCCTAAAACAAAAAATAATGAAAATGTTTAAAATTTAACTGTTATTTAAAATGTCTGAAGCACAAAGTTACCCATCTTTCATGGAATCGCCCTAATACATAATAGCTCCGCGCGGACGGTCCGTGTGACACCCCAGCCTTAACTAACCTAACAGTGGACCGAATTTTATGAAACATGGCTAAGAACACTCCCGACTAACTCAGCTTTCAAACAAAAAAAAACTAAATCGAAGTCTGTTCATCCGTTCGGGAACGATGCCACAGACAGACACACACAGAGACAGACAGAGAAACAGACACGTCAAACTTATAACACCCCATGGTTTTTGCGTCGGGGGTGTGTTGTATGCATACTGCATGTAGTTGTCTATGAATAAGACTTTGTTGACATGTCTATATTTTCTATTGTCTGTTCATTCCTTAAATAGATATTGTTTGAGAAGCACGCTTTTCTATTTATTCCCGTTATAAAAACATTCCTCAGTCCGTCTGCTCGTGTGTCTCTCAAAACTACAAGTCATTTTCCTCAACGTGGAGCATTCTTTCAGCTCGGTACACTCAGTAAGTCAGTGGCATATAATAATTGAGACGTAATATAATAACGCTGACTGTATCAGAGTGCGTGGGGGAACACGGCTAAGTTTTTCGTAAATGCCTTTATTATTGTCGTAAATATTGTAGCTGTTGTTTTTATTTACCTTCACTGGGTATATTTCTTTTTTCGTATACTTAAACGGTGCTAGCGAGAAGCGTCAAAAGATTTTTGAATTTGAAAATTTAGTTTAAATATTTGATATCAATTAAAATGTGAGAAAAACTGGGTTGTGAAAAACAAATTTAAGAATTTATTTCACAGCAAGTTTTACCACTTAATATAGCATAACGGCGGCCGCGAGTGCGCGGCCCATTCAGTGGTGACGACCTTAGCGCGGCGCATAAGGACTGAATGTCGACTGCTCACGTGCAGTCCGCTTGGTAATGTAGGTAAGCATTTAGAATGGCGGTATTTAGTCATCATCAAATAAATGAGCCTTCTGTACTTCAGCCATTCTGTCCTAACAGCATTCACGAGCGACATGGAATCCTAGAATGCGCCTTATGACTGATACCTGATTTTAAGTCAACCAGGTATCCGAGCATCAGATGGATTGTGTTTTGACACTTACCTGAAACAAAAATATAATAATTAGTATGAATTTGGAAAACAATTTTACTCAATAAATAAAATAATAAATAAATAAATATTATAGGACATTCTTACACAGATTGACTGAGGCCCACGTTAAGCTCAAGAAGGCTTGTGTTGTGGGTACTCAGACAACGATATATATAATATATAAATACTTATATACATAGAAAACATCCATGACTCAGGAACAAATATCTGTGTTCATCACACAAATAAATGCCCATACCGGGATTCGAACCCGGGACCGCGGCGTAGCAGGCAGGGTCACTACCGACTGCGCCAGACCGGTCGTCAAATCACAAATGAACTACTAACTAATGTGTCACTGCGATCCACAGAGGATCTTAGCCTCCAATACGAGAGCACGCCATTATATCCCGGTAAAACTTCATAGTATTGTGATATATTTATGAAAGAGGCGCGTTCCTAACACACATTCTAAGTTCGTGTAGGTGAACGCGTACCATGCTTGTATGAGTTATATATGACAGGTCGACTGTTCGCGTTTTTGACGAACGGTAACTGTGAGGTAACCGAGAGGGGGTGGGCAGCACTTTCAGCGGGGAGCGGGAGTGGCCAATACTGTACGATAGTACTCTTTATTATACTGTGATTCTGCCGAGTTGATCTCAATGTTGCTTATTGCAGCGCACACTGAAAAAGTTTCCCAAGAAAATACATCTCTGATTCTAGATATTTGTTGAATCAGAGATGTATTTTCTTCTCACACCCGAAACCCGCAATCCCAAATACTTGCCCGCTCACCGTGAAACCCCAAAATTAAACATTATAATAGAATGCTCGGAACCGTTCTTAAATAGAATTCCGACAAAGGCGCCCGGGCCAAATTCGGCCGCTCGCGAAAGACGGCCAACTTCGTCGAGCACCGAATTAGTGGGTGGCGTGGATGGCAGTTACCTACCAATAGATCTCGTGTTGACTCTCGTGACTCGTAATACCAATAGAACTAATGGTAAACCTCGACTATTATAAGTAACTTTGACATCCACCCGCCTTCTTCAGTTTTCCGTGATCATGATGCATGTAACTGCGGCGAAATATCGGGAGCTCGACAAAAATGAAAAAGGTTATCACGATTATATCCCGGTCAATATAAGTCTAATGAAAATAACCGTAAAGCATTCAAAACTCTTATTATAAATTTGATTATGTTGTCTCTGTCACACAATCCATACATAATATTACCTATAGTTAGATGGGAAAGTGTGTGTGTGTCTGTTTGTTTGTCCGTCTTTCAGGGCAAAACGGATCAACGACTTGACGTGTATTTTGGAGATAGTTGAAGGGATGGAGAATGACATAGGCTACCTTTTGTCTCTTTTTAACCCCCCCCTTTCCTTAAATGGAGGGTAGAAGTTTGTATCAAAGCCGCCGGGAAAAACTAGTTCTGAAAAAATTTCAGACATTTTCAAAATGTGGTGTAAAATTTTTGAACCTCGAATAAAAACGAACTGGTGCATTTAATTTCTCGTAGCAATTGATCGTGGCACATTTAATATGCCCTATCTACCGGTAAGCAGCGATCTGTGGCGAAGAAACTACAATTCCACCTATTACTTTCTGTTCCTCCCATTCTCCTTTATACCTTCCCAAACTCAACCTAATCCAGTCCAGATAAAGACGCTTTTCCAAAACCCTAAAACGATATAAGAGGAACTCTGAGCAAGTCGATTCTGCATTCCAAGTACACAGGACGATTTTCGTGCTGTCTAGCCAATTTAACAGCAGAACAGCCTAGCCGAAGTGACAATCGTTGACGATACGTGGCGTATGAAATGCAGTCTGGCTCTGTCGCGCCACTACCACACCTCGGACAATCATTGTGGCGATCAAATATGGAAGAAGCGCGTTCCTCAGCAATTCCCGAAAAGTTTGTACATTTGGATCAGGTATCCGATTTTGATAAAAATTGGTAGGCTGATAGAGTCCATGATGCTGAGCAAGATCCACTAGGTTTCCCAAAATGTCCCAGGTTGTTTGTATGAAACTTTCCTTTTTTGTTACCGAAAATGTATAGACATCTGGTACCTGAAACCTAGTGGATCTTGCTTAGCATCATGGACTCTATAAGCCTACCAATTTTTATCAAAATCGGAGACGCGATCAAAATGTACAAACTTTTCGGGAATTGTTCTCCTACGCACACAGTCTAAGCTAGTGTAGTTAGGCGATCGCGTAATGCGTGATGAGTGAGATATGAGAGGTCGACTGGTCGCGTTCTTGACAGGCGGTAACGGTGAGGTAACCGAGAGTGGGTGGGCGGCAATTTCAGTGGGAAGCAGGGAGTGGCCATACTGTACGATAATACTTCATTATTATACTGTGCCACTACAGAAGAGCGGTAAGAGCTACGAAACGCTTCGTAAACGATTGTGAGGTTGGCTAGGCAGGGTGCTTATTTTAATTCACACTCCTTTAACATTATTACTGTTGTCTTGGACTGACGCCTTGGACTTGCAGCTTAATTTTTGCAATTTAAAACTATGCTGGAAAAGGCGAGCTGTAAGGCTATTAATTTTAGATGTAGCGAGCAAAGCTAGACATTTTCATTTTTAAATACCTATTACATCTAAGAAAGGCATAGCTACGGTAGCGGAAAATAATCTATCATATTTTTTCGGACATCACATTTACAATTTAGGTGCGTATGAAAAAGACAATTTGGGCTACATAAGGTTCATTTTGAAAACAATTCGTATGCTCGAGTTATTCACCATGGGCCTCAAATAGTAAAATAATTATGTCGACTAATTTTCATACCAACGACTTCTGAGCTTGCTGAATCAATCCATGTATATTATATTGTTTAGTAGGATTCGCTATTTTGTGTTTTTATCATAAGAAGACCAATATTAGTGACATGCACGATTGGTGTGTGTAATAGTTATTTGTTATACAAGGGGGCAAAGTTGTATTTTAACGCCGAGTGTGGAATTGAAAAACGCGCAAGTGAAAGGATTCTATAGTTGAACCACGAGCGAAGCAAGTGGTTCGAGAATAGAATCCTGAACTAGCGAGTTTTTTAAAACACGAGAAGTAAAATACATTTGCACCTGAGTGTAACACAAAACTTTTCCCCTCACTATAGCGAGGAAACTACTCGTACAACGCAAAAAATGCGTTTATCACTGCTTCCAGTAGTTCCACATGTGGTAAATCATCTTTATTACTAGATTCACCTACTTTTATCAATTTTAAAGCAGTTAATTTGACCTTATTCAAGGTCAAATTACTTTACCAACTAGTGGATAAAATGCGTTTTTACCCGCTGGTATTAAAGGACAAAACACGTGTTTCCGAGCTAGTGAGGGGAAAAGTCTCTAATCGGCATCAGGCTCTCGTGGCTACCCACGGGCCACGTGCATAGGCGTGCCCGAAGACTCGTAAGTATTCAAATACATATTTGTAATTATGATACAATTATAGTTGTTTACTTGATATAAAACTCAAATTTTAAGAATTTTCGACTTATTGTTTTCAATATATAACTAGTATGATAGATTATTTTCCGCTACTTTATGTGTATATTGCCTAGTTACATGCATGTAAGAAAATGACGGCAAATAAGTTCATGCATATATAGAAACAGCAAACAGATTGTCTTGTACTACCCTTAATGTATTTAATGCTTATTGTTTAAACATTGTATCTAACCCACATATGCCCATAACTTAATTGTTTTTTGATTCCACCCCTTGAGGTGCCAGGCTCAATTCTCTACTATTTATATGAGTAGTAGCGAGTTTTCTGCAGTAGGTGGTTGAAAACGACCCAATATATGGGCTAACTGAAATGATACCTATTTTGCAACTAGAAATATTAGTGTATCGATGACGACTCCGACATGTGGAACGAAAAATAGAGCGTTCAAAGGATTAAAAAACTTCCAACTCTATCGAATATACACAGGACTCTTACTCGTAAAGAACTCGACTGAAAAACGAAGTTTCACTGACACAGTTCCACTTTTCAGTTGTGAAAGAGCCGAGCGAAAGGGACAGCATGGAGTTTGTAATTTCGTTTTTGCAACGCATGTTCAAGTCACAAACGTTAACAAAAAGTTGTTTGGTCTCAAAGGGTATGTAACAAGCTTGGAAGTTGGAAGATGCAGTTTTGCACTGGTTGACGACGTCTGTATACAAACATAATAATATATATGAATTTTTGATCAGATGAAGGTGAAACTAACAAAAATACCTACAAGTTAACATAAGATAACACGGTGAGTGTGCACGGGAAAACGTCCCACTTTGTCGATTGCTATAAAGCCATTTTGTCAGTTTATTCGTATAAAGATACAAGTAAATCTCGCCTTAATGGTAACCGACAAAGTGGGAGGTTTTACTAAAAACATTCACATATTATGCTGTATATAGCAGAACAAATCATTCTCGAAATAAAAATGTAAAAATTTGCTCAAATTCGATTAAGGTCCTTTATCCTACTTCACGGTCAAGTTCTACCAGTGACAAGAATGTTAGCTTAGTTTTACTCTTGATTTCAATAAAGTTAAACGTGCAATTCTGACACTCTTCAATTTCGTCAACATTTATAGAAAGTAGAAACCGAACAGATTACCCGCACAGTCTATAATGGAAGGCATAAATCTTAAAAGAGAGAAATTGGTCCGGCGACCACGGACTAAGGACGCGGACATTTCGGACTGCTTTCATACCATAGACTGTAGAAACCGATAGATGACAGGTATGTGACGTCATCGTGGCACCAATTTTCTTTTACAACCTAGCCAGCTGGTCACCTAACATTCACATAGATTCATATTAACCGGGACAGAGACCGTGATTATCATTTTGATTTTGGTCCACCTTCCGATATTTCGCCGCAGTTACATGCATCATGATCACAAGTAAAGCTTGGCCTGTGTTACATTATAATCGTCAAAATCCCGTTCAGTATAAGTATAATGAAACTAAGCGTGAATCATTCAAAACATTCATATACTTAACAAGCTGGTACTAAAGATCGCGTAGAGCTATATATAAGAGGAGTGGAATGCCCTGCCTGAGTCTGTGTTTCCACATGAGTACAATCCAGGTCTCTTTAAAGCAAGAGTAAATAGGTATCTCATAGGTAAGCGTGCTCCACCGTAGACCGCGTCATCACTTACCATCAGGTGTGATCGTGGTCAAACGTCTACCTATTCATACTAAAAAAAAACGGCCAAGAGCGTGTCGGGCCACGCTCAGTGTAGGGTTCCGTAGTTTTCCGTATTTTTCTCAAAAACTACTGAACCTATCAAGTTCAAAACAATTTTCCTAGAAAGTACTTATAAAGTTCTACTTTTGTAATTTTTTCATATTTTTTAAACATTATGGTTCAAAAGTTAGAGGGGGGGGGACGCACTTTTTTTTCCTTTTGGAGTGATTATTTCCGAAAATATTAATATTATCAAAAAACGGTCTGAGTAAACCCTTATTCATTTTTAAATACCTATCCAACGATATATCACACTTTGGGATTGGAATGAAAAAATATATCAGCCCCCATTTTACATGTAGGGGGGGTACCCTAATAAAACATTTTTTTCCATTTTTTATTTTTGCACTTTGTTGGCGTGATTGATATACATATTGGTACCAAATTTCAGCTTTCTAGTGCTAATGGTTACTGAGATTATCCGCGGACGGACGGACGGACGGACAGACAGACATGGCGAAACTATAAGGGTTCCTAGTTGACTACGGAACCCTAAAAAAGACATATTGACCGGGATTTAGACCGTGATTACCTTTTTGAGCGCAAAAATCAAAAAGGTAATCACAGTCTTTATCCCGGTCAATATAAGTCAAATGAAAATAACAGTGAATTATTAAAAACTTTTAACCTTGTATTTTCAGTATATGACATGCTTCACGAGAATGTACAGAATGACACAAAAATCCTGCTAAACCTTCAGTCTATATCTCTTTCTATGTCTACGTATACTACGTTTCATTCCTTCTGACAACCCTTTAGTTGCGTAAGTAATCCTGCATTGCTACGTAATACCACGCGTTTAAGTCCACAATCGCTTACGCCAGCTGTATTTAGTATTCGTGTCGCTAGCATGCATATTTCAAGTGGTTGTTATGTGTCTTATTCCTCAGTAATATGGTTGGCTTCAAGTGTTTTTTGGGTGAGTTCAGTAGGGTTGCGAGTCTCGGAGTTAATTCCGGGCAGTCACGTCCGTACGAGACAGGCTGACGGGGAGAATTCTACTCAAGTCAGCGGGCGTTGGATGTTTTTCTGTAGCAATCGGCGACAAACTCGGATAGTTATTAACGAAATATAATATTGTGCAGTAAACTTCCTGTGTTGGTTAATCTTTGAATGTTGGATTGGGATTGGGAGTAAATATAGCAATCTAGGTGTCGTCACACCTCGGATACTGGCGATCAAATATATGAAAGAGGCGCGTTCCAAGCACACAGTCTAAGCTCGTGTAGGTGAACGCGTACTATGCTTGTATGAGTGAAATATGACAGGTCAACTGTTCGCGTTTTTGACAGACGGTACAACACGAAAAAAATAAGTTTTGGGAAACGCATTGTTTGTGATACTTTTATCGCAAAATTATGTGTTGTAAAATTAAGGGCATCACTACTAAAATTACGAAAATAGTTACTGTATGTATGCTTAAATCTCTGAAACGGTTTACATGCTTAGATACCAAATTCAGTCTATGATTTGATGTTTAAGGCCCGAAAAACCTCTTGGACATGAATCAAAGATGATCCTCATCATTCCAGGCAGACAAACGCTCGAGCAGAATCAAGTAATCACACCACTTCAAATAAGAATATAACACTTGTAAATGAATCACTCAAAACTAGATTTAAAATTGCAGTCTCAAACAAGCCTTCATTAAAAACGTCACCGAGTACAAATACGTCAATCAGCCCGGTCAAATCCATTTCCTTTTTCAACGCTACATACAATCAAACAACATAAAATTACAGACTTTAATCTGTGCACGGTAGAGCACACTTCAGAATTACCAGGTAAGGTAAAACAGTGGATGTCGGGACTCGTTATGTTTTTCAAAAACAGCCGCCCTAGCCGAAGTGACAATCGCTAACGATACGCGACCGAAATGCAGTCTGGCTCTGTCGCGTCACTACAGAAGAGAAATATAGCTACGATACGCTTACGAAGCCACAGATTACTAATAAATCTACTAATTATTAGTAATTATCTATTTCACAATAGCGATTTAGGTGACAATTGTATCCCGACAGCACTTCGCCGTTCACTGCCTGTTCAACACGGAAATATGACGCTGAGTAACTACTTATGTTACTTTATCAATCCAGAAATAGGCACAGCATTGTCAGTGTCAATTTCACTGTAGTGTTATAGGCCGTGTGGTGACGGGTTTAAGAATTTCACCACCCCCTTTCTTCCCGTGCGTGTCGTATAAGTCTAATGTGGGATATGGTTAAAATGTGGCGTAGGCGAGAGGCTGGCAACCTGTCACTGCAATGTCACAATTTGGATTGCTTTCAACCCCTTTTTGCCAAGAGTGGCACTGAAACTTAGTAGTTCATGTGCTCTGCCTACCCCTTTATGAGACACAGGCGTGATTATATGTATGTATGTATGTATGTTATAGCCCACCGACGAAACGTAAGCAATTGACGTTGGTTAGGTACCCAGTACACACTCGTCCGTGATGTATACAGATGTCCGCTTTGGCATGGCTTCAAAAATAGTCACGTTGTTAGTTTTATTGAGGTCGTGCTTTGTGCATTTACCAGGCCTGTCCCACTCGCGCGTGTAGGTATCGAATCGTAAGCGCCCCTTGCAAGTGGCAATCAGTGGGGCCTCACGGGCGAGCGGTGACGCACGCGCGAGAGGTGTTCATCGCATACCTACGTACTGATTCGACCGCTGTCACAGAATTGATACGAGTATTAATAATCTGATAACAATGAACAAAAAAAAGGCCAAAGAAATATTGTGCAGTGTTTAACTGTCTTAACACGGAATGCGAACCAAATTTAACTTTATTTAAGCTCCCTAAGGACGATAAAAGGTAAGAACTGTTTTTAAATTGATATTAAATATTATTATAGGTTTACATCCAATTACCATTACTTATCATTATATGATTATACTAAATAGGT
Source organism: Leguminivora glycinivorella (assembly GCF_023078275.1). Lineage (NCBI taxonomy): Eukaryota > Metazoa > Arthropoda > Insecta > Lepidoptera > Tortricidae > Leguminivora > Leguminivora glycinivorella. Next base: position 21,061,913 of record NC_062982.1, read on the forward strand.
TTAATACTTCTAGGTAAGTATAATAGATACTAGTTGGGTTACCAAAATAAGTAGGTAGGTACCTTTATTAACGTAGGTTAGTTATTTTTTCTACTCCCGTACTGTTATTCGTGAGTTACAAGGTCGTGCATAGAACTTTAAAACCCTACATAAAAGATGTCAGGACAAGTCTATCTAGTCTATACCCTGAAAACATTTAGTAGCAGTCGCACGATATAGCTGTTTTACAGTTCAGTAAATACATTGCTACCAACTTAACAAACCAATTCGCAGAGTCGAGACTCCTTCGTTTTCTGCTGCGTTCATTGGCGACGCGTCGAATCGCATTCAAATGTATAGAACTCGATTCAACTCGGCTCGATTCGTCTTAGTGGCTAGGCTTCAAAGAACCATACCATAGACAGTTTTATTTTCATGTTTGCACTCAAACTGCATATTCAAAATGGTAGGCGGTCCACCTAGATAACTAAGATGACTGAAAGTAGGTATTTGTTGAATTTATAATTTTCTTTCAAAATAAGTGCTTGGTCGTAGAAAAAGTATTGTATGCAACGGTGTTTAACTGAGTCAAAAAATGCTCGTGGCGTCTTTATTAACAATTTTCGGCTTCGCCTCAAATTGTTACCCACGCCACTCACCTTTTTTGACCTCTTTTAACCACCAGTTGCATAAAATACTATAAAGATTAGTAGGTTATTTAAATATTAAGATTATATTATTTTTTAAAAGGAGACTACCCTATATCGTCAGAAAAGGTACGAGTTACGCGATAGAAAGAGAGCGCACTTCTACGTCAATATAATTGTAGGTATTTAGCGTTGCGCGGTCGGAATTTCAACTTAATAGTATCGTAGCGCGAGTCGTTATTTCTTTAGATGGGCTGTTGGAGTGGGCTTTCTGTACTTGTACTAATATTTATTCTGTGCATTTACGTGGAAATGGTTGCCTTGGATTATTTGTAAGTGGGTTCCGCTAATTTTCAGCACAAAAGGTTATGAGCCTCTTCCACGTTTTGACGTTAAAGAATACGATTCTCGTAAGCGTAAACGAGTCATGGAAAATGTATGTATTATTTGGTTCTTAGTACGTTAGGTTAAGTAATAGTAGTTCTGGACGGGGTTTTTATGATTGTTTTTTTTTTCTCTTCTTTTTAGTAAGTACCTATTATTTAACTTTTGGTATATATTTTTATTTATTATAAGTTTATTTTTAAGTTAGTTCAATTAGTTATATTAAGTTTTTGGTTATTATTTAGTTTTATATTGTATGTAATATGTACTGTTGTTAAAAATATATAAAGTTTCTTAGTAACTTTTTTCGTATCGTTTAAAATCGCTGCCTACTTAGCTTGGTCTGTAGTTATGACGCGAAAACCGTCGCAAGTGCCAAATAAAGGATGAAAAGATAATAATGAAGTGAACTGAGGCGTTATTAGGAAAGTTCCCGCTTCAGCCGAGTTGACACGATCGACTTATTAATCTTGCCAAAAATAATAGCCGAATAACGAAAATTGCGAACACAGGTTTTCCTGTAACTGAGAAGTGGTGGGGATAGTAGGCATTTTATAAATAAATGGTCGTCCGGTTTGACCTAGTCAGTGGTGACCCTGCTGAGCCGCGGTTCTGGGTTCGAATCCCGGTAAGGGCATTTATTTGTGTGATGAACACAGTTATTCGAACCCAGGACCGCAGCTTAGTAGGGAGCAAAGAGGATCGAGTAGTAAAGAGAGTTACTGTCAAAGTAAAATGTGTAATCACAGTGCATAGACTGCCATCTCTTGACACAGGCTTAAAACTTTTGAACATCAGTTTTGACAATTTGGGCCATATTCTTAGCTTGATGTGTGTTAAAATGTCAAATATTAATATTAGCGCCATCTACCACCGACCGACGGGTCTGGCGCAGTCGGTAGTGACCCTGCCTGCTGCGCCGCGGTCCCGGGTTCGAATCCTGGTAAGGGCATTTATTAGTGTGACTAGCTTTTACCCGCGGCTTCGCCCGCGTAATAAAAGTATTCTTATTGAAACGTTTACAAAAAATAAGATTTTCATTTGGATCCGTAGGTTTCTTTGTAGGTACATCTGTCCGCGATTATTTCGATTAAGGTAAAGCGGGGCAATTCTCGACTGGAGGGCCATTGTAACTGATCTATTTGCTGTACGGTCCGGTTTTGGCTGACTGTACCTTACACATATTAATATTGTTTTAAAAGAAATTCTTGCAATGATTGTAGAATTGTTACACAGCGACCACAGCGTAGGTGCGAATATGTATGTATTTTACCTATATAAATATTTATACTGGGGAAACTTCATACAACCCACATAGCCAGTATCTCGACGCTATGGTCGGTAGGGTAAAAAGTACTTCCTTACATTATCGCTTACAATTTTTTCCATTTTGCTTATACTTATTGCAAACGTAAACATATAAAAGGCAAGCAAACAACGATCTTCTTACAGCACATTGAATGTAATAGTTTACGGATGCAGGATACTCGCCGATACATACTTACTAATACCTTCCCACTGGGCCACCTGCATTTTACACTGCCTAAATATCGATTGCCGACCGATTATTCCGACCCCAATCCCTATTCTTATCCCCGTCCCTATCTCTATCTTTGTCCCCGTCCCCGTTCCGTCCCTGTCCCCGTCCCTCCCCTATCCCTATCCCCGTCCCCGTCCCCTATTTTTATCCCTATTTCTATCCCTATCCCTATCCCGATCCCTATCCCCACCCCTACCCCTACCCCTACCCCTACCCCTACCCCTACCCCTACCCCTACCCCTACCCCTATCCTTATCCCAATCCCAATCCCAATCCCTATCCCTATCCCTATCCCTATTCCTATCCCTATCCCTATCCCTATCCCTATCCCTATCCATATCCATATCCCTATCCCTATCCCTATCCCTATCCATATCCCTATCCCTATCCCAATCCCAATCCCTATCCCTATCCCTATCCCTATCCCAATCCCAATCCCAATCCCAATGCCTATCCCTAACCCTATCCCTATCCATATCCCTATCCCTATCCCTATCCCTATCCCAATCCCAATTCCAATCCCTATCCCTATCCCTATCCCTATCCCTATCCCTAACCCTAACCCTAACCCTATCCCTATCCCTATCCCTATCCCAATCCCAATCCCAATCCCAATCCCAATCCCAATACCAATGCCTATCCCTATCCATATCCATATCCCTATCCCTATCCCTATCCCTATCCCTATCCCTATCCCAATCCCAATCCCTATCCCTATCCCTATCCCTATCCCTATCCCTATCCCTAACCCTATCCCGTTCCTGTCCCTGTCCCTGTCCCTGACCCTGTCCCTGTCTCTGTCCCTGTCCCTGTCCCTGTCCCTGTCCCTGTCCCTGTCCCTGTCCCTGTCCCTGTCCCTGTCCCTGTCCCTGGCCCTGTCCCTGTCCTTGCCCCTGTCAAATTATCATGCTAGGAGGTGAACTTTGAAAAATCCTTTCTGAGTGCTCCTCTAAGGAACTTCCGTGTCAATTTGAAATCTCTTGAACCAGAAGTAAAGATAAAAACTAAAGCTATACTTATGGCTATTTTGGATATTTTAACCCCATTGCACAATAACAGGAGAGAAAATTTCTTTTCCACCTCATTAGATTTAAAAATCGTTGTATTTATCGTGATCAGCGACCCGATAAACCATAAAAACGATACCCATATTGTGTTTTTGACTTTACCCCTTTGCACCCCTTTAGGGGTCAAATTTTCAAAAAACCTGAAACATGTATTTAGTCATATGTCTTTAGGAATCCTCCTGTGAAGTTTCGAATAAAATAGTCAAACTAATCTTGTTTCCCCATACAAACTTTGAACCCCCATTTCACCCTTTTAAGAGGAGAATTTTGAAAAATCCTTTCTTAGTGCTCCTCTACGCCATATAAGGAACCTATGTGCCAAACTTGAAATCTCTAGGACCAGCGGTTTCGGCTGTGTGTTGATATGTCAATCAGTCAGTCAATATCTTCTTTTATATATTTAAACCCCATTGCACCACAACAGGGGAGAAGGTATTTCACTTCCGCCTCGTTAGATTTAAAAAAACGTTATATTTATCGTGATCAGCGACCCGATAAACCATAAAAACGATACCCATATTGATTTTTTGACTTTATCACCCCCTTTTCACCCTTTTAGGGGTTAAATTTTCAAAAAACCTGAAACACGTATTCAGTCATATGTCTTAAGGAATCTTCCTGTGAAGTTTCGAATAAAATAGTCAAACTAATCTTGTTTCCCCATACAAACTTTGAACCCCCATTTGACCTCCTTAGGAGGTGAATTTTGGAAAATCCTTTCTTAGTGCTCCTCTACACTATATAAGGAACCTACGTGCCAAATTTGAAATCTCTAGGACCAGCGGTTTCGGCTGTGTGTTGATATGTCAGTCAGTCAGTCAATATCTTCTTTTATATATTTTTTTGATATTTAAACCCCATTGCACCACAACAGGGGAGAAGGTATTTCACTTCCGCCTCGTTAGATTTTAAAAACGTTGTATTTATCGTGATCAGCGACCCGATAAACCATAAAAACGATACCCATATTGATTTTTTGACTTTATCACCCCCTTTTCACCCTTTTAGGGGTTAAATTTTCAAAAAACCCGAAACACGTATTCAGTCATATGTCTTAAGGAATCTTCCTGTGAAGTTTCGAATAAAATAGTCAAACTAATCTTGTTTCCCCATACAAACTTTGAACCCCCATTTGACCCCCTTAGGAGATGAATTTTGGAAAATCCTTTCTTAGTGCTCCTCTACACTATATAAGGAACCTACGTGCCAAATTTGAAATCTCTAGGACCAGCGGTTTCGGCTGTGCGTTGATATGTCAGTCAGTCAGTCAGCTTCTTCTTTTATATATTTAGATGAGCACAGATATTTTGTTCCTGAGTCATGGATGTTTTCTATGTATATGTCGCAGTAAGATAGATAAAACCGTTATATAGTTATTACCCTAGGAATATAATTATACGTCGTAACATAGTTAAACGAAAGCGATTAATTGCTATCTTACTAGGAATATAACTATAATACGTTACTAGTTTAGTCAAATAGTTATATGACTGGATTCAGTCTAGTGAAATGATTGTAGGCAGGAGTGTGGCGGTGCGGCAGAGGTATAGTTATAACCCTAGGGATATAATTATATGCCGTAACATAGCTAAACAAAAGCGATTCATAACCATCTTACTAGGAATATAATTATAATACGGTACTAGTTTAGTTATATAATTATATCACTGGATTAAACTTAGTCTAGGGATATAATTATAATACGTCTCTAAGTGGGACTGGAACCGGGTGTCCCGGTTCTTTATAGTTCTATACCAAAAAAAAAATCAAAAGGAACCCTTATGTCGCGACTCTGTCCATCCGTCTGTGTGTTTAGAGAGAATAAGTACATTGAATTGGAAATAATTAACGAATTCTTGCCCTAAACAATTCTTCACTGTGGTTTGTTTGTTTAACGCATATAATTATATCCCTAGGGTTATAACTATACCTCCGCCGCACCGCCGCACTCCTGTCTACAATCATTTCACTAAACTGAATCCAGTCATATAACTATTTGACTAAACTAGTAACGTATTATAGTTATATTCCTAGTAAGATAGCAATAAATCGCTTTCGTTTAACTATGTTACGACATATAATTATATACCTAGGGTTATAACTATATAACGGCTTTATCTATCTTACTGCGACATATATAAGTATTTATATATTATATATATCTTTGTCTGAGTACCCACAACACAAGCCTTCTTGAGCTTACCGTGGGCCTCAGTCAATCTGTGTAAGAATGTCCTATAATATTTATTTATTTATTTATTTGTGTGATGAGCACAGATATTCGAACCCAGGACCGCTTAGCACGAAGGATCCTAAAATATTGGGTAATTCATCTAAATATACAGTCATTAAAATAAGTTGTTCAACATAAATGGTGGAGGGTAGAATAATTTTCTGCTAACAAACTGCTGTGCAGTTTGGCAGATAAGTATAAGACTTTACTGTACTTATAAGTTTCTTTTCTTACAATAAAATAATAATAAAAAAATATATTATCTTCGTCCGATTGAGGGGGGACTGAAATCTTGATAGATAGAGCAGCTATAGCTTTATTTGACGTTCGTACCTATCTATCTATATCTTTCTCACTTGATGGTCGCATCGGAAGATCCGCGCTGGAAGTCATCAGCAACACGCTGGGATGAGGCAATTTTATGGCACTTCATTCCCTTCTGTTTGTTATAATTTGTAATGTCTCTTCAGTCTCTTGCCTGTGTTCAAGAATAAATATTTATTATCCATATTAATATTATGCGTGGATGGCAGTTACCTACCAATAGATCTCGTGTTGAACTAATGTTGCACTATTATAAGTTTGATCATGTTTTCTCTGCCACACAATCCATACTTATTATATTAAAGATAGGAAAGTGTGTGTGTCTGTTTGTTTATCAGTCTTTCAGTGCAAAACGGAGCGACGAATTGACGTGATTTTTAAGTGGTGATAGTTTAAGAGATGAACAATGACATAGGCTACTTTTTGGCTCCTTCTAACCCCCACTTCTCTAAAATGGGGGGGGTGAAAGTTTATACGGAGCATTTCGAAATCTTCGAATTTAACACCAGCGAAGCCGCGACCAAATGCTAGTATTCTATATAAGTGCATTGCATATTCCTATTTATTAGAACAATAAACTATCTTTTTCGAGAATTCTTTTTGAAAGAAAATCCTAATAAGGCAAGAAAATTTGCCCTGCGTAATTATAAATATCGCTCAAGAAAGACAAACTTGCGTACACGTGGCGAAGGAAAGCAAACCCTCGTAATTTGAGGTCCCCACGCAGCGCAGTCGGCTTATTTGCAAAGTCGTTTAGTTTTCGACAGACACATCAGCAGAGCACAGTCTTCTTGTTAAACAGTACGCTAGTGTGCTAATTTATTACCATACACACATGCAACCATGACTGTATCCCTAGGCAGAGATCACGGATTTTCATTTGCTACGCTACGATACTGGCAAACGCTTTCGCTTCACTTCACTTTCATAACGTTCCTCATACATGCTCGTCGGATTCGAGTACATTTTATTACCATGTCTTTCGAAAATCCAAAACTGAATTCACCATCATAATAGGACGGTAACATCTCAATTCTGTTGCATCTTTTGCCTTTTAAGACTAAGGGCCAGTTGCATCAACCACATTTGACAGACACATCATCACGCTGCAGAGGTCTATGGAAATTCCCATACGATAAAATTTTGTGAATGCTTTAACGGTGACAGACGGTTTGGTGCAACCGGCCCTAATTGTTATTAATTATATGAATTGACAGTTGTTTCAGTTTCGTAGGCTATTAGTTTCTTAAGTGGTTATTTTGACTATTAACAACCGTTTCTCTATTATAAATTAACCAGACCCATTAGCATAACTCGCCTTGTCCATACTCGAAGTCGCGCTTGATGTATGGATGGACTCGCACGCGATAGAAGATGTGGTAAAGGGTCAGGTACCTACAAATTATCTTCGTTGCCTTGTCTTTGAGGACTATATCGTGCTATTGTTTTATTAGTATTTTAGTCGACTGCTAAACGTTTCTTGGATAATGATACTTCACTTTCACATGAGAGAAAATCAAGAACAAAATGTAACCCCAAACAAGACTCTACGCAAAGCTACGTCATGTTTTTGGGGCTGGCCTTACACTTAGGGCCTGGCCACATGGGCGCGTTGCGGCGACGCACCGCAAAAATTCTGCGTTGCGTTGCCGCGCCGCCAGTTTTTGCGGCAGGAAATCTGCGGCGCGGCACCGCGACGCAAGAACTCGCGGTGCGTCGACGCACCGCAAAAACTCGCGGCGCGGCACCGCAACGCAGAATTTTTGCGGCGCGTCGCCGCGCCGCCAAAACTGGCGGTGCGTCGCCGCGCCTCGATAACTATACACAGTGCAGAACTTCACGATCAGTCTTTATCCAGACATGGATCCCATTACGCGCATTCTGCTCTTGCTCGTATTACGGAGGCGCTTAAAAAAAAAAGGAGACGAAAAGAAGATGCTGGGTCAACCCATATATATATAAAATGAATAATGACGGAACTCATTTTGAAAGGAAATATGCGGCATTAAAGACAAGTGAAGTGAAGTTCAAAGAATATTTCAGAATGACAATAGCAAGTTTCGAAGAACTGGTCTTTAAAATCTCACCTCGAATAAAAAAACCGGCCAAGAGCGTGTCGGGCCACGCTCAGTGTAGGGTTCCGTAGTTTTCCGTATTTTTCTCAAAAACTACTGAACCTATCAAGATCAAAACAATTTTCCTAGAAATTATTTATAAAGTTCTACTTTTGTGATTTTTTTCATATTTTTTAAACATATGGTTCAAAAGTTAGAGGGGTGGGGGACGCACTTTTTTTCCTTTAGGAGCGATTATTTCCGAAAATATTAATATTATCAAAAAACGATCTTAGTAAACCCTTATTCATTTTTAAATACCTATCCAACAATATATCACATGTTGGGGTTGGAATGAAAAAAATATCAGCCCCCACTTTACATGTAGGGGGGGGGGGGGGTACCCTAAAAAAACATTTTTTTCCATTTTTTATTTTTGCACTTTTTTGGCGTGATTGATATACATATTGGTACCAAATTTAACGGTTACTGAGATTATCCGCGGACGGACGGACGGACGGATGGACGGACGGACAGACAGACATGGCGAAACTATAAGGGTTCCTAGTTGACTACGGAACCCTAAAAACAATATATATTTAGAAAACCTGTCGGACCTCTGGAGATGCTGGGATTAACTAAATATGCCGAATTTAAATATGACGGTGTAATTGTGTGCAGTACAGTACCTACAAAAAAATGGTACAGAAATTAAAAATAATTACAGTACGCTGAACCAAAATAATACAAATACAAAATACAAAATCATTTATTCAGCAAATAGGCCACGGGGGCACTTTTACATGTCAACATTACAGAGTATTCATTAAAGTTAAACAAATGAAATTAATAGAAATATTAACTAAAAATATTAATCATAAGCAAAGTAGCTATACACTGATATAGAATTAGAGATGTATAAAGTCTCTAAATGTCATATTATTACTAACTATAATCAATACATAAAGAAAGTGCAAACAGATACAAAGATAAAAGAAATCTATAATACTTCAATAGTTGTAAAAGACTGAATATTACAAGTAAAAATATTATAATCAAATAATCCATGGAGATGTATAGCGTCTCCAAGAGTCAAATTTTATAAAATTAAAATATTTAAAAGTAAAAACCTTTGTCAAATAATACAAAAAAAAAAAATACAGAAAATGAACAGCTAAATTACACATTTCAAGAGATGTACAAGTCTCTAGTTGTCAATCATTAAAGAACAAATCAAGTTTACAAATAAGGGCCAATCAAGGTTACAAATTAAGTTTACAAATATAATCAAAATCTCAGAGATGTATAAGGTCTCTAAGTGTCCAAAAAACTAACATTAACTTAATCAAACGACAACAAGGTCATTAAAGTAAGGAATCTATTTTAAAATAAAATATAATCAAAATCTCAGAGATGTATAAAGTCTCTAAGTGTCCAAAAGCTAAAATTAACTAAATTAAACGACAACGTGATGGTCTCTAGTGTCATCCTTAAGACATTACTTACTTAAGTTTAATTCTTACAAGAACCGAATGTAGTGTCTCGCAATCCGCTCAAAAGTAAAGTTAAATAATCTAACAAAACATGTGGCCCAGGTAAGCTTGAACAGACCAGTCTCCACAAACAGCACCCGTTCACGAGTATGACGCGTATCTCAGCCATCGCCTCCCTCAACCTCCATTCGGGAAGGTGGCGACCCGATCAACACGCCACCGTAAGCAAAGACTTTTAAGCGAGCATGACATGTTCAAGCTAACAGCAAATTGACAAAAGAAAAATCGACACAGTGAAACACGACATTAAGCTTGTAGGTGACATTAAAGAGGGCAACAATGCCTAGTATAGCTATACATAACTAATTACATGCTCAACGTGACTTAGAGATGTAAAGGTCTCTAAGGGTCAGTGTACTATCATACTTTAAATAAATTTTATATTACTACGCTATATAATGAAAACAAAAATCTTAGAGGTGTATAAGGTCTCTAAGCGTCCTACTAACATAACTAATGATACAATACAATCACATGAGAAAAATTACGCTGTGTCATTTTTACTGGATACTAGTACGGTTGTATTACAAACTTCTGCTACCATAATCAAGCTACTGGCTTAAAGGCATTTTTATCATCTATAAAATCATTTACCGTATAGTAAGCTTTACCTAGCAAACAGCGCTTAACATGTGACTTAAATTTGCCGAGTGGCAAGTTCACTACATCAATGGGGATTTTGTTATAAAAACGTGTACAGTTCCCAACGAAAGACGTACTAACCTTACGGAGACGGTGGAAGGGCACGGCAAGTTTATGTTTGTTTCTAGTGTTATAGTTATGGATATCACTGTTAAGCTTGTATTCATGGATGTTTTTCCTAGCATACATAATATTCTCAAGTATGTACTGAGAGGCAACGGTAAGAATGTTCACCTCTTTGAATTTCTCTCTTAGGGAAGCTCGAGCGCCCAGTCCATATATGGAACGTACAGCTCGCTTTTGCAGCACAAATATCGTCTGAATATCTGCGGCTTTACCCCTTTGCGGCTTTAATATATTACTTACAATACTATTTTTTTTTATTTTTTAAATGGGATAGGAGGCAAACGAGCAGACAGGTCGCCTGATGGTAAGCGATCACCGCCGCCCATGGACACCCGAAACACCAGAGGTGTTGGAGGTGCGTTGCCGGCCTTTAAGATGGGTGTACGCTCTTTTCTTGAAGATTTGAAGGTCGTATCGGTCCGGAAATACCGCAGGCGACAATTCATTCCACAGTTTAGCTGTGCGGGGCAGGAAGTTTCTGGAGAAACGCACAGTTGAGGATTGCCAGCCATCTAGATGATGACGATGGAAATGTTGTCGCGTAGGGCGATGGCGGAAAGAAGCGGTAGGGATTAATCCGAACAATTCCTCGGAGCACTCCCCGTTATACATGCGATAGAAAATGCAGAGCGAGGCCACATCTCTACGCAGCGCCAAGGGGTCAAGCCGATCGGAGATATGCTGGCAGTTGACAATTCGAGTCGCTCGTCGTTGGATGCGGTCCAGAGGGAGAAGCTGGTACTGAGGTGCCCCTGCCCATAGATGAGAACAGTACTCCATGTGTGGGCGAACCTGCGCCTTATAGAGCTCAAGGCGGTGGGCTGGAGTGAAATACTGTCTCGATCTATTGAGCACACCCAGCTTTTTTGAGGCCAGTTTGGCCTTACCTTCTAAATGACCGCGAAACTGGACTGCACTCGAAATGTCAACGCCTAGAATTCCTATACTGGCTGTGGCAGTGAGGGGAGTGCTCTCAAAAAAGGGTGATGCGACAAACTCTAACTTTTTTGCGGTAAACGCGCAAACCTGTGTCTTGGTAGGGTTAAATCGGACTAAGTTAAGTCGACCCCATTCAGAGACTTCTTTCAAGGAAGTCTCAATTTCAGACACAAGTTTGTTCCGGCTCTCGATGACGTTTTCCCGAGAGATATTGGTGCGGCCGGTGTAAGTAGCATCAACCGTACTATCATCCGCATAACTATATATCATATCATTTTCCTCAGAGCATTTTTCCTGTCTTTGTGTATACTACCTACTGTTGGCAACCCTACACCGCTCAATGTGGCATTTGCACGATACGGCAACGTGCCGCGGCGGCCGGCCGTGTCGCAGTTGTTAGCTAAGCTACCCTTGTGTGCGTGCGTGATGACACGATGCGCTGGTTGTTCTTTTAGGTATTTAAGTACTTTTAGGTGTTTAAGTACTTTTAGGTATTTAAGACGCTACAGGAGCGAAAATGGAAAGGAAATCCCTTTCAATTTGGGAATTTTAGTTAAATATACTAGTGTTATTAACTAGAGATTTATCGAAAAAAAATGTCCATTCAGAACAACTCAGTTAAAAGATATTGCGAAAAAATCTTTAAAATCGAGGTTCCGCTCTCGACTGTTTCCTCCTTCAAAACTTAATGAATCGTAAGTGCGTTTTCACATTATCCGATCCGATATCGGATGTAGGACCGATATCCCATACATTACAGGCGCCATCTTGTATTTTTTCCATTGAAATCCTTACGACATCCGATATCGGATCGGATAATGTGAAAACGGCCTAACGGAATTTAATTACTAACAAAAATAATTGATTAGTCTATAATTTGGATGTTTACATTATTGCAATACATTAAGACGCTACGGGAGCGAAAATGCTAAAATGGAAAGGAGTAGTGTTGAGTTCCTCACTCGTGAGGCACCTCATTTGTACCTCGCAGTACTTCACACGGCAAAAATGTATTGCATCACACTTCAACTCACCGCACCTCATTTTACTCGCTTGTGACAGTCGCAACACAAACACCTCACGCCTCACAAAGCATTCACGTACTTCAAATGTCACAAAAACGTCAAAACTCATCATCCACACGCGCGCCTCGCGGCCCTCAAATACTCGCTCGCAACAGTAGCAACACAAACACCTCATTCCTCACAGATCATGCACATACTTCAAATGTCACAAAACGTCAAAAACTTCATCATCCACTCGCGCGCCTCGCGGCAGACGCGGCCCTCAAACTCCGTCGCGAGAGTCGACACCTCAAATGAAGTGATCAACCATACGTTCAGTTACCGAACTACAGACCTTATGGCCGGGACAAAAGGTCCACCGATAAAATAAAATGTATCGTTTGACTCGTTTGTACCGGAAATCGCTTTGTACCGGAAAGACAGAAGAGGCACTGTGACAACAACACTTCAAAAATCCTTTCAAAGTGAAACAGATAGTTACGTTTACCATAAGAGGGAGTGAGACAGACACACGCGGGCTTCAAATTTGCCTCACCAAAAATACGTTACACATGACTCGAAAGAAAACAATCTTATGCGACTAGGGCTCTGGATACACGTGATTCACGCCGAACCGTAGCTACGTGACCTTAACACCGGCGGTACTAAGATCACGAATTTCACGAACACGGCAAGGTACGTACCTCGTACGTACGTACTTGCCTTAGCGCCCGGATTCACGTGACACGCCGCGGTCCGTGACACGCCGCCGCCCGAACCTACGTTCGTGTGCAGAGCTTCGGGTGGCGGTTCCGTTGGGTACTTATCGTACGTTTTGTAGATTCAACACGCCCGGGAGAAAACTAAATCATGACTACTATTGAATTATCACTTAGTACCTATACTTAATACCGGACGAAAGTTTTTTTACGTATGAATTAAACTTATATTTATGTTTTGCTTCGATTTTTATACAATACATATAACTAGCGGCCCTCCCCGGCTACGTACGGGGATTATCATAAAAATTGTTATAATAAGTTATCCGTAAAAGATAGATATATGCCATCGCGGACTTTTTTGTAGACCTATTAGAGAGACACAATTTTCCAATACATTATTTTGATATAGCTCAAACGGTTTTGGCAGCGTTTTCGATTAAAGCTCTCAGCCGGCGGGATTTTGTCCAACTCGATTAGAAAATATCGTCATATTTTTACCAATTCAAACAAAACTTTAACAAATTATAAACCTAAACTTTCCTCAAGTATTATTCTATTCATAAATGAAAACCGCCTTAAAAACCCGTTCAGTAGTTCTTGACTTTATCACAAACACACAGACAGACGCAGCAGGGGACTTTGTTTTATAAGAGAAGATCAAGTGATTTATGGCGTTATTCGCTGTGTTACGTTACGGCCTAATATTGTTTATTTTTTGACATGTGCCGTCAGAATCCTCAAATACTCGACACTAACTTAAAACTGTAAGTGGTGACAGTTTAGTATAGTATGGAGTAAATATTGTCCCAGAGCTGTAAGAAGTGTAAGAACCTCTTTTCCACACATGACAGCGTCCACAAAACGTAAAATCCTGTAATAATGGTTAAAAAAAAATCAAGTACTTAAAAACAATATTTCGCTTACTTTAAACATAATCTAAAACATGTTACATTTTTGCGGATCTTCGTTAGTAAGTATTTTACGATATTAATTTATAACGCAAGATTTACTTATTATGTCATTTATCATTCATTTTTATTTTTAAACTAGTGCTGTGGCAGAGTGTAATTACGATTCAAATGACATTTCAGTTAGTTGATAGAAATCGTTTATTTGTTTAAGCGCCTCCTTGTCCATAGGGCCTAATCGATTCAACCAATTCGAAATTAATCGTTAAATTTGGCAAACGATACGTCTTAGCCACATCGCAACATACATCAAAACAAATGTGTCAAAAATGTGAACTTACGGATCCGGGACAATAGTTCTAATGAAATTCAGCAACACGACGCTTAGCCATATATTTCTGGTGAAGCATTATTATGTTATTCTTAAGGTTTTCACATTTATTCTTTCATTTATTATGTATGAAAATGAAAAAAGATTTTTATAAAAAGTAATTTACCTACGAAGTGGTTTTAATTAATTAATATTTAAGCTTGCTAATATGTAAGAATATAACGAATCTTAAATGTAAACAAGGCAAACAGCAATGTAGATGAACAAAAGATCATGTTCTGTGAATCTTTGAGACGTACTATGATGACTATTATACTCCAGGTAAAAAAAATATATGCACACACGTGCGCGGGGCCACGGTTAAGACAAAAAAAAATAACAGCTGCAGTTCTTATCAGTTACGGTACATTAAATAATACTTTTAGATAGTATATTCCTTTAAAGCACTGTATTGTTTGACGAACGAGCTCAGCTATCTTACTGTGGTGGTATTTTGTAAATAATAAGTGCAGTTCCACCACGTGGTAATAAAGACAGTAAGATTTACGAGCAGCCTTTTGTACGTGAAGCTGAGTGAAGTGAGCGATGTGTTATTTTTACATTTTGGAATTTTTTTATTTAATCTGGATGGGGCAGATTAGAATTTTAGTTTATTTCAATTAGTCACTTGTAAGATCCCAGTTGATCAACACTTGAAAGCCTTGACACTTTACTTTAGCGGTGAATTTAAAAGTTATTGTCGTTGTTGTTTTGTTCAGTTTTTGTATTGTTACTGTTAATGTTTGAAACTCTTAACAACGAAGAGAAGTTTGGTGTGGAGATATGCCACCAGAGTCGGAGATTCAGCTTTATGTAGTCTCTGCAAGGATCGGACAAACAATGAGTTTCCGTGTCGTCATGGTACTACAGGATCTATCGCGAGGCATTTGACGTCAGTTCATTTGAAATCTGCTGTTACTGTTACGACATCAAACGAGTAAGTTAATTTTTTAAATAGGTGTAATCCATAATAAGTAAATGAAAGCAGCAGAGGTCTAAGTTTAAATACCATGAAAAAATAATTTTAAAGTTATTGCATGTAAATAGTATAACGAAGCTCACTTTATTAAGCAATGCTTTATTAAACAATCAGTAATAAATGGCTTAGTTATTATATTAATTATTATTTTTGAAACAATTTGAAACAGTTTGAAACAATAAAATGATAATCCTGCGCCTTGAACACTCTTAAAGTAGACTTTTTTTACGACCATCAATCTTATTACTATATAACGTAATTACCTAATTAAATGGTGGCTATAACAGTTAAGTTGGCGTAAAATGTATAACATAATTATTAACTAGGTATGTGTTAAAATTACGTTTCCGTGGATGTCATCCCATCGTCACATTCTTAATTTTTATACTAAATTGACAAATTTCATATTCCGTTCATCAATAATTGAATGGTACCGTGTATACTTATCTACCTATTAAATCTTATTAATCAGAGGGTAACTAGAGAGTTTTTGTCAACGAACACTGCAGACACATAATAAGCAGATTCAAAGGTATCACGGTGCACGGTTAAGCCCATATATTACCATGTTAACGCATGGTATTTTTCAACCACAACCACTCAACAGATAAGCTTAACAAAGGATAAGGTATAGTCATGGTATAGTGCCTTAACATAAAAGTAATATTTTAGTAAAAGTATAAGTATTTTCTGGATTTGAACTCGAAGCGTCGGTTGTAGCGTAGAGACAATGCTAACAGTGGTTATTCAATAATAAGTTGAATTTAGAATTACAACTGTTGAATACTTTTGGATAGAGTAAAAAACTCAAATGACTGGAAGGAAACTTTATCTGAAACGGTTACCAAATCTAGCAGTTACCCTTACAAAAGGTTACCTACCCATATCGTTGGTATTTTAATAACCACTTCTAAATTAAGCCTATCGGAAACCCCGGATCGTTTATTCGGTTATATTTATTTATTACTTACATATTAATATTTGAAAAACCGCAGTATTGAATATAAATTTCGTGCGGGCTCGTACCTGGTGCAAAGGTTGTCCATTGCCATCCAACGCGGCAATGCGGCAAGTTTAATGGGCACCTTTGCACCCGGTACAGCTCGCGGAGGTCTTTTTTATTAGTTTATAATTATATTTTAATTTAGTTTTATTTAAATTTTTAAGGTACTTTAGTTTTAATTTTTATATTTTAATTGTTTAAGATTGTACATACTAGTCACTTTTTATTTATTGAATAAATTTAATTTTTATATTTAAAAGTAATTAAGATATAACCTCACGATACCTACATTTTTATTCATAACTTATAGAGACTGCATCCGATCTTATCTTCTCTCATGAAACGCCGCTGGACCGGGCCGGGCGTGTCACGTGAATTCGTACGTACGTACGTACGGATCTACGTACGTACGTACGCTAATTTCACGTGATTTATTTTCACGTAACGAACGAACCAGAAATCCGTTGCCGTGTATCACGGCAACGTGCGTACGGCTACGTGTTCACGATACACGGTCACGACCGGGAGCCCTAGACAACTTTTACACAATCAAATATACCTGTGATTCTGCCTTAGTGTCATTTGTGTGCAAAAAAATAGTGAAACTGAACTGAAAAGACTTACCGGCGTCGCGAATGTTGATGGTGTTTTTAATTACTATCATATTGCTTTTAAAACACATGGAGTGGTAAGTTTGTTATTTTTATGTAAAAGTGGTACTAATTATAAAACAATACGAACTTTAGTTTGTTTTAAAACATGCAGTTTTATGGTAACTATGCTAATCAAAGTATGTTATTATTAAGCTGTTAATAATATGAAACCACTGTAATTTGTAGCAGTAATTTAAATGGAACAAACTGTAAATAATATTATTCAATGGCAAAATTAGACCCAGTTCCATAAAAACATCAAATTAAGTTGTTATGCAGGCCTCTATGACAGTCCTTGAAATATTTTTTAATTTTATCTATTTTCTCTTGTTAAATGTTCAAGTACTCATTATGACTAATGAAATTTAGTATGTATAAAGGATATTTACCTAGTACACAACTACACATACTAGTTTTTGTTGCCGATGGATTTTGTCAAACAGCCGATGCTAGAAATCTTATACTATTAAACGAGCAATTCTTGTATATTTATTTATTTATTTATTTATTTATTTATTTATTTATTTATATATACCGACGATCTCGGAAACCGCTCTAACGATTTCGCTGAAATTTGTTTTGTGGGGGTTTTCGGGGGTGAAAAATCGATCTAGCGTAGCCTTAGATCCCGGAAAACGCGAATTTTCGAGTTTTCATGAGTTTTTCTTTCGCATTTGTAAACGTAAAATATGGTCCTTAATTTCGCCGCGCGCGCATCGATTCCGCTTAGCTCAGTCGCACGAGGTCGGTCTAATGTACGCAGATAGATCGTAGGTGTCAGGGTTTCGAATCCCGGTCAGAAATTAAGTTTTTGTTTTTTGTCTTTTTTTTTGTTTTTGTATTTATAAGAGTTTTTTTTTATCTAAAGACGTGATATATTAAAATAGAACCGAGCGAAGCTCGGTCGCCCAGATATTATATATATATACAGATCAGTACCTCACCTCATTTGAAGTAAGACATTGTAACACCTCATTTTTGGAAATGAGGTACTCATACAAACTCATTTGAAATTGATGTCCTACCCATCACTAGAAAGGAGTCCCCCTTTCAATTTGGGAATTTTAGTTAAATATACTAGTTTTAAACTAGATTTATCGAAAAAAAAATTTCCATTAAGTGTCGTTCGTTCTGTGTCGAAAAAATCATTGCTCTATCTTCAAAAACCAAGGAGGAAATAGTCTAGAGCGTTTGTATGGAGAACTGACCTGTATCGTATCGTCTTAAGAAATCTGATTTCAAAGGTTTAGGTAGGAAATCTAATCATCAATATTATTGCAATGTAAAATTATTTTTTTCTTTTTTCTCCGTGTTTTCTAACGCGCTTATTTTTAGGAGGCGGTTTTTTTTTTCATGGTTTGTTTAAGGTACACACCGACATGTTGTAAACATTTTTTAGTTTTTCGTAAGTTAGTCGTTAAAGGTGGTCTACAGCTAAAATTGATCTACGACAGAAATGATCTGTACATATTAAAGTAAGTAGGGAAGAAAACCGCCATGCTGAAGTGTATTTGTGCATGCCACGTCTGGTCTGTCGCATGCATGGTGAGACGACTTGGACGCCTTTATGAGTGACTGCATGGCCGGAAAAATAACACCAGAGGGAGTTGAGGAAATCAAGGGGAAAGGCCTTTGCCCAGCAGTAGGGCACTATAACGGGCTAATTAAAAAAATCTGTACCAGTTTAATTTTAATCTATTTTTAAGAAATTTTCCTACTAAAATGTAGATTCTAGCGAAAAAACGTACCTGGGGTTTTCCAGTTGAACATTATTTTTAGCTGCAAGCCACTATTTACGATTTAATCGATTTAAATAAAACTTGCCTACTAAATTATCCATTTGCATATTGATCCTAGCGAAAACACGTACGAAAACGACGTACGTTTTTCTGTTTTACTTTTTTAAAGGCACAGGTCACACGTTTTTCATCAAATCTATGTCGTACCGTTTAGGTTTTTTGGCTAATTGTTACCAATCTTGAGTATCACTTTTTTGCGCCATAATGAAAAAGGCCGTTTTTGGAAATTTTTGATTGACTCGAGCGTCTTTAAAAATAAAAATATCAAAACGTTCCCACACAGATAAGATTAATAATTAATAACAATCTGACTGGGTACAAATCAAATTATTTTATTGAATATTTTTTTGATTTGTTATTTAATAACCTAACAACAAAATTAAAATTTTGAAAAACTCCCGACCGCGACATATAGGACCGATTTTCATGAAACATGGCTAAGAACACTCCCGACTAACTCAGCTTTCAGACAAAAAAACTAAATTTAAATCGGTTCATCCGTTCGGGAACTACGATGCCACAGACACACACACACACACACACACACACAGACAGACAAACAGACAAATAGACAGACAGACACGTCAAACTTATAACACCCCTTCGTTTTTGCGTCGGGGGTTAAAAATAGTCTTTCGCTATATCGTAATGCTGCAAAGGAGATAGGAGGTGCAAGCACTAATTGTTGCCTTGGGCCTTGTCGTTTTTTCTTTCGTGTTAGTATGATGTATATTTCAATTTATAGAATAATCTGTGTTGAAAAAATCAGTCTACCTTCAAAAACCAGGGGGGAAATAGTCGAGAGCGTTGGTATGGAAATTGAACCGTCCTGTATCGTCTTAAAAATATAATCGATTGTCGATTTAGCCCCGCTCCCCAGCTGCCAGCTTGCAGACCTGAGGTTGACTATGATAAGAGAAGCATCTTAGCAGGTTGCCTCAAGGGCCTACTCCAAAATCCTGCCAGATTTCCGTCCATAGTCCATAATAGTGCGTAATTTTATTTTCACGAATTTATCGGATTCGGATCAGACGTAGTTCGAAAGCGCTTTATTTTTAACGTAGGTACCTATCGTCATATTCAGATAGAACGAATATTTTCTACCTATGTATTTACAAATTGTCAAATCTTTTGGGAATTACATAAAAGTCATAAAATTATTTATTTAATTAAATTTTGAAAAAACCCCCGACCCCGACACGGTGGTCCGATTTTCATGAAACATGGCTAAGAACACTCCCGACTAACTCAGCTTTCAGACAAAAAAAAAACAATCTAAATCGGTTCATCCGTTTGGGAGCTACGATGCCACAGACACACACACACACAGACAGACAGACAGACAAACAGACAGACAGACAGACAGACAGACAGACAGACAGACAGACGGACAGAAACGTCAAACTTATAACACCTCTTCGTTTTTTGCGTCGGGGGTTAAAAATGTTATTATTTAAATCTACCCATCGATGTACCCATTGCGGAAATATAAATTAGAGAGGCATGTCAGATAAATGTCAATAAACCCTTAATTGCATGATTTTACTTTTTTTAACAATTTACAGATATATATGACACCATGGTGGTATATATGATGATGACTGGAAAAATAATGAAAAAAATCTATCACCATTTTTTTAATATGAAACAACGTAACTAAAAAAAGATGATTTTTAATAGCATATTGAAAAATTCGAATATTGCTTAGTATTTTATAGTGAAAAACTGTACTAAATCTACTATTGATTCAATGTTTGTGATGCTTGGAAAAAAATCCATCACCAAGTAAAGAAGGGTTAAATATAAACGACACGAAGTTTAATTAGAACACAACAGTTCACAATTGCGAGCAGCGGTGACGCACCGCCAGTTTTGGCGGCGCGGCGACGCGCCGCAAAAATTCTGCGTTGCGGTGCCGCGCCGCGAGTTTTTGCGGTGCGTCGACGCACCGCGAGTTCTTGCGTCGCGGTGCCGCGCCGCAGATTTCCTGCCGCAAAAACTGGCGGCGCGGCAACGCAACGCAGAATTTTTGCGGTGCGTCGCCGCAACGCGCCCATGTGGCCAGGCCCTTAAGGACTTAAGGAGTGCACGCTCATATTGAGCGGTAAGCGGGGCGGGGCGTGCGGAGTGCATGTCAAACAATTGAAACTCATACGACGACCGGTCTGGCGCAGTCGGTAGTGACCCTACCTGCTACACCGCGGTCCCGGGTTCGAATCCCCGCAAGGGCATTAATTTGTGTGATGAGCACAGATATTTGTTCCTGAGTCATGGATGTTTTCTATGTATATATGTATTTGTATATTATATATATCGTTGTCTGAGTACCCACAATACAAGCCTTCAGCTTACCGTGGGGCTCAGTCAATCTGTGTAAGAATGTCCTATAATATTTATTTATTTATTATTTATTTAAGTTCCTGAGTCGAAGATGCATATGACGCACGTTCGCCCGCCCTGCTGCACTCTCCGCCGACCAAGCCTTAGGTCATACTCTCTCTTCTCCAAGCTATGAATCCCACATGGTGGTGGGGGTCAGCTATCTGTGTCATTCACTTCCACTTCGCCCTATCCTTGACGTCGTCTTTGTACTCAGCCAGGTCTTTTGGCACGTCCCTCTATCTTGTGTCCACTCGGGCCTTCATCATCATCATCATCATTTCAGCCATTAATCGCCCACATAGGCCTCCCTTCGTGTACGCCACTTATCCCGGTCCTGGGCTAATTCCATCCAGAAGTGCCCCGCAGTTTCTCGAAAGTCGTCCACCCAACGAGCCAACGGATGCCAGGTAACGAAAACATTTTTGGCCCAAACAGCCGTACTGTTATAAATCTACACGCTACGCCAAGACAATAGAAGTTGTATCCCGCCCAAGGCGCGCCTGCTTGTTAAGCCGCCAAGTTTGCGGCTTTTGTTCAATCGCTACGCGTCCTAATAATTACAATTATTGGCGCTCAAACTTGGCTCTAATTGTCAGTTGTGTCGAGATCGTGGGTGATGTTTAACGTTTATGTGTTACGTATTGATTGCAATTTGAAGTTAATTTCAATGAGTTATCATAGGATCTGGCAGGCCCAAGCGGAGATGGCGGGACGACCTGGTCTCAGCGACTGGCCGGAAATCGCTCATAACCGAGGCGAGTGGAAATCGAAGGGGGAGGACTTTGCCCAGCAGTGGGACACAATATAGGCTTTAGATAATAATAATTAGAACTATCATATTCAGCAGAGATAATTCTATGTATGTTTGAATTTTTGCTCTTTGGAAATTGTTGCAGTGTCTGCCACTATGGCGAACTTTTTTTTTAGGTTTCTTTGGTGTAACGGATGGGCCCCAATGACCCGGTAGACCTCGTCAGCGATGGCGGAATCGGAAGAGACAGCAGATAGAGCCAGTTGTCGCTCAAAACCGAGAAGAATGGAAGAAGAGGGGGGAGGGGAGGCCCAGCCCAACAGCCCAGCAGTTGGACACAATAAGATATTTGATAGTAAATAAAAAGCTACCAAACAACCTTTATCAAACACAAAACAGTTTCTAGCTAAGCAAACAATTAACAACATTACTTACCGCTTCACACAAAAGCTTTAGATCTTTTAGAAACATATTAGGCTTTAGATCGCAGATCTTAACAAGTTTAAAAAGAACGTGATCTAAGCAATTACTGGGCGCAGGTGCGAGAATGCCGTCTGGAAGGGGTTTGCGACTTACAAGGAGTCTCGCTTAGAGACTCGCAAGGAGACTTACAAAGTTAAATATACACCTACAGCGCGATCCTAAAAAGTAATAGGAATATGGTAAAGTAATAGAAAAAAACCGGCCAAGAGCGTGTCGGGCCACGCTCAGTGTAGGGTTCCGTAGTTTTTCGTATTTTTCTCAAAAACTACTGAACCTATCAAGTTCAAAACAATTTTCCTATAAAGTCTTTATAAAGTTCTATTTTTGTGATTTTTTTTCATATTTTTTAAACATATGGTTCAAAAATTAGAGGGGGGGGGACGCACTTTTTTTTCCTTTAGGAGTGATTATTTCCGAAAATATTAATATTATCAAAAAACGATCTTAGTAAACTCTTATTCATTTTTAAATACCTATCTAACAATATATCACACGTTGGGGTTGGAATGAAAAAAAATATCAGCCCCCACTTTACATGTAGGGGGGGTACCCAAATAAAACATTTTTTTCCATTTTTTATTTTTGCACTTTGTTGGCGTGATTGATATACATATTGGTACCAAATTTCAGCTTTCTAGTACTTACGGTTACTGAGATTATCCGCGGACGGACGGACGGACGGACAGACAGACATGGCGAAACTATAAGGGAGGAGACTTACAAAGTTAAATATACACCTACAGCGCGATCCTAAAAAGTAATAGGAATATGGTAAAGTAATAGAAAAAAACCGGCCAAGAGCGTGTCGGGCCACGCTCAGTGTAGGGTTCCGTAGTTTTTCGTATTTTTCTCAAAAACTACTGAACCTATCAAGTTCAAAACAATTTTCCTATAAAGTCTTTATAAAGTTCTATTTTTGTGATTTTTTTCATATTTTTTAAACATATGGTTCAAAAGTTAGAGGGGGGGGGACGCACTTTTTTTTCCTTTAGGAGTGATTATTTCCGAAAATATTAATATTATCAAAAAACGATCTTAGTAAACTCTTATTCATTTTTAAATACCTATCTAACAATATATCACACGTTGGGGTTGGAATGAAAAAAAATATCAGCCCCCACTTTACATGTAGGGGGGGTACCCAAATAAAACATTTTTTTCCATTTTTTATTTTTGCACTTTGTTGGCGTGATTGATATACATATTGGTACCAAATTTCAGCTTTCTAGTACTTACGGTTACTGAGATTATCCGCGGACGGACGGACGGACAGACAGACATGGCGAAACTATAAGGGTTCCTAGTTGACTACGGAACCCTAAAAATGTCCCTAGATTTCCATACCTTTTTCAAACCTTCCATTACGTTACCGCCATACAAAATGTTTAAAAAAAAAATGGTAACGGAATGGGGAAAAAACCTTGGGACATTTTTTTTCTCCTATGGATTGAAAGAGCTCGCGATTCTGAGTGGAAACCACATTAAAATTTCCTAATCAAAAAAAAGTGGGGTGGACAACTATATACGACATTAACATTGGCGCAAAAAGGTTTAGATTAAGTTCAAATACTCACAAAATAGTTTTAAACAAGTTTAGAGCGAACGTGATCTGGGCAATTACTAATGACACCAGTGTGCGTAGCCAAATGCACAAACGCTCACGATAATATCTGTTTCGTAGCTATCTATCTCTATCGCTCTTGTGTATTGGCGCGACAGAGCTAGACTGCATTTTTGTCGGCGTCTCGCGTTGACGATTACCATTCGGCACACGACATAAAACGAGACTCACTAAAGTTAAAGATATACCCTACAGGCCGATCTAACTTGTCAGTTCCTAATATAATAAATAGGAAAGTGTGTCCGTCTTTCACGGCAAACCATAAATTAAATATAACAAGATCATACCATCCCATACATTAAAATGCGACCGCCTAAGATTGAGCTTACACTCCACCACACATAGATGGCGCCACAAAAAAAATGTCTTGTAGCTTTCGATTATACTTGTAGATGGCGTTAAGTGTCACTTTTGACATAGATTTACGGCTCGGAATTGACACTTAATGCCAATCTACAAATAATAGGTGGCAACAAGGCATTTTTTGTGGCGCCATCTATGTGTGGTGGAGTGTAAGCGCGTTCGTAGGCGGTCGCATTTTAATGTATGGGATGGTATGATCTTGTTATATTTAATTTATGGCAAAACGGAGCGACGAAGTTTAAGTGAAGATAGTTGA